>NC_051853.1:46144881-46461666 GCF_905115235.1 Hermetia illucens
GACCGTGGATTGACAGCGTTTAAAGTGTATGAGATACAAAAGGCACCACTCTGGGTTATTTATGAGCGGTTAAAGGACGGGCGCATCGCGATCTGTTGCGGTATTCAAGCTGAAGATCATCCCAAAAGTCTCGCAGTGTTCCAACTCTCCATGCCAACTATCTCCCTCCTATTTTTATGAGCTCCTGAAGATTAGCCAGTCTTTATTCTTTTTGCTTTTAGAAGCACAATTTAGAAGCCGTCTGGTTGGTTTCCTGAGTTTTTGAAGTTTGAAGCACTCAGGAACTGTGCGCTTCCGATGATTTCATCTGATCTTCTATTGCTAAAGGAATGCTTTTGGGAAGTAGGTTTGGTCTAGCCCACGCCAGTTTCTAAGCAGTTTCTAAGGTCAATCACTTCACTTCTTCTTGGCCCTTGCAGTCATGAGACCAGTCGAATCGATGAAATCAATTAGCTTCTCTTCGCTAGGATTGTATTTGCTATTCCCCCAAGAAGTATGTTGGACGTTCACATCACAACCTACTGCGGGGTCAAGACCACTTGATTCAGCAAACTTACCAGATCCCCCTTAGTTGCGCTTACTTCACCAGCTTTCATATCGTCCGATTTTGCTGGTAGAGACGGAAAAGGAGGTTCTGACAGGCAACTTTTAGCCAGTAGTTCCTACTGCTTTGCAGCTAAAATATCTCTTTCCTAGATGAATTAGGCAACAGTGCCATCAACACACAGGCAACCATCGAGTTCCTAGTTTCTCTCATTATGAGTGTTGCTGTATTCCCCCTTCTGGGAAACACTAAATACGTTTCTGTCACTGGAAGAACGCATAAATGATCTCAGTGAGTTCATTGAGGAAAGGCGGAACCAAAATATCAGGGCTTTGATACGGGACGATATGTTGGTCTACATTACGCCAATAGCTCATCTATTACCAAAAATGCTCAAGCGTCTTATGGCGAAGTCACGTCGGAAATGCAGCTGACACCTCCTGAACATAAGGTAGATGTGAACGCGGGGAAACGGAATAGAGACGGAATTAATGAATCTCTTCAAAAGTTCCGGGGAAAGTTGGTAGTTCCTCTATCAGCGAGAAGTCAGTGGATAGTGTTCGCGACTAGGTGGAAAAGGCATTAGATGAGTAAGCAGAAGTGAAAGCTTGAAAGCAAGAGATAGTAATCGAGCCGAAGGACCTAGACAGAGTTACATGACGAGGGGATATCTGTGTTGCGCTAAGGGAACAATTTAATCTTAGCGTAACAGAAGAGAGTGCGCTACTGAGGATAAAGAAGGCGTATAAGTGTACACAGACGCTAGAATCAGCGGTTAAAGTGATTACCATGGGAAAGCTATAAATAGGTTAGATGGTGTGCCGACTTAGGGAGCAAGTATCTTTTAAGAGGTGCTTCAGATGCCTGTCTATTAAGTCAGTACGATATGGCGACAAGGTGTCGGAAGAGGTACTAGACGACGGGAACGTTGCAGGTGATGGCAGGTGTCCGGCATATAGGAGGGAGTGGAATCATAAAGCTAAATGAAGTTGATACAGTTAAACCTAAACAATTGCGAGGGAGCTCAGCTCTCGCAAACCATTCGAGAGTCGAATGTGGACGTGGAGGTAACTTGTGAATCCTATCGAAATTATGGTAGGGCCACGTGGATGAAAACCTTATCTGGAAACGCGGCGGTATGGGGAGGCAATCTATTCAAGACACCGTGGTATTCCAGGGAGAGGTTTTGTAAGGGCAAAAGCCAACGGGGTCCATATTTACAGCTGATGGGTCCCTCCTAGTGCAACATTAGCGCAAAATTATTGACGACAATTTGAACACGTGGACCTTGAACTGTGGAAATACAGTGACGAACACCAGGGGCCAAATCCTACTTAACATCTCCACGGAACTAGATATTGTACTAACCAACGTTGGATACGTGTTCACCTTCCGAAGCAGATGGTTAGTGTCTCGTTGGCGAGAGAGATAGTCTGGCGGGTCATTGAACACTACATTCAGGCAATCTTTCTCGACATTGGACATGTAAAAGGCGACAGTTGAATACGCAACAGAAGTGGAAGCACCCGAACAGGTGGCTGGTCTATTGGAGCTTTCAAGGAAGATACTGCCTTAAAGGAGGTCACGATCCGAAGAGAAGGATGCTAGAAAATGCTACGACGGCGTTTCCGCCGCAGTAGGGAATCAAACTTTTGGTGAAACCAATAAATATCGTTGTTAAGATCACCTTGTCTGCGAGCAAAGAGATTTAGCCGAAGGGGGTGACCGTGGAATTTCGAACAAAACCCTAAAGTTGGCTGCTAGAATCAAGCCCAGGGTTCGTAGGCACATCTGAATCATGTATGATGAAACGAGTATTTCACGCCTAGTGGAAGAGGTTGGTTGGTTGGTTGGTTGGGTTTGCTACCAAAGCCTCAAAAACCACCTGGCGCGCCCTTTTCGTGTCCCCTATCTGTCTTTTAAACACTATATAAAACGAAGGGTTTTTTGGAGTATCGGAGTGGCAATATGGGTTTCTGGGAACCCGTTCTACGGTCGATGCAATAGCAACGGTGGTGGGTCTGACTCGTGAGTTATCTATCGTAGGTAAGTGATGCACGTTTGTGACGCTACATATCATGATTGCCTTTAAATCGGTAGGGAAGTGGGAGGTGGATTCTGCCTAAACTGGGTGTTCATGATTACTAAACTCGGATAATTGAGAGTTACCTCTGCGAGAGGCTCTTTTAGTACGAAATGTATCACGGGCCAGACGAATCTGTTGTAACACCGAAACTATTTATGTTATCAAAGTACAGTTACCAATGGTTAAAGTGGACCTAGTGGAAGAAAATACGGGAGGGGTCCTTATTACCAATCACAGAAAAAACAATACTGTCACGAAGCCGTTTCAAAATCGATCATTAGATATCTGATCGATGCCAAGATGAGCTTCAGGGGGCACTTGAACTACGTACTAGAAAAGGTAGCAAAAGCTAGTACATCCCTAGCAAGGATGATGTCTAATACTGGACCGTCGAAATATAATCGCCGGCTGCCTGTCGCGGGAGTGGTGAAATTTATCTTGCTAGACGTATTCTGATCAATCGTGCTGAGGGTCTGCAGCGCATATAGAATAGTATCGGGTAAGCCAGCGTGTGTCATCCGGGACACTGTAGATAAAGGAACTACTTGCATCGTTTCGTATTGGAAGAGTCCCCAGACCGTCCCGATTGCGCCGCTACACCTGAGGACCCGAGATTCACGGACGAAAGGAATTTAAACGTCGCCTTCAACGTTGTTATTGGACCCCATAATCTCGTGGAGGAGAGAAGAAAATTGGAGTGCGGGAAACGCAACGATAACTGCGATGCATAGTTAATGACCGGTCATACTGTTCGTTAGAAAGTTAATAATTCTAATTCGATATTTTGTTTATGGCCCTGAGAAAACTAACAGCCCGGACATTTCTCTGTCGCGCTATGGAGGGATAACTTCATTGATGCATGAGCCGATTAGCATGAATCTTTGGTATACGAAAACTCACAAGGAGGAACTTGAAGTTCTCAATAAAATTGTCATTCTTGCTTTGACTATGCTATTTATGATGTCCGCTAACTTCATGAATTCAATGAGGTCCTACTTTTTTTAATTTTTAACATTTTGATAAGATATATTTTCCAATTCCGGCGGTTCAAATGAGATGTGCTTACATAGATCATTTTCAAATTTCTTCTGGACGTTTAGAGTTTTGGATCTCGTTGGTTCTGTTTGTTCTGTTCACCTTAGAGAGAATAAGAGTTTCAATAAAGTTTTCAGGCGCAAAAAATATCCACTGGTTGTTTGCTTCCAATGAATCCTTAATTTGCACATAGAACCTTGGCAACCTTCCTAGGTTTCGTATCCGCTTTAAAAAAATTACAACATCAAATTTTCCGTTTCTAAGTTGTTTGCACAACTAATTCTCAGTTGAGTTGTTCTCATTTTTTAGTTGCATGTAAACACTTCTGTTTTTCAGCATCGATTTTCCACCCCTTTTATGTGAAACAAATACCCTGTTTTCACACAAAACATACATAAGAGATAAATCAACAATTCAAATGTTATTTTTCACTATTCATAAAAGTTATCTGGAAAAAGGAATGCAGAAGTAATTCCAAGACCGCCAACATATGCATGTGTGGAGAGATCCCTATTCAAAAACCCGGAACAGAGCTCCAGGGCATAGAGAGAGCTCTCGTCCGCTATGCTTCCTGAGAGCATGCAAAAAATGATACCTATCAAAAATAGATGTCGTTGCAACAACAGCATAAAAGTGCATGTTTATGTGTGCAGTTATGCTTTTATGCTCTGCATTTTTTCTCGTGTGTAACATTTGATGGGCATGGAATGGGGAACGATTGTGGGGTAGCGTGGCTTATATTATCAGATGATGGTATGAAAACTCTATTGATTGTTAACGGCTTAAAGGATTTGATCCTTGTGTCCAATTTTCTATGTTTACCCAATTAAATTATGACGGACAGGCCAGAAAGAAGTTGCCTCAGTTCACATGAATTAGTAACATTCCGAATTCTCGTCCTTGAATAGAGTTCTTGTGTGGGTTCAAGGATGACTTTTCGATCCATATCAGAGTCATGTCAAAACTTTGTGTTCTGTTTTAGACATTTGTTTGTATTGTTCTTTATGTAATGAAAAAGGCTCAGGTGGAACGATAAGCAATGATTTGGCACATTCGACTGGCTTGCGTAGGTGAAGTCTAGGGGGCTAGCCGATATTGCCTCAAGTATTTCACAGATGACTTTCACAAATATTTGCCGTATGTAAGCCCAGCCAATTGCTTTAAAAAGGATTTAAAGTCCTTTTTTCTACTTCTTGATGAACGTTGAAAGCTGGCTTTGCTATAGAGATGCAGGAAGCATCGTGTAAAAAGCATCACTTTTCATTACCTTAAGCTGCGATATTACCAACTATTACTTATCACTGGAGCATAATTTGCCTTTATCGTATTCGTTACAGACGATATAACGTAGTGCCAAATAGGTAGAAATAGTGAATGAACTTTTCAAGAAAGAGAAGAAGAAACAAAAGATTCCCTTATAATATTGTGAGATATATTCACCTGCTAAGAAGAAAGAATTGCTTAAAAGTTATGTATTTCCATTGCTACACCAACAATTGCAAAGAATATCCCCATAATTAAAAGTAGTCAAGAAATATATGAAATATAAATCCGAAATCTTTTTTTAAGTCGAATCCATTACAAAACATTACTTATAACAAGAGTAATACCATCACCACCTCTCTCCTGGGTGCGGTGATGTTGTGATGTCTGGATCGTGTGATATTACACTTTAAGGTGATATAATTTTTGTGCTACTACCTACATCAGATAGCCTTTTCCTTTTTGCAAAGAGTGACTATCAAGCATTAGAAGTTGGAGAAAGTGGTAGAAATTGTTCTAGGTGGAGGCCTTAAGGACCACAGAAAGCTATGTGCGTTCAATTACGGTACGAAAAGGTAATCGCGTGAAGAAGTAGAGAGATACAGTAGAGGACTATTTACTTCCGCTATTCATACCGTCTGGTCTTGAAGTGAAAAGGATTGACAATATTTGTGAGTATAGGTAAGCAGGGCTATATTTTCATTAGCTTTCCGTCTAACGGAAGAGTTCGCAGATATTATAATTGATGGTCAAGTGAACAAGTTAGTATATTAGCACCCATATTTTTGCAAAAATACCAGTAGTATTGCCAGATTTTCCCAAATCGTGGGGTTTGTTGTGCCTTGGTGAGTCGAATGTTGTCTAGGGTCGAGGGGGGTTGATTCTCTCTCTTCTTCTTCTTCTTGAACGAATGAGTCTACGGCCACCTTTTCTCCCTCTCTTAATCTAGGAATATGTGTAATTTCAATTATGACTCTAAAAATGTTTTAATTGTAAATAGTTATGTGAATAGCATATGCATATTTTAATTAATATTAATTAAACTTTATTGTTTTGTGTTTACCGATCACTTTATTCTAATCTTTTCTCTGTCTTCTTCCAGGTAAGTTCACTTAAAGTGGGAAAAAGTGTAGTAAGCTATGATTTGTAAGTATTACTATCTCAAGAGTTCTAGCCATCTGCTCTTCACTTGACGATTTTTAATTTAATTTTCATGAAGCTTCATAAAAAAATGTTTAACATTTATATATTTTAGCCATTTGCCCCTCGGAGCGGAATAATGCGTCAACCACTCCTGCGCAATGTTCGTCGTTCCTGGTTTGCAGAAATGCGCTTCAGCTCGATCCAGGATCGCCCGAGACGCGCACACTGCTCCTCTATTGTTCTGCAGCAAGTGCTCTTGGGGCGCCTTATCCATCGCGTTCTCGGCCAAGTGCCTTTGTGGCGGCCTACCCGTCGATGATCTCTAGTCAGAGTGGATCCCACTGCATGGCATAGCTAGCAATGCACTTGCCTCCACTCCTAAATGCGTAGTATCTACTGCTACTTTCGACTTCCGCTCACATCGCGCACGGGTGACAAGCCTGTACGACCACCAAATTCTTTGTTTGGAACAGTGTCAGGCCAGCGTGCTCCGATGATACGTCACATACAAGTGTTCGCGAAAACTTGGAGCTTTCCAGTGACAGTGGGGGTTACTTTCTATCCGGTGCTCCCCTATTAGCAACATAGAACGAGCACTAACACAGAACAGTTTCAATTTGATCTTGGTGTTGAGATAACTGCATGGAGTGGAAACCAGCCTTCTCTCTGTCGATTAAGCTTTCTAGATGTTCGGCTTTACTGAAACCTTCCAAGGAATTTCATCGCACATTCGGTCAGGTCGTCGTCGAGGTGTGACAATTTAGAGGTTTCATAGAGGATATGATTTGATATGTACTTCACATCACGGTCGTTTTTTAATATGTCAGTGCAGTGCCTTTCTTTAAAGGGCTGCCTCTCTATCTGATCAGGGGAGTTGCTTGTCCAGAAGATGAAACCGAAAATAACTAGTGGCCGGATGAGTTGCTTGTAGCAGACAATTTTGACATTAAAAATTAGCATCTGATTTAGGGACGGATTATTGGTTGGAATAATTGCGGGTTAAAGAATAATTTCCAGCGTCGTCTAAATATGAACTGTGAAAGGCCCTAATTGGGCTCGAAATGGGAATAGGTTTCGTGATATCGAGCTTTGTGCGATTAAAGCTGAGTTGCTATAAAAATAGGACAACTGCTGCTGAACCTTCACTTGCTGTGTGGGGTAGAGCAGCCTGTTCGGACAACTTTCCTGGTCTTCAGTGGTTTATCGAGACGAAATTCGTGAGCTTTAGGTGCCGGCTTTCAAAATCATGCAATTCCTTATGTGCTAGTTTTATAAATTACCAAGAAGGGCTATAAGAAAGAAGCTGGGTTTGCATTTCTTTTTTGTATAGGAATGCAGAGCTACATATTAAGTAGGCTTGATTCACGATGTCACCAGAAGACTGGAATTTTTAATGAGATATTCATGTAGTTCGAACTTGATCAGGATTTGTTACGCCCGAAGTATGCTATCTCCTTTTTATATAAGCTTTGAACAGTAGTTCAGAGCCATTACGCAAAAACTTCCAAAGGAAGGAAAACAATTATAGAGAGAGGAATGACTGAAATTAGATTTTATTTAGGAAATTGACAGGGTATGTGCCATCCATTTAATGGTGGATGGGACCACTGTTAGTGGTCCACCAACACTTCAGTCATGGGGAAACACCCAAGTTGTTATGTAGTCCGGGATAAAGGCAACTCATCAGACCCTACCTTACCTGGCTGCTCAGGGAGCAGCTTAACCGAAGTACCTACAAGGCGGGTGGTATCTATTACCTTATGTAAATATAAAAACACGACATGTGTATGAATTATAAGCAGGACAAAAACCGACCAATAAAGTTCAAACTTAAAGCTTGTGTGATTTGTGGAAGTCTTCCTTGCTTATCGCAAGATGCGAATAAAAGGGATAGACATTTGTGGGCTAGCAACCTGTAAATTTTGAAACTATTGCTACCCAAAAGTCGATAATGCCTTGCTTAGTGACTTGCCTCCCGCTGAAGACCTTTGGCTATCGAAAAGGGCTTTAATTGGTTTTTGGAATGTACGCACGCTTCTCGACAGGGGTAGCTCTCTCCAACTCTAGCGAGAATTCCAACTATATACGCCGAACATTCTAGCCCTAAGCGAAGTAAGATGGTGGGACTCTAACGAGTACTCCTCTCCTTCTTGTTACACTAATGGGAATGTGTTTTTGTACTCTAGAATGGTAGTAGACACAAATCCGGGGTCGTGTTGCTTCTGACGGTTACCCCTAGCTGTGTTCCCTTCACTTGGAAGCCGGTTAAAGAGCATTACAATTGTACAATGCTACGTACCAACGGAGACTTTCGATGTAGTGGAGCAGGGTGTTTTTTACACGCTTCAGGGGAGGCTTTCTAAAGGTCACATTGTGATCGTGATAGGCGATCTGAATTTGAACACCTGGCTCGGAAACACAGTCTTGGCGACCGTAAGATAATGGTGGGAGGTTTACGGATTCCCGCAGCTTCTGTCGCCATGCGGCCTCGTCATTGGTGGCACATTGTTCGAATACAGAGGCTGACATAAGGCCGCTTGGGTTTCAACTGACCGACACCGTACGACAAATAAGATCGACCACTTCGCGATCAGCAGTAGATTTAGGAATTGTCTCCTGGATGTGCCTAGCGAGAGGGGCGCTGATATCGGCCCCGAAAGGGATCACCATCTGATAGTCGCTTACTTTCGCTACCGAGAAATCATTTCGGCCATCAATGCAGTCAAACGGAGTAAAGCCGCTAGGTCTGACGGACTTCCCGCAGAATTATTTATTGCTGCACCTGCAGTTACTGCAGATTTGCTTCTTCCATTCGGAATTGAGAGAAGAATGGGACCCGTTTTGAATGCTACAGTTGTCCAGGCTGCCTGCCGTTGCAAAGATAACGCCTAAAATAATCCTGACGCAAAATGTTACGTGTTGCTCCGAGGTAGAATTTTGACGTCCAAAGCGTAGTTCGTCATGGCTGCATCATGGCACCAACATAATTTCTTGTTTTTACATTTTTTCTTAAACAACTCGATTACGTTCATGACATCTGTTTCCCCTTTCACCGGATCATGGACCTTGGTGAAATGGATCTGGAAAGAGAAACAAATGGAGTTGGATTGAAGATAAACAAAAACAAAACCAAGGTTCAAGTCTGACGGGTCACGGCCCTCTCCCCATCTGCATTAATGGGCAGAGTATCGAAGGGGTCGATCAATTTGTATATCGAGGAAGTGTGGTTTCTTCCAGAGTGTGGCATCGAACTGGATGTTGCCCGATGCATTCACAGCGCTAGATCCACTTTCGCTGCCATGCCTAAAATTTGGAAATGCAGCTATCTCAACATCAAGATAGACTTGAGACTGTTCTGTGTAAGGCTATTCCTGTCTTGTTATATGGGAGTAGCACATGGGAAGTGAACTTCACAGTTACTCAAAGGCTCCAAGCCTTCGTCCACATCTCTCTACGTCGTAACATTTGAATCACCTCACACTATCTCAAACGAAGAACTTGGTCGGGGCACAGGCCTGGCACTTGTATGCACTGTGATCGGATGACGAAAGAGGCAACGGATAGGTGACACATTAAGGAGGGGCGACAATTGCATTGCATGACTTGTAGGTGTGGTTGATGCACTATTCCCTACCAAGGAGTGAATGGCTACCATATATATATGAGTTCGCCGTTCACTTGATGTTGGCCCCGACCAGCTAGAAAGCAGCTTACTTCCACTTTTGTGGCCAACGGAGTCCTTAAATTCGAAAGCGAAGTGAAATGATTACAGCTGTTGAAGAGAGAAAAAAAAAAGGTTGGTATATCTAAAGAAAAAAATCTACGAAATTACTAAACCTGCTTAGTGGGATATACTGTAGAAGTGAGCACGGAACGGGCAATACAGGACGTCATTACCGAAAAACTCCAGAATGAAGGGTGGAAAATGGCTTATTGCTTGACAGAAATAAAAATTCTCTCGTATTGGATCTACGCTACCTCGGACCCAATGGAAGATTTAATGCTTCTAAAGAAATATAACTTATGAGTCAAATCTGCAATACGTTTTCGGGAAAACTCATAAAGGTTTCATCAATTATACGGAAAAACTCAAAGGAGCAATTCCTACAACAGGAGAAAAATGCTAAGCATAATCAAATGGACTTAAATAGCATAATGTAACTTTGGTATTTCCTTTTTCCTTCTTGTATTAGGATAACAATTTTGGCCAGAGAGAGGTAGTATTCCGTAATTTCTAAGGAGAAATTCCCACGACATCATTCCGAAAGGAAAAGCGGTTTTAATCTGCTATTAAAATGCGTAGTCTAGCATTATCAAACCGGTATCTTTGAGGATACACTGCTCCTTTGATCTCTGGGAACAATTGGCGATTTTATTAAAAACATCGAAAAGCATGGAACACATATAAAGCTGCAATTCTCTTCCTTCAATTTCAAATACCTCAGATGTTTTCCTCGAAGCCATCAATAAGGACTACACGTACGGAATAAATCACCTTGAAGCATAATTTCTATTGTTCAAGGATCCAGTACCACATCATATCAAAACGTGCCCTCGAAAGCATAATTACCTTCCAGCTGTTTCCTTCGTGTGGTTTAAGTTTGAAGTAATTGGCTCAGACTGAAACGTTCCACAAAACCTCGAACCAACTTTAATTAAAACCTTGTCAAGCGTTCTACGTCGAAACTTTCCCAATATTCTAACAATATTTGCCCAAGGAATCCATCATCCATTAATGGAACTACTGCAAAAGTGGCAGATTTCAATTTATATCACGCTCTGGAACTTTTTCCACTTCCTTCAAGTGAAATGTTGTGTGGAAAGTCTTGAACTTTTCTCCCTCTTCATGTGGCCGGCATTATTGGTTTAATTAAATTGTTTAATAAGCAATGTTGGAAATTTTCCGACCATATTGTTAAATATAATACATTTTAGTGGTCTTGAGAACTACCCAGAGCAGTTTCAGGGAATCCTTAACGTAATGAATAGGACAAGGCCGACAACTGGTTGCGGTGGCTATTTGCAAAGAGGCTTAAGGGGTTATATTAAATACGAAATTGCAAGATTGTCGGGTTGTCCTGTGACTCCTGCTGTGACGATATCAATTTCAGAAACAAATAGCCAGTGTTTCTTGTTTGTTGTTTCTCAAACCTTTGGCAAAATTAACATTTTGTAACCGAACAATAAGTTAATTTCGGAGACGCAATTTACCAAGGATAAGGGTCAATTATAGAAGCTTCTTTGTGTCCTAGTGAGAAGCTGTGGAAGAACACATACTTAATTTATTCATAATTATGTTTTTCCTGATTTGACTACTAATCTGTAAACTTGCTAAGATGAGCACTAAGATGCTCCTATTTTTTCAGACATCTCCAGCTGCTGACTTGCACCTGAGGAAATAAGAAATTGTCCTTAATAAGTGGTTAACTTCCGCCTTAATTTTCATTTATATAGTTTTCCGTGCGCACCAAAAGATTTCCTTTTTCCTTTTTATATAATTTACCAAGGATATAAATTTCTTTTCAACTTCAGAAACGTTTTCATCCATGCCGAGAACAGGTTATCGTGCCATAGTTTTTCTTATCCTTTGGTCGACTGAATTTTCAGGGTGAAAATGTGATGAAAAGATGAAAATGAGAAGCGCCCATTTCAGACCTTTTTCTCCCGTCTGTGATCAGCACAATTTCTAGCTTACGTGGTAAAGTTGCACGTCCTGTTTGAGTCTATTGTTGTCCAGAAGTAGACACTATCTTAGTGAATAATAAAAACTGATGGATAGAGGTGAACACTACGTGGAAGGACACGTAGCTATTGGGGAGGATTTGTGGTTGCGTGATATTTACGCATACAGAAGAGGAAATTGCCTCGTTTGCTTGACTTTGGGACTACGAAAAATGAAGCGTTGTGGGCAGTCTTAGATAAAGTACATTTCTGTACCAGTTGAATACTCAGGGAAGAAATAACTTCCACTGGAGTATTACTTATAATAAATTTTTCAGACTAAAGCCATAATATGCTAGGGTAATCTTTGGGGGAAAGCACATGATTTACTTTCAGCAATTCTAGCCAGTAATTCGTAATGATCCACTCAACGTTTTATGGTTTCTCCTGACCATCTGTTGGACTACTTGGACAAGAGTTTTATATTCAGTTTCATCCTTTCTAGGTTATGAAGTGGCATTTCAAGGTATCATAAATGAATTCACTCTATTGCATGGGCAGAGATGGAATTACTGTCTGCCCTTAAGATGGGATCTCTTGATTTGAAATTGTGTCTAACCAGAATATTGTTATGGGGTACCAAATTTGGGGAAAATATCGATTTACAGTGATGGTAACTTTTCTTGTGTTTTTCTTATAAAACACGAAAGGAGCAAGCAGTAACCACTTAGTCTGTAGCAGGACAATGGAAGCAAAGATAAATAGATTATTCGAAATAAATTTCGAATGTTGCCAATCCTGCTGCGCCACATCACTCCGCCCCCAGATGAAACCTAGGGGTTTCAGCGACCAAACCCGGAACTGCGTTCCCCATCAATCTGCGAAGTGAATACGTTGTTTTGGGGCGCACACGGGCTTCAGCCTGGATAGGGAGACCGGTGCGTGCACGTGTTCAGTTCCTTGGGCGCACTGACAGGTACGGACGAGTGTCGGGTGGAAGGTGTGGCCGTGATGCGTCGAAGATTGTACCTCAGCAGACGCACCAATCCCGACTCTGTGAGACCCAATCTCTTGTCGAAGACCGGATCAAATGGGTTCTCCCCGTATACCAGCTCGGCAGGGCTGGCAGCAAATTTCTCTCGGCAGGTTGTTCGTAGGCCGAGTAGGAGTCCAGGACGGATCGTCGCGTGCCATAATGGCGGCTTTCAGCGTCCGCTGCCAACGTTCTGTCATCCCATTGGTGGTATGCAGTAGTCCACTGGCGTTTGAAACCCAGGAGTTTGCCTAACTTCGAGAAAAGGGTGGACTCAAATTGCATTCCGTGGTCAGCGATGACCACTGCAGGGACGCCAAAGCGAGGGATCCACTCTCGACAGAGGGCTTCGGCACAAAATTGCGCCGTAATGTCCTTCAAAGGTATTGCCTCAGGCCACCACGTAAACCTGTCGATGATTGTAAGGCAACTATGTCGATGTGTATTATGTGGAACCGCTTGGTAGTGCGGGGGAATAAGCCCACTTCTTTCCTTACATGCCTGGTGGTGACTAGCCGATGTGTTGTCCTGATGCCTGGATGCGCTAAGTCGTGAACCGCGTGGAACACTTCCTTGCGAAAGGTGGTCGGAATGTCTTCGAAGCAGAATGAGAGGTTCGAGCCGAAGATGGGCAACTCCCGAAATTTGTATTTGGGGTTGGATTTGACGCTCTGAAGTACTGCGTCATCCTCCTGCGCCTTGGCAATAGCCGAGAAGTCATGTGCGGCGGGGATGTCAACCGCGGAGACACGAGACAAAGCGTCAACAACTATGTTGTCCTTGCCGGACACGTGCTGGATGTCTGACGTAAATTGGCTTATAAAGCTCAGGTGTCGAAGCTGACGAGGGGACGCTTTGTCGGGCTTTTGTTCCAAAGCACATGTGAGAGGCTTATGGTCCGTGAACAATGTGAACTGCCTGCTTTCTAGGGAGAAGCGGAAGTACTTATTGCTGAAGTACGCGGCGAGCAGTTCTCGATCGTAGGTACTGTAGTTCCGTTGAGCGGGGTTTAACTGTCTGGAGAAGAAACTTAACGGCTGCCAGACCTGATTCACCTTTGGTGAAGAGCAGCACCTACTGCGATGTCAGAGGCATCAACGAAAACGGCTAGGGGTGCATCCTGCAGAGGAAATGCGTCGTGTGTTGCGTCGGCCAGTTGTTGACGGGATTTGTAAAACGCACGAACAGCGTCTTCAGACCACAGGACCTCGTATGTCCTTTCTTTTGGGACCAGACAAGTACGGGTTCAAAACGGATTGGTGCTGGTGGCCTTGGGCAGAAAACGACGTTAGAAGTTTAGCATGCCCAAGAACCTCCTCAACTCCTTCACTTTATTCGGACGCGGGAAGCTTGTAATTACTTGCACCTTGTCTTGGTCGGGCAGAATTCCTTCAGAGGAAATGGAGTGGCCGAGGAATCTCACCTGTTTTTGGAGGAACTTGCATTTCTCAATAAGGCCTCAAGGAGACGTTTAAAAATGCACTCGAGATGGGCTAAGTGCTCAGACTCAGTGGAAGAAGCGACCAAAACATCATCCAAGTACATGAAACAGAAATCGAGGTTTCGCAAGACCGAGTGAATGAACCGTTGAAAGGTTTGCGCCGCGTTGCACAACCGGAAAGTCATTCGGGTGAATTCGAAGAGTCCAAAGGGTGTGCATATTGCCGTCTTTGGTATGTCTTCTGGAGCTACAGGGATTTGGTGATATGCCTTGGCTAAGTCCAAGGTCGAAAAGATGCGGCAATTTGTGAGATGATGCGCAAAGTCGTGGATGAGCGGAATTGGATATCGGTCTGGAACAGTCTGTGCATTTAGCCTTCTGTAATTCCCACAGGGCTTGGCTTAGGGACCATATGCAGTGGGCAAGACCAACAGTTGTTTGAGGGCCTGCAGATACCCTGTTGAACAAGTTGTTCAAATTCTTTCCGCGCAATAGCGAGGACGCACCTTCGAGAAGATTGGGGAACCAGTGGTGCTAATGTGGTGCTGCACATTGTGCTTCACTGGTTTAGAGAGACTACACTCGGCAGTAATCTGGCTGAATTTTTGGAGAAGTGCCCGAACACGAGAGTCGGCAATGACTTCTAAAAGTACGGAAAGATTGTTACCTGGGTGAGATCCTATTTGGCCCGACGAATTAAGGTTGGTCGCGGGATTTATAAGAGACTTGTTTTGCAAGTCTACCAGCAACCCATAGTGACACGAGAAGTTTGTGCCTAGTATGGGGAAGCTGATATCCGCCAGGATGAAACGCCACGAAAACGTCCTACGCAAGCCAAGACTCACGTCACTTGCCAATAACCTTATGTGTTAATTGTCTTACTTCGTCCGACGGCTGCTGAACGGCCGCTATGGTCGGGCGCGCGAGCACCTTGTCGGCCGCAGCTGCCAATATCTCCAAAGAACGTGGGAGTTCGATCGCCCAATGTCAAACCTGCCGGCAAGTGATTCAGTTTTGCTGACTGACTTACCGGCTGGTTAGCAGCGTATATGAGGCCGATTTTATCACGTCCGCGTCACCAGTTTAGTATTTTATACTGCGAAATAAATGCTCAATATGCCGCATAGGAAAACATCAAATTTCACTTTTTCACAAACGCATTTTGTCGTTACAGAAACTCGGAAACCCGAAGTATATGAACGGTTGGAGTGGTAGATCGCTAGCTTCACAAATCACAGCCGTCATAGGTGCTTATATTCGTGTTGCCACTATAAGCTTTTCAATTGCATAGCCTCACTGAAAATGGATGGACGAACCATAGCAACAAAGGGACTGAGTGGATGCGTTGTTGATCTGTGCGATAAGCGTGATGAATCCCTGTTGTCAACTACACTGTTTGTCGTGTTACGTCATTTTAAGGGGTTTTTATGGTTTTTTTTGCAAAACAAAGACTTATTAAAATCGGTTCAATGTCTGTCTGTGCGTCTGCCTGTCTGTCACACGCATTTTTCTCAGAAACGGCTATACCGATTGATACGAAACTTGGTAAGAAGGTGGGAACGTCCAGACATGCAGTGAGTGATATCCTTCTACGTTAAGATTTAGGGGGGCTTTTTTTCACCAAATATAATCACGGGCATCAAATGAAAGGTCTCGATTAGTACTTTTCGAAACCGATCTTAGTTTTGACATTTGTTACCAAGGGCAGGGGTGGAAAGTGATCATTTCTTTAACCGTTCTCAGAAACTACCCAGCCGAATTATCTGAAAAAAAATCATGAAGCTGCGGTGGATGGTTCGTAATTATAGTCGATGGTTGTGGTGAGTAAAATTCCCTATGATGGGAGATCAAGATCAGATATGCGCGTGTTTACGGATAAAATTTGCTTTGTACAATTTTTTTCACAGAATATCGTCATAAGCTTTGGGCAACGAATTCTTAGCGACGGCACTCTGGAATTAGAGAGGGTGCTTATTCAAGAATTCTTCTTATATTCAGACAGCAGAGGGGACTAGATTAGATGATCTTAATAGTTTAATCGTGCGTCGATTTAAATTGCATTTTTCTACTATGCAGGCTTGCGTAATCCAAGTGGGAATTGACATATGATACCTTTTAGTCGGTGAATTGTTAGCTGTTTCAGTCCAATGGGAGAAACTTGTAATAAACCCGGGAACGTAGAAGCGGTTAGAAGACCTCCCTAGGATGATTTTTGCCAACCACGAGAACAAAATCGAATAACTCCAAAACCCGAGGAAAACATTACAGCACATATTGATTGTCGACGGTTATCCTCAGACGGTATGAGACCAGACCTTGGAGATCCCACTATCTCTGATATCTCTGGGAGATGTATTTTCCTGGAAAAGATCTGTATTCTTTTACAAATTTCTTTGACTGTTCCTGTTAATGAGAACAGAATTCAACATACCAGAACCAAAAACAATGAAAGGTAGATATGTAGCCCTTGAACGAACGGGGAACGCGAAGGATGTATAATAATTAATAATTCTACTATAATTGCGGTTTAAACAATATTAGTAGAAAGCAATCTTTTTAATTAATTTCGACGTAACAATTATAGATATTTGTTTTAATTTGTAGGCATTCCCCCAAGCATGCATCGGAGTTCCCTTCTATTTCCATAATTCAAACCCCTAATTCATACCAAACCAGAATACCATGTAATTTACCCTTCACCCACATATGCCAAATAGCCAAAAAAAAACTCCATTGCATTTCAGCCCCCGAATCGATACTTACCGCCAATATCAATTCAATTCAATTTACAGAGAACAGTTTGTATTCATCGTTTTTGCATCCTCACTGTGTAATCGAATTAATAGCAACTGGGTTGCTTTGTCGTTCCCAGAACAGGGTGTATTTTCCAGGTCACGTTTCTATCACTTCCTGCAGAATGGCTTGCACCAACCAAACCTGACAGTAACACCACCAGTCCAGGAATAAAACTGTAATCAAATACTAATAAAACGGATTTTTATGCAAATGGATGTAAACCACAAGGTCGATTTAGATGGAAATCGATTCATGTGGAGCAGAAAGGACTTCAAACTGCCCTAAATCGAACGAAACCTTTGCAAAAATAGCGATGTAACATGCCATTTTGTATATCGATGGGGGAAATAATTTGAATTGAATTATTCTATTTTATTTTATGTGATGTTAAGTAAAAATAATGATATGCTAATCAATAAATTTCAAAAAGTTCGATGAGGGTTTTAAGGGATTCAATAACGTGAGGACAGTACAGGATGTTTGTAGAAGTTTTAATCCTTTTTTCTAGATTTCACTTGGCTAAATGTTACTCGAAAGTTCTAAGTTTTGATCAACTAATATTTCCGTCGTTCCATTGTGGTACTCTGGCCTACGGCGATAAAAAATTAGCATAGTCGACATATGGGCTGTAGTCGTAGATCATAAGGCGAAACTGGCAGTGGATAGATCATATATTAAGAAAATGCGACAGCCCTATTGCGGATTATGCTATTCAAAGGTACCTGTTACCGCAGGTTAACCGACGAGTGCATCGCGTTGTGGTTACTTACGCAGACTATTATTAAGAGAGTGCACACTCCTCAGGAAATAGTGGGAAGGTGTGGTTGGCGTAGTGTGCCCCACATAGTGATAAGGCAATAGAACCTGATGACATTACAGCTGAAGTCTGGAAAGCGAAGACTTAGAAGCACACATTCTGCCTTAGGCGGTCTTTCAGTTAGATTTTTGAGGAGGATAAAACACCACCTGATTGACAAGAGACCACAATCTTCCTAATACAGAACAAGTCGGGAAACCGGAAGCTGAACGCTTCAGGTACGAAAGGTTTTGTGTATTTCTTTGTACGTAGCACGTAATATATGCATATATTATGTGAGAATATCCACTTTCGGATGACATTGACATTCATAGTCTTGAATTTACAAGGAAGTGACAACTTTGACGTATTATAACTTTGTTAGTAATAGTGGTATTTCGACCAAACTTGGTGAGATCATGCTCTATGTTATACCCTATCTTATTGCGAAATTTCATGTTGCTAACATGAACTTAAGGGGGGTTTTGCAGCCAATTACTAAAAATTATGGTAATATACTATTATTAACTTTATTTGTACAGATATCAGTATGGAAGGTATTTCGGAGCCCAGGCACCATATAGTGGCAGCCTCCTGATTTTTTTTCAGATTTTTCGGTTTAGTAGTTTCTGAGAATGGCCCCCTTAAAGGAATGGTCACTTTCAACCCCCGCACTCCCCACCTTTCTAACAAATGTCAAAACTAAGACCGGCTTCGAAAAGTACTAACCGAGACCTTAAATTTGATACCCCACATGACTATATTTGATGAAAAAAAAAATTACACCCCCTTTTGCATGTATGGGGACCCCCCCTTAAATTCAACGTAAAATGATGTAACTCACTGTATGCGTGAGCGTTCACAGTTCCCACCTTTGAACCAAATTTGGTGTCAATCGCTATAACCGTTTCCGAGAAAAATGCGTGTGACGGACAGACAGACAGACAGACAGACGGACAGACAGAACGGACTGCAGGAGTACGTTGTTTCCGCGGGTGTCCCGCAGGGCTCCGTATTGGGCCCACTACTGTGGAACATCATGTACAACGATGTATTTAATCTTCCCCTTCCGGGGGAAGCCACAGTGGTGGGTTACGCTGACGACATAGCGCTGGTTGTTGTCGCAAAGCATCTTGAAGATGCTGAGTTATACTCAAGTGAGGCAATCGGTGCTGTTAAAAGTTGGCTAAAGAGCTCTGGTCTGACACTTGCGGAGGAAAAAACGGAAGCGGTCCTCATCACTAAGCGCCGGAAGAGAGATTACGCCTGTATTAGAATCGGGAATCATATCGTCACTTCCAAGCCGACCATCAAATACTTGGGAGTGGTGATAGACAGGAAGCTTAGCTATAAGCAACATGTGCGGTATGTTTGCGACAAATCATCCACTGCAAGTATGGCCCTGGCAAGGATGATGCCGAACATTGGAGGGCCACGGCATACCTCTAGGTTGCTTATAGCCAGGGTGGTGACCTCGATCATGCTCTATGCGACCCCAGTTTGGAGGGAGGCGTTGTGGATGTCAGGGAACGCTACCAAACTGAGTTCAGTCTACAGGAGGACAGCCCTGAGGGTATGCTCTGCCTTCAGGACTGTCTCAGATGATGCAGCATTCGTCATCTCTGGAATGATGCCGATTGACATCTTGGCAGATGAGATGGCGAACATATACAATGCAAAGCCAACCTCTTCCTCATCGCGGACGAGGAAGACTGAAAGGGAGAGATCCATAAATAGATGGCAAGAGCGGTGGGAACGCTCGGGAAAGGGCCGGTGGACGCACAGGCTCATTCCTGCCATCAAGGAGTGGTTGGAGAGACGACACGGAGGATATCTCCAATACCTTCACAGGTTTAAATTGGAGACCTCACCCGATTGTCCAAATTGCAATGGAGTCCCAGAGGACCCAGAGCATGTATTCTTCCACTGTCCGAGATTTGTGGAAGAAAGGAGGAATCTAGAGGAGACTCTAGGGGAGGTGCTGGTACCAGAAAATCTGGTGCCGAAAATGCTAGCACATCAAGAGAATTGGGATGCGGTAAACTCCATGATCGCATCTATCCAAAATAAATTGCGAAAAGCAGAGGAGAGGAGAAAAACGCGGTCACGTGCGCCGCGTATAGAAGAAAGGTGACAAAGCTAGAGTGAGCTGACTCCGCCCCGTGATGTAATACCTTATGGTGGTTCCGCGGGGCAGGGAGGGAGTCGAGGGTGGTTTTAGTGGGTAAAAATCCCACACGCTGGTGTGTCCAGACCAGTGTCTTTTTGAAGATTTCCACCTCCTCAACAAAAAAAAAAAAAAAAAAAAAAAAAAAGACGGACAGACAGACAGACAGACAGACAGACGGTAAACCGATTTTAATAAGGTTTTGTGTTTACACAAAACCTTAAAAAGGGAACACAATTGCCTGAAATATTTAGATCCCCATCCCATTCGGTTGTCATTCCACACCCTAAAGATTTTTTAGGATATCGCTGACTAGCGAATTACCGATACCGTTGAAATGACTGTGAACCAAGTCGAATTTGCCAAGAACTGAGCAATTACGCAATAGCAGTTACCGGTAAGGAAACACCCTAAGAAGCATTGCTCTCTTTACATTGCATTCCAAGATCCAGATCGTGTACCAAAGAAACACGCAGGCTGAGTTAAATTTCTCTACCGTGATTTGAAGATGAAAGTTCCAAGTGTTTGTGTCTCAGTCGGCGCTTATCAAGGCGCGCCCATTCGTTACTTCATTCTTGCCACGTAAACTGTCACCTGGAGCATGTTACAAAGTTCAACGCTTCACACATTGAACAGTGATGCTGATTTCAAGCCACTTGTCCAAAAGTAGAATGATGATCGTATATAACTTGGTCTGTGACCGAATCTGAATAAAGCAGAGATTTTGAGGATCGATCCCAATTAAATAGTCGCTATCACTGTCAGTGGCAGCAACTTGCCTAGAGCTGAGCGAGTTAAGTATCTCGGATCGATTCTCTTAACCAATGGTGAACCGTATCATGAAATTACTTTATGCATCAGCGCAACTTGGATGAAGTCGCGCTCCACAACTGGTGTCAGTGAGACCGTGTTGCATGAAGCGATCATTCCATTTTTGGACAACTTTCTCGAGAGCAGCTTTGCTATGAGAAGCTAGGATCGGTTTTGCTATGAGAGGCTAGGAGAACATTTTCTACATTAAACAGTCTATAGGGCGCTGAATGTTGGATGTCGCGTATGGTAGTGTCTATAACAAGAACAAAGGGGAGTGGTGAGAGAGCGCTTTCTTGATTGAACACCGACAGAGACACGAAGCGGTTTTGATATGTCCACTAATCTTAATCCAGCGCATGAATTCTTGTGGTACTCGGTGTTGTCGCAGAGCATACCAGATAAATTCATGTGGCAAATGATCAAACGCCTTTTCTAGATCGAGAAATGCAATGTAAAGAGGGCGATGCTTCTGATGGTGTTTCTCCATAAGTAACTGACTGCGCAATGTGTATTGCGTCAGTAGTAGTCCCAGTTCTTGACAAAACTGGCTTCATTCACGGTGGTATGAGACACTTCACCCCATCGTATGGGCCAGCAACTGAATCGGACGATAATTTGAACACTCTGTTGGAATGCCTCCCTTGTTCCATATTGTAACGATGCTGCTTTCTTGCCAATCAGCTATGCATTGCACTAATCCCATGGCCCTGCATTTTTCCCAAACTCAAAACTGTTTGGATATCAGCTTTAATTCATTCAAATGGGAAATGATATTATATATATATAGTTCAAAAAGCCCACGGACCCTCTTCCCGCCCAACCGGACCGAGGGGCGACCAACCTAAGGATGGGCTGAAGGCAACATCCAAAGGTTTTAACGCAAAGTGTGTGCGACCATGCGAAAATGTATTGCTACATCCCGATTGTCGCAAACACTTCAGCCAATGACGCGGAGGTCCTACACTACAGAGACATGGATCTTATATTGAAGACAGTGCGGATCAAGACTGAAACCCATTAGGTCAGATTGTTACCGGGCAGGACTCTTCGGACTATAGCACAGGTTGCAAGGATAACTGCTTTTTGCATCTCCATGTATAGTCCAGCCCTAAGATCGAACGTTTTCAGCGCTTTATGTAAGTTCTGCAGGACTAATCCCGTCGCTGAAATTATTACTGGGACTACTTGGATCTTTTGTAGTCTCCAAGTCTGTTTCATATCGTCTGCCAAGGGGCCGTAGTTCCGGATTTTTCGTGTTGTTTTTCAACAGTGTTCCGGTCCAACGGTACGGCTACATCGATTATAAAGCACGCTCGTTCTTCCTTCAGAAGCAGAACTAGATCGGGTCTGTTATGATTAACACTGTGGTCGGTGGCAATAGTGTGATCCCACAGTAGTTTGACCCGATCATTTTCCAAGATTCTCTGCGGAGTATACTTATAGTAAGGATGGTAGGTTGCCACTAAGTTATACTTCAACGCAAGGTTTTGATGGAGAATCTTGCAGACGGAGTTATGACGATTGGTGTACTCGGTACCGCTCAACATCCTGCATGCAGATGTTATGTGCTGGATGGTCTCCTCTTCACAGTTGCATAACCTACAACTGGAGTTGGTGATTGAGGAGTCGTGAAGAATGTACCGTTTATAATTTTTTGTTGGGAGCGAAGCATCCTGAATTGAAGTTAGGAATGCTTCGGTCTCATAGAAAAGTACACCATTTGTCAACCATTTGTTGGAGGCTTCGATGTCAATGCCTGACAACAACAAATTTTTTATATGACCTCCGTGAATGGGTTTCTCTTTCCACATGTCGATCTTCTGTTGGACTGAAGTAACATTCGACATGGGATCCCATTCTCTGCTTCTCAAGTTCAAAGGAGATAATTTATTATCTGCCATGACGATAGCCTGATGTATTTCGCTAGAGGATTGTTTCTCATAGAAAAACTCACGAAGAGAATGCACTTGATTGTAGTGCAACGTTTTTAAATCAAGTACCCCCCTTCCTCCCTGATGACGTGGGATAGTGATCCTCAATTTTTCGGCAGCTCTATTGTGCATGTTGTTGTTTGCAAGAACTACCCTTACCCGTCTATTGACAGATTCTAAATCAGTATTACTCCACTGTATCACACCGAAAGTGTATAGAAGGACGGGAATGGCAAATGTGTTGATTGCGATGATTTTATTTTTCCCGTACAGCTCAGTTTTAAGGACAAGATCCAGACGCCGCTCAAATTCCCCCAGCAACTTAGATTTAATTATTGCTACAGCAGGTGTTGGTGCTTGCAATATGCCGAGGTATTTGTAGACGTCGTCCGAATCCATGCCCTCAATTCGGATGTTATTTTGGCTGTATCCTTCATTGTCGCTGTGTTTTCCCCGAACAATTGTTTTTATGCGACATTTCTCCAAACCCAACTGCATGCCGATATCCCTGCTGAACTGGATGGTGATGTCCAGCAAGGAGCGAAGTTGGATCTCGTCTTTGGCATACAATTTGATGTCGTCAATGTACATTAAATGGCTTAATGTACATTTCGACAATATGCCATGCTTGACTTGGAACCCGTATTTGCTTTCATGCAAAAGATGGGATAGCGGATTCAAAGCCAAACAAAACCACAGTGGGCTTAGAGAGTCGCCTTGGAAAATGCCACGCCTGATTGGTATCTCTCCTGATGTTTGCGAAGATACCGATAGCTTCGTGCTCCAATTCTTCATTACTGTTCTCAGTAGAAGAACAACATTCTGGTTGATTTTATACAAGCGTAACACTTGTAGTAACCACGAATGTGATATGGAGTCAAAGGCTGATTTATAATCGATGTAGGCTGTCGAGATGTTTCGTTTTTGGTGGACAGCCTGCTTTACAGCTACCGTATCGATTATAAGCTGTTCTTTGCAGCCTCGGGAGCCTCTTGCGCATCCTTTTTGCTCCTCAGCTATCAATTTATGATGTTGTGTGTGTGTTGGTATTAAATGTGAAAAGATCCTCTGTCCATATCATTTCGTTTTATATTCTTCTTCTTCTATTCTTGTCAAAATCAGATTCCGCTATCTCATCGTTAATATTTTAATTTCGGAAATGTCGAATTCGCAAAATTTAATTCGTCAACCACGGTTAAATTAAAAAAATCTTACTGAAGCTTTCCCTGACGCGAAACATAATCGTAATGATCGCAATAACTTAATTCAGATCATCACGCGAATTGTGACGGAAATTTTACAGACCCAGGGAAGACAACTCTTTGGTCCTCTCATTTACCTAGCCACCGACACGAACAATGATGTCCAATGATGTTTCATAAATATTGGGGGCAACGGTAATCTGTCCGACATGGATAAAATTCCAGATGTTGTCAGGAGCCTGAGACAATTCTCTGGTGAACCAGGCAAATTTAGTTCCTGGCCGCAAAAGTGTTGACAGGATTTTGAAAATCTATGACCACTTAAAGGGTACTCTAAAGTACTATGGAATACTCTCGGTTATCCTTAATAAAATTGTGGGTCACGCCGACATCGCACTGGAGTCCTATAATACCCATTGAATTGGGCGAAAATCTTCAAATGCTTAACGCTGCACTACGCAGACAAAAGAGATTCAACCATCTTAGAATACCAGAGGACGACACTGGTACAGGGTGGAAGTACGATCTCCGAGTTTTATCAGGCCGTATATAACCATCTTTCTCTTATACTAAATAAATTCGCCTCAATTGAGATGAGCTGGGAGTCGATGAACATTATAACTCAGTCATATTGTGACAAGGCTTTTGACACGTTTGTAAGGGGACTAAAAGGAGATTTGCCCGGGCTTCTAAGTATTCGCGACCCAGCAGATTTGCCTCAAGCACCGCACTCCATAATGCGGAAAGCATGCCATAGTATTCCCCCTCTGGTTCCACTACGCAGAAGTATCCAAAGCTTCATCAAACCGTCGACAATTCCAGCTTCCAGGCGAGCGTTTTATCCGGTGTTACTCCACAACCCGCAAGTCTCCCAACAACCTAGAGTCTCTGAACAGGTGCCACCATTCTAACCCCACCAAGCTCGAAATTTCCACCAGTTCCTGCCTCCACGGCAGCCACGGGTTCCAGTACCAATGGAAGTGGAACGGGCCCCAGAGCCAACATAGAGATCACACACGATGGATTTGTACAACTATTTGGACCAACTGCCGATAAAATTCAGTTTTTTATCTTGCCAAACCTAATATCGTTCGATGGCATTATAGGAAACGATACGCTTACTACGTCGCTAAAAGATATTATCCATACAGACGAAAGTTACTTCACTTTCTATCCCAATTTATACATTCCATTGAAACAATGTATCTCAGAGACCGTGAACAACGTTGACATAAGAACGTCTCATCTAAACGAGCACTAAACTAAATCGCATTATTCGAAATTGAACGACAGATGACCCTGTCTATTCTAAAACCTACCCTTATTCAATTGCTCTAAAGGAAGATGTTGACAAGGAGATCACTACTGGAAGACGGGATTATAAGGCCATCTACATCCCCATACAATTCGCCTGTTTGAGTAGTTCCAAAAAACTAGATGCATCAGGAGAGAAAAAGTATCGGATGGTAATTGATTACCGAAAATTAAATTCCGTAACCATCGTAGATAAGTACTCGATACCTGAGATGGGTGCAACCCTGGCAAATCCTGGGAGAAATAAGTATTTCTCGATCGTTAATTTAAAAATCAGCTACCATTAGATTCATCAGATGAAGCGATATACCCAAAACGGCTTTTTCAGCTAACAACGGGAAATTTGAATTTACACGTCTCCTGTTCGGCCTGAAAAACACACCATCCATTTTCCAGAGAACGCTTGATGATATTCTCCGGGAACACATAGGAGTTCGCTGCTATGTTCATATTGATGACATTATCATCTTCGGGAAAGACGAGGCCGAACATTTTGATAACTATCAAAGTCCAGTTGGATAAATGCGAGTTTCTTTTAAAAAAATGAGTACCTGGGGCATGAGATCAATCATGAGGGTATAAAGACCAACCAAAAAAAGTTGAATCGATTGGCAACCTTAGAGACTTCCGATTGTTTTTAGGAATGACGGGTTATTATCGACACTTCATACAAGACTACGCCAGAAATGCGAAGCCTCTGACACTCCTTTTAAGAAAGGAGGACGGACGTGTGTCCAAAAATTTATCAAAAAATATGCTCATTAGTCTCGACTCTAAGGCAATCGATGCTTTCAACAAACTTAAGAGCCGTCTAATTTCCCAAGATGCAGTCCTGGCTCACCCAAACTTTGAAAAGGAGTTTCAACTAACAACGGATGTTTCCGACTACGCAATTGGCGTAGTCCTCTCGCAGGAGAAAAAACCAATAATAGGTTTGATAAATGAAAAATCATATCGTCTGATATGAAATAGTACTCGCATTCTGGGCGAAGACCTGGGACGAAGACCTTACAAACGATATACTGGGCACCTCCTTACTCCGGTATTGGAACGTCTCAGAGCCGGAAGATCGAAAAAGCTACTGCGCGCGTACGGCAAAAGTCTGTTCAAAAAAATCTTGTTGACAGACGAACTTTTTTTGTGATTAAACAAAAATAAAACAAGCAGAACCATTAAGTATACATAAGTATACGATTAAGTCATCATATGACACCAAAGACAGACTACCACGGGTTCAACGAGGCTACAAGCCTACGTCCGTGATGATTTGATGGGGATTCTCCTGTAAAGGTGTCACTCTATTTATTTCTGCATTCGTGGGAGTCAAAACCACCGCTAAAATTTTAGAAAAAAATGTTCTCGAACCAGAAGTGAAGCCACTCAATGATACTCTCTTTGTTGGTGGGCATTGATTATTCCAACAAAATTCTCCGGTTTGGCGGCTTTAATTTGCTCTAAGGGAAAGTCGCACCGCGTCCTTAAAGAACTATTATGCCCCTGGTTTAGTGATACAATTACTTATTTTACTTAAAGTAAATCTGAGCTTACAAAAATAAGAGCGACAATTTGGTTGGTGACTCAGAAAAGCAGAATTATATATACTTTTGTGAAAATTGCTTTTTGAGCATTAGCATTTTATCTGAAAAATAAGAAAGCTACCAAGTTATATCCAATGATATTACAAAGAGAATCGAAGTTCCAGGAAACTGTTGAAAGGTTAGTTGCATTTTGTCCGTGACTAGACTACTATGTTTGCTGTTTCCACATTAGGGGGACTGTTTAAAGGTGTGTGGTTGCGGATTCGTTCAGGGCAGAGGCTACTCTTCATCCTTACCTCTGCCCCGAGAGCAGCATGACTGAAGTTTTACAAGATGGAATTTGCTCCTTTATATAAATACAAAAACGCGACATGTGTATGAAATATAAACAGGACAAGACTGCCTAATAAAATTTAGACGTTTAGGAAATTGAGGGAACTCTGAGCCAGAATTCGACTTGATGGCGCGCTGGATCAGTTGGAAGCAACTTTCCACGATGGTAGTCCACGGACCCCTCGGTCTTCGGCAAGAACCCAAGTTGCAATTTCCTAAATAAAATTTAAATTAGCTTCGACCAGTTTCGGGCTGAATTTTAGAAGTAATGTAGCGTCTGATGAGTTGCCTTTGCTCTGGATGAATGCCCTAATGCCAAGAACCTGTCTCTCTGGAAGATATAATAGTTTCGATGATATACTCAAAGTTATTCAGAGATGTTATTTTACCATCGATTTATCCAAAATAGAGAATTATATCTAATGGATTTCAATAAATTTGCTTTAACTAATTTTATGGGAATATTCAACCTTGGCGGGGTTCCTCTCACAATCTGATGATTATTATCTCCTACTATTGATCGCCATGATGACAGAGCTGTAGGATGTTCTCTGCTCCAAATTTTCCTATTTTTCAAACTATGACATCCATCCATTCATATATATCCAAATTATGTAATATTTAAACAAAAATAAACATATCTAAAACCACCTGTTCCATGTGGGAAAGCAAATAAATAAATAGAGGACCGAAAGCATACCCACGTATCATGATCTGAGAGAACAAATATGACAACAGCTTATATAATACGTGGTTTAAATTATTATATCTTCAACCGACATATTGACGAGGAGTCGTTACGGGATTCTAGCAAACATTAATCAATCTATTTTAATGTGTTTTACGCAAGAATTGTATACTAACGAATAAAATTAATCTAGCTACTATCCAAGTCGTGGAGTGTTTGTGGTTGTGGAATGAAATGAAACATTTTTCTCGGGAAACTTTCTAAATGGATAAATAAATAAACAAGTATATATGTGGGCTTATTCATAAATACTTCCGTTTTTTCTTTTGAATATTCAGTTTTTTCAGGAGAGATAATCAAGAAATTCGCCAAGCACATGAAAGTCACATGAATCACGCTAAGTAGCGGGAAAACGTTTTCTTGGATCACTAATAAATTAACTTTTCGCTGAGGATTATCCCCTCGACACTTGTTGGAAATTTTTCAACGAAGAGTCTCTTAATGTTGATTTTTTTGACGTTTATGTGTTGAATTTTTATACAAATACAGGGAGACTATAATGCTGAATCTTCCCTAAGAATGTTTAATTTATTATTGTTTCACCGAATTCAAAGGTATTCCAATTATCTGTTGCCGAATTTGCTTGTAAACAAAATTTTTGCATTCGTTAGACGTCATTACTATTGGAATTTGGAATGAAAATTGGTAAACGATGAATTATTGGTGTCATCATGGGTATTTTCTAGCTACACGAAAAGGGAGCCACCAAGTCTAAATGTATTTCAACTTTACAAATTAATTTTGTTCCCGGCGGTTCAAATTTTTAAATAAATTAAAATATCTAAATTTCATTTATTACGTTACGAAATTTTGTGGAGCGATTAATCTAAAAATTTCACTTTTGAAAAAAGGCCTATGCAGCAGAATTTTTTCTTCTGTTTCTATTTGTGGTACTATGTAGTACGTTGCGTTGATGAAGTCACTAATACGATGGTCCATAAAAAGCAATTATTAAAAAAATAATCATTTATTACGAATGACTTTTTATACGAACCATCCTTTATAAAGCAGCTCGACAAATTATGTGAAAGTTTCTAAGCAAAAATAATTGAGGTAGGAAACCATGGAACTGGGATTATATAATAACTAATTTGATACTTCTAAAAAAATATATACTCACGAAATTGAGTACTTAAACAGCGATCAGTATCTTCTCCTTACCTTTCTCTCTGAAAATAAAATAAGAAGACTGAAATATAGATTCTGCTGATATAAAGAATTTTTTTAGAATTGTACCTATGTATCTAAATTTATTGCAACCACGATTTTATCTAGAATCTTTCGACTTATTCCATTTATTATTGACCGTACAAATTTATTTTTTTTGAGACGGTTACCAAATATTTTTATCGTCATAACTACTACCAGGAAGTTTCCAAAATATTTAATGGAATTTCGTGAACGGCAGTACCTGAGTAACACTTTGAACCCTATGGCACCTGGTCAGCTGCAATATAGGTAGTAATCTGAAAATAGTAAATTTTACCCAACCTGGATTAAGTGGCGTTCCACAACGTTCCACGTGTTCTTTGTAATCGACGTCCGTCGCTCTCTATGGTTCTGAGTGTTGGCCCAATATAAAAGACAATGAACGGCGTCTTGTGCTAATGGAGGCGAAGATGTTTCGTTGCACTAGTGGTATGACACGTTTTGATCACATCCGAAATGAGGATATCCGCGATCGATATTGAGTTGCACCGGTCGTGGAAAAACTGCGGGAGAGGCGTCTTCGATGGTATGGTCATGTAATTCGTTTCAACGAGAATTCACTTGTCAAGATTGGTCTGAACATCGAAGTCAATGGTAAACGACCAAAAGGCAGGCAGAAACAACGGTGGCTTGATACGCTGGATGGGCATTTAAAAGCCTTGCAATTGCGCTCAAATCAAGCATTTGATAGAACCAAATGGCGAAATCAATTATGACGAGCCGACCCCGCTTGTCTTCACAAGGGCAAAGGCCGAAAAAAAAAGAAGAAGAATGAAGATTGGAAATCAACCTCAGATAATCATCACTCAGGACGTTCAGCAGGTTCAACCGACACTGGTAAGCAAATGACCTGGTGGTTTCGAATGGTCATTTAACCATTCGGGATGGTACCCATGGTTCATACCAAAAAATTCTAGCAAGAAAAAACCACACATGCTTCGAGTAGGCGTGAAACTTCATTCTGAAACTGATGACAGTGCAGAGTTCAGGTTTGGCAAAAACTTTCTAAAATGGCAAACAGCAATAAAAACTTCTTCTGGAAATGAAACATTGATGCAGGAGTACGACATCACTACAAAGGTTCAATCATCACGATGGAAGAGTCGTGCCTCTCCGCAGCCGAAAACAAGTTCATCAAGTGAAATTTTATGTCAACCTTATGCTCAGTTTTTTTTTCACTGGAAAGCTGTTGTCTACCACGATTTTCTTCCTAGAGGTGAGATAATTAATTGTTTCTGTTCTGTTGAAACTTGGAGTTATTTCCATGAAGCTGACAGAATGAAGAGGTCAGAGCTGTAAGTAAGGGAAAAGTGGTTGGTGATTCACGGCAGCATTCCTGTGCAGTCTATATCAAAGGCATAAATACTGTGTTGATTATAATAAACAAATATTATCTGTTACGACATGACGATGCATACATATATATACGCCCATCTAAATTGTGCGCAAAAACACATATATATATATGTTATCACCGTAAATTAAAAGCCACTGGTAACCAGGTACAGGCATATCTGTTACATTGGTTACTACCCACAAGTTTTATTAGCACATACATATACACATACATCTACATAAAAAAATCCAGAGAAAGGAATACGTCTTATATGGTTGCCATTTACCTGTTGGTGGAGTATAGCGCGTCAACCACACGAACGCACCATCTCTAGCGGTTACCTGAAATGACCTTCAGCTCTCCCCATGACTTCCCGAGACGCTCACACTCCTCTTTTTCTGTTCTGCGCAAAGTGCCCTTGGGAGAGTGGATTCCACTGCATGGCATATCCCGCGATGCAACTTTCGTCCCTCCTTAAAGTAACTTATCTACTGCCAACCCCATCTTCTATTACATCGCATAAGAGTGCCAAGCCTGTGCGCCGACCAAGTTCTTCGTTTGAGATAGTATCGGGCCTGCGTATTCCGATGATACGGCACAGACAGGAATTGACCAAAGTTTGGAGCTTTTGAGTCCCATATAGTAATACAGAACGAACACCAGTACAGAACAATCTCATCTTGAACTTAGTGTTGAGATAACCGCATTTTCAGGAAACTGATCTAGCGCTGTTAAAGCGTCGGGCAACATCTAGTTGGGTGCCGCCGTCGGAAGAAACCACGCTTTCTAAATGTATAAACTGATCGACGCTTTTGATGCTTTTCCATTTATGCAGATAGGTAGAGTGCGATCACTCGTTAAACTGAGAACCCCGCTTTCATTGGTGTTTATCTTTAGCCCACCTCTACTTGCCTCTCTTTCCAAATTCAGAACCATTTGGTCAAGGCCCCTGACCCGGCGAGAGAGCCAAACCAGATATCATCAGCGTAGCCGAGGTGTTTAAGGAAAGATGTTCATTCTCTGTTCACGCTATCGAAAGTTTTCCCGCAATCGATGAAGAGCTAGATACACATGCCTTATATTATTGCCTATGCTGATGTCAAGTTTTGTACCTGTTTCACTATCTCTCCCTTACGTTTCACCCAACATCAGAAATAAGATCAGTTTCGAAAATTAATAATCGAACCCCTTCATTTGATACCCCACATGACCATTTTCTGTGAAAAAATTTAAACCATTTTTCGTATGTATAGGGAGCCCCCTTCAAAGTCAACATAAAATGGCGGCACTTGCAAAGGGATTTACAGACCACACCTTCTCACCAAATTTCATGGCAATTGGTTCAGCCGTTTCCTAGTAAATCGGGTGTCACCGACAGATAGACAGGCAGACAGAGTGTGAGGAGTTATCAGACCTTCCATCAGGCGTGTCCCCTCGCGCGAATAAGGGAATAGCCGGCGAATACGTATGACTATGTACTTCTACGCACTCGCAGGTGTACGTATATGGGCATGTTTATGCGCAGGTCGGGTAGGTAGGAGAAAAACGCCCAACCTTAGATAAATATGGCTATGGGAACGTCTAGAATAATAAACCAATATGGACGGAACAGAAGGTGTATAAACTTACGATGCAGGGGCTCGAAACCCCAGTACGGGCAGATTTTGGGAGTGGGAAATCAGGCTACTGGTCGTCGATATCCCTCGAATGTAGTGCATCAGTGGTGGACAGGTTGACTAGTGTGGCAGCTAGTGCTATAAACAGCTTAGATAAAGAGGGCTCCCGAGAACACCCTAGATCTAGAGGAACCAAAAGGGAGATCTCATGTTGGAAATTTACTTGGATAAAGTGCTACCGTGCGTGCTCAAAAGCATGATATCGCTATACAGTGCAAGAATCTATATGATGTCACCTTTAAGGCGGAAATGGTGATTTTAATGCATGGGCTACAGAATTGACGAATGCAAGAGGGCATTATCTCTTGGGGACTTTTGCGCAGGTAGATATCATACTGGCTAACGACGGTCAGATTAATCCTTATCGGAAAGGAGGGTCCAATTCGGTTGTGGATCTGACTTTTGTTAGTCTCTTCACTCGGTACCGATATGTCCTGGAATGCCAGTGAACACTACACCCACAGTGATCACCAAGCAATAGTTTTTGACATGACGAGCATATCAAGCCGTTGGAAATCTGCTCGTCCAGGAATGAGAAAAATGTCAGGCTCGTTTGCGAAAACAATTTACGAGCAAGCATTCAGAGATGTGTGGTTGGGCCAGGACATTATACCAGGTACCCCCTCGTAAATAGTTCTCCAAATCACGGGCTGTATCGCGACCAAGAAGGATGTGTTTCCCCAGTAGAAAACCCAACTGTGTGTCATCGGGCCAGACGAGCGGCCCAGAGAGCAATGGGTAGGATTGACTAGGAGGTGGACCAGCGAGCTTACAGGGAGGCCCGAGGAAACTTAAAGCTGGCAAATTATATATCCCAATCTCCTGCTAAAAATGGTTTAGGGTTTGCTTCCCCAGAAGATCACAAGCGGTTACCGTCCACAGACATTTTTGGATGTAGCTGTAAGCCACCCAGCAACGACAAAAGTGCTGGAGATTTGCGGTAGGGGAGACAAAAAAGCGCCGGACCTCCACGGCATACCAAACAGATCCCTTAAGCTGACCGTTGAATCGAGGCCACACATATTCGTACAGTTGTTTGAAGCGTGCTTGGCGGAAAAGACAATGGCTAGTGTTGTCGCCTAAATCTGGTAAGCCTGTTGGTGAACCGTTAAATCGAGGTCACACATATTCATAGTTCTTTGAAGCATGCTTGGCGGAAAAGATAAAGGCTAGTGTTGTCGCCTAAACCTGGTAAGCCTCCTGATGAACCATCTTCCTGCAGACTTCTTGGACACTACGGGGAAAATGTTGGAGCGATTGCTCCCAACTGTAGGGAGTCTAGGGGGCTCAGATCGACAATTCGGGTTCCATGTGACCAAATCAACGTCGACGCCATCAAACTAGTCACTGGCTTAGCTGAAAATGCGACTTATCGGGATGGTGTATATGCTTTTTCAGCAAATTTTCTTTTACGTTTTCGATAGTGGCAAAAAGCTTTTCAATCATGTCTGTCATGTAGTCTGCGGAACAAAAAGAAATCGCAGGGACTAGATTCGTTGAGTAGGGGGTGGACAATCGCGCGTTGTTTTAATGGAAGAACCAGTCACCTGTGTGGTAAACTTCAATCTTTTAAAAACATCCAAGTACAACTTGTAGGTAACAGTCTGACCCAGGGGAATGAACTCCTTCACTTGGTGAGCTTGGGACGGGGAGAGGTAGCTCTCCTCCACTGGCTTAATCGCTGATTTGTTTCAGGGTCGTATCCATACCACCTCGATTCATCACCAGCAATCACTTCAGAAAAAATTCAGGGATATCTTTAAGGTGATTTTGAAGTTCAAAACTGACCTGAAGTCGACGCTCCTTTTCGTCGTCTGCGAGACGGCGAGAAGGGACAAATTTGACTGCTACCTTGCTCAGGTACAAATCTGGGGATAAAATCGTTTCAACTGAATTTCAGGAAATTCTAGACATCTCACAGAGTTTGATCAATGGTTCGTTAACGGTCTTCACGAACGAGGGCATTTATTTTGTCGACGTTTTCCTCACTTCGTGACATTAGGGCGGTCTTGAAGAAGGGGGTCAGTCTTCAACTGACATTCCCCCATGTTGAAAACCATTTGGAGGATCTGGTTTTACTTAGGGCACAAGCCTTATAAGCAGTCGATTTGCTCAACTGGTATTTCACAGCTGATTTTTTAGAGCTTTAAAGGATGTCTCGTTCTAATATTTGTTCTCCAGAAGCTGAGAGAAATGATGTTACTAAATAAACAAGGCGCAACGTATCGCCTGTCGAAATTCAAACCACTTTTGTCGGAAGTTACTATTTTTTAGAAAAAAATATCTTAAAAACACTTAACTTAAACAACCCGTTTTCATCGATGTTTAGCTGGGTTATTCCATTGTGAGTCAAAAAGAAAACTTTTCGGACTCGTATAGTGTGCGCACTTCAACCATCTCGGGCGGAGAATATCAAGCATAAATCCAATAGTTATGTAATGTGATATGTATACAGTTCTGTAGTCTTCGCAAATATCTCCAAAAAAGTACTCGACGAGGATGGGATTCGAACCCACGCGTGCAGAGCACATTGGATTAGCAGTCCAACGCCTTAACCACTCGGCCACCTCGTCACGACAACCCTGTCAATGGAAGCGTTATTTGGAAAAGATGCCAATTGTTCTGTTCATATCATAATTTGTCTCTCAAAACTTATCACCTGAATACATAACTTAATTCCACTAAGTCGCCTAAGCCATGCTTAAGACTGTGTTGATAACAAATCTAATTTAATTCACCATTTTTCGGGTCTATATCTGTGATGAATGGCATTAAAGTTGATGCTAGTATTCAACATTGGAACGAAAATGTCGGCAAATCCGGCAATTCATTAATATTAAAATATATTTATTATATTTTCATGCCATTCTCCTCAAAGGAAGATGAAGTAAGCCAACCATTTATTTAAAATTAAAAAGCAAATATACAAAGAGAGCCCCAACACGTTTATCATTTATTTTTAATCCATTTTCATCATAAATTGATTACGTTAATCCGTGGGCAGGTAGAGGATCAACATTAATTTTGGCAAAACAAAATGTTGGCCAGTTTTGTGTGAAATCGAGAGATGAAAACAAATTGCCGTCAAGGCCGAACTTGAAAGGGACTAAGTGACAGGAACAGTTGATTCTATATTTCACATATATATCTTCCCTGAGTGGAATTTATTGCCAAACCGAAAATGCATCATGTCGTTGCGGAACTAATTAATTTGGGCAATCAACTCGCCAAAAATTTGATTCCGGAAAAGCAGTTCTGATGATTAAACATTGATTCCCCAGACTGAAAACTATGTCTGCTTCTCACCTCCATATTTACATAGTCATCATATCTTGGCAGAAAGTATGTTTACGGAATGCTTCTCTATTTTATTGAAAAGTATGCGTTGCACTTCAATATGAGTGAAATGTTGTACAGAGATTCCGCATTAATTAATGGATGATGTTCAGTTGGTGGACTATCCCGGTTTAGTGGCGAACATCAAAAATTTTATTAAATCAAGGAATTTTCGAGCGCTAACGTATACAATGTAAATTTTATAGGAATCATTCCGGGATTACTATTTGGATCACCTGCCTTTGTCAATATTAAATACGCTACACTCTGCAAACACTAAGCAACAACGCTGCGCTCTACAATAAATAATTCATTTCTTTGCCAACATAAACAACTTATTGATATACTCGTTGGATTAAGAGATTGAAATGTCTTCTGACCGTTAGCCTAGTTTAATTCCGTGATTTTGTCTGTTTGAATTGTATTTGTATTGTGCTTGATCAACTTCAGCTGTAGTGCACTGAATGCGATCAAAAAAATGTCATAATCAGTAGGATCTGAGGGGTAAAATGTTTGGACAGTCCCCTATTAGAAATATATGTTAACCAATAAATAGCCCGTCAACCATACTTATGTAGCCTGTTCGCCAAAATGCATTTCAGCTGTGTCCAGGACGCTCCGAGAAGTCTACACTTTTCCTCCACTGTTCTGCGTTACACAGTTCAGGACGACCTATTCGAAGGTCATTCTGGGATAGTGGATTTCTATTGCTGCTGAATTTTCTCTACCAAAACATTAACATTCACCTCTAACAGGAAAGGTGGGAGACAGGGACGCTGGTGATGTGTATGTAACTGGTTTACGGAAAACGGATACATGTGAACCTAGATAGTGATGTCCCCAAGGGCAAAAAGATACATTTGCAAAGAAATCGGAAGACTTCGGCGGGACATGGGAACTAGACGGAGCCAAATCCCCGGTAACTGGCGATTTTACATCACATCTAAGGCTACCCTTACGTAAAAAAACACGAAGGTTGGTCAAAATAAATTGCAGGATGTCCAAGCCTCTTTTTCTTTGTGTTTACAAAAAACCTTATTACAACCGGTTTACTGTCTGTCTGTCCGTCACACGTTACACGCGTCTCGGAGACGGTTGTAGCGATTGACACCAAATTTGGTAGAAAGGTGGGAGCTGTGAACTCCTACACATGCAGTGAGTTACATCCTTTTACGTCGAATTTAAGGGGGGAGTCCTCATATATGCAAAAGCGGGGGGGGGGGGGGGCGTGTAAATTTTGTTTTCATCAAATATAGTCATGTGGGGTATCAAATTAAAGGTCTCGGTTAGTACTTTTCGAAAGCGTTTTTAGTTTTGACATTTGTTGAAAAGGTGGAGAGTGCGGGGAGTTAAAAGTGATCATTTCTTTAACGGGTCCATTCTCAGAAACTACATAACGGAAAAATCTGAAAAAAGTCAAGAGGGTGCCACTGTATGGTGCTTAGCCCCCAAAAGACCCTCCATACCGATACCTGTTCAAATAAAGTTAATAATAGTACATTACTACAATTTTTAGTAATTGGCAGGATTAGCAGCAATGTAGATTACAGAATAGAGCATTATCCTACCAAATTTGGTGAAAATTGCACTATTACTAACAAAGTTATGATAGGTCAAAGCTGTCGCTTCTGTGCATATTCAAGACTTTGAATGTCATTTTCACTTGAAAGTGGATATTGTCACATAATATTAGGTTGAGAAAAAAGTAATGTCGTATTTTATCAATAGATGGCAACACTTAAACATATCTTGTGTTATACTTATCGCATTGGGTCATACTATACGGCGATTTGAAGACGACAATCTGGGCTACAGGTGTCTCTTTGACAGTTTTATGATCGTACGTTTCAGTCTCAAGTTATAGCGCGTCAAAGATGGAGTCCCCCAAGGAAGAAATTCGTCATATTTTACATTTTGACTACCTGAGAGGTAAAAATGCAACGAAGGCGGCCAAAAAAAATTGTAAAGTTTATGGGTCCGATACTGTAACGATTCGCATAGCACAGCGTTGGTTTGATCGATTTCGTTCTGGTGTAGTGGATGTCGAAGATACACCCCTTATTAGTAGGCCAATCGTCGTAGAAACCGATAAAATCGTCGAAACCATCCAAGTAGACGGGCATGTGAGGATTCGCTCGATTGGCCAGGAACTAGGTATAGACCATAAAACCGTTTGGAACCATTTTCAAAAGATTGGATTCCAAAAAAAGTTGGATGTTTGGGTGCCACACGAGTTGACACAAAAAAATCTCTTGGATCGAATCAACGCCTGCGATGCACTGCTGAAACGGAGCGAATTCGACCCATTTTTGAAGCGGATGGAGGTGAAAAGTGTATCAGGAACGATAACCTCAAGCGAAAAAGATCGTGGTCGAAGCGCGGCGAGCCGGCCCAAACCATCGCCAAGCCCGGATTGACGGCCAGGAAGGTTTTGCTGTGTGTTTAGTGGGATTGGAAGGGAATCATCCACTATAAGCTGCTCAACTATGACCAGACCCTCAATTCGGTCCTCTATTGTGAGCAACTCGACCGTTTGAAGCAGGCGATTGACCAGAAGCGGCCAGAATTGGTCAATAGGAATGGTGTTGTGTTCCACCAGGACAACGATCGGCCTCACACATTTTTGATGGCCCGCCAGAAGCTACGGGAGCTCGGATGTATAGTCCGGACCTGGCACCAAGTGATTACCATCTCTTCCGGTCCATGCAAAACGCTCTGCGTGCTACTAAGTTCGCCTCAAAAGAGGCTTGCGAAACTCAGAAAATCAACCAGATCCCGAATCGCGCTTGTCAAAGCAATAAGAATGATGCCTGGTACAGGAGTTCCCACCGAAACGACAATCCTTTGGAACATACTGTAAGGCACTGGAAGCCGAACGAAAAACTTGATAGCTGTACAGAGTCTTTATATTGTTGCCACTCACTCCCTAGTGGGGTATAGCCCATTAACTATGCCTACGTCCCATCACACACGATCCACTGAAATGCGCTTCCTTCCCGGCCTTCCCCAGAACTCTTTACTTCTTCTCGACTGTTCTCTGTCAAGTGCTTTTGGGGCGACTCACTCGTCGGCCATTACGGGAGAGTTCCACTATATGACATAATCAACAATGCAATTGTCGCCCCTCCTTGCTTAGTGTAATGAACTGTTCTAATTGTTTCAGATCCAATTCGATTGTCGCGCCAAGGATTACTGTTATCAGGTCAGCGTACTTCGATGACATGTCGCAGACAAATGTAGACGTCCGCGTGCCATTCCCATATAGCAACACAGAAGGAACATTAGCACCGAACAGTTTCAACTTAATCTTTGCGTTGAAATAACTGCATTTCCAGGTTTTAAACAAGACAGCGAAAGCGAAGTTTGGTGTCACCGTCGGCAGAAACCACGCTTCCTAGATATACAAATTGATTGACGTTGATAAGGAGGGTGCCATGATCCCCGTCAGATTGTTGACCTTGATTTTGTTGGAGTTTATCTTCAATCTGCAAATCCAGGGTCATTTGACCAAGGTCCATGACTCGATGGGAGAGCAAACAGATGTCATCAGCGCAATCAAGCTTTTTGTGGGAAGATCCTTTGAAATCTTTAAGTCCTTCAGGCAAGGCAACATGAAGAATGTCATCCATAATGATATATTGGTGACAAGATGCCACTTCGACGGATTCCGCTTTAGACCTAAAATTCCGAGATTTTACGTCGATGCAGTACATGACATTTGGTGCCATCATATGTCTTTGTGATAATAGATATTAGTTTCTCTGGAAGCCCCCGGGTAGGGCATTGTAAATATATTGCCCGCTTACGCTGTCGAAAGCCTTTTTGAAATCGATGATAAGGAAATGAAGCGAAGATCGAAATTCGACGCACTGTTCCAAAATGATCCACAAGTGGTTGAAGTGGCTAATGCAGGAGGATCGAGAGTGGAAATCAGCCTGCTCTCAGTCAATTGAGTTCTGGGGATGTTCTTTGATGTGTTCCAGGAGTATTTTAGCTAACATCGTTGCGACGGGAAGAAGCACAATTGTCGCAAGCAGCACGGGTACTTTTTTTGTGTATTTCTTTTATGAAAACATTTCAGTGGATATTTGTCACATTGGTACCTAGCACGTAATATATGCATATATATATATATATAGAGAATATCCAGTTTCAGATTATAACATACTGACATTCAGAGTCCTGATTTTGCACAGAAGCGACAACTTGGACCTACTATAACTTTGTTAATAATAGTGCGATTTTCACTAAACTTGGTAGGATCATGATCTATGTTATAGTTTACATTGCTGATTCTAGGATGAACTTAAGGGGGGTTTGCAGTATACTATTACTAAAAATTATAGTAATATATATTTGAACCTATACCGGCATGGAGGGTATTTCGGGCCTAAGCATCATATAGTAGCAGCTTCCTGATGTTTTTCAGATTTTACGGTTGGGTAATTTTTGAGAATGGATCTTTGAAAGAAAGTATCATTTTCGACCCCCCGCAGGGTGGGAAAACTTGAGAAGCAGAGAGATGTTCACCATGTCAAGATGGAGGGGGTCTGAAACTTCATTGCAGAAACTCAATTTTAGTTACAGTAGTAACCTAAGGGTTAGCAGTAAATTTAAAATATAATATATTGTCTACTAATGGCTATCTTCCCTCTCGAATGCCAGGATGAACTTCCATTTCGCGTTTTATTATCGTCCGGGTAAGGATACCTTTAATTTTGTGGAAAACTACGCGTATCTTTTATGCAAATAGGAATATTTTCAATAAACCTCAATGCAAATTTTCAGTTCGACGAACCTATCAATATCCAATATTTATGAAAATGGATATTTAATCTCCACATAAAATATCCTTAAATTATATTCTGTCATGATTATCCCTCCAGGTTTAAATCGAGATACGCGAATCTGTGTATCCTTGCTAATGAAGCTATGAAACGAAAGAGCAGTTTTGCTATTATTTACCAGATTGCTGTTGCTTTATGCAATACAGCCTCTACCTACTCCATATTCGGAATCAATATTTCATATTCGCTCTAGGTTCTACCTTTCCTATCCCAAACATGTTCACGTACTCATGCCTCTATTTATTTATACCTATCCTGGAGCTCAAAATATTCAAGTCTAATCCTTTTCATTTTTGTTCAATTTCAGGTACTCGATGAGCGAGTCTATCACATAGATTCTGTCCCGGAACTGCCGGAACCATATTATCAGCAAACAGGAAGTGAACCTCGTCCCAGGCCGGTTGGAGAGGAGAACGGAATTGTAGTTTTTAATTACAATCCTGTCAGCGCTGTCAACTATGTGAGTGAAAATTTTCACATTGAATTGATTATAAATGATTGGCTTGTAGGCGATTGTGTAATTAGTTTGTAATAGCAGATTGGTCTGTACATAGTAAATAGTTTGCGTTTTTAAAGCTGCACTAGGGCGGCAATCTGTCGAATTGTCGCCACGCTTGTTCACAGTTCGGAAACCACACTTTTGACAACTCCACACCTCCGCAATATACCTGTAATTATTTTCGAATTATTATGCGCTAATCGCGTCAATTCGATAAACATACGTTGGATGTGGCTACATATGTATGTATGCAAATTTATGTGCATAAAGACCCCTAGATAGATTCAATAATGATTCAGTGATTTATCGCAACTTTGTGCATATTTTGTCAGAGTAGGAGGAATTTTATGGAGAATATTTAACAGAACAGAAAAAAATATGAATAATTCATGATATTTGCAGTTTGTTAAATTCGAGGAGTTTTTTGTGCAGATTGTAGACATAACTATTGAAGAAAATAAAGTATTTTGAAAGTGAATCCATTTTCATGATGGAATATGCAAAAATGGTTCGCTGAAAATATGACTAAGATCATTTTTGTTGAGGATGCAGGGAGCTCTGATTCCGCATTTACTTAATGACGGAACGGCTCACTTGGGAAGCAACTTACTTCTTCTCTTGTGGCCCACGGACCCTTCTTTTTAGGGTTAAACACCCAAAAGTCGGCTGATTGACGTTTTGGTCCAGGGCAGAGGCAACTCATCAGACGGCGTTTTACCTCTACCCTGCCAGCAACGAGGGGAATGGAGTGCGGACTCAGTACTCCCCGCATTCTCCACAAAAAATCCACGGCCTGGTTCAATTCGCGAGGTTTGCGCGATTATGTATAAATGGAGTGACTACCACCTGTCGTCACTTTCGGTCACGCTGCAACTAGGGCAGAGATGAGGTAGCATCTGATGAGTTGCCTCTGCCCTGGACGAAACCGTTGGTCCCTATTTTTGAAGGCTTGGGTGCTATGCTCCAAACGATGGGTCCATGGACCAAAAAACGTTAGAGTAATTGCTCTTCATTTGGTCCGGTGCAACACAAAGTGGATGTGGTCTTGGGATCCCTCATTATCCTAAGCGAATGAACCCGTCAGTCCGATAATAAGACAAACATGAACAAGGCTTTAAAGTTATGTATTTCCTTCTTCTTTTATCATCTATTTGGCATCCGCATGGTTGATTTTGATGACCGTACTGAGAGGCAGAGCACATTTAATGAACCGTTTCGATGCCCCAACTTCCAAGTATGTTTCTGCAACCATATTCAATTTAGCTCCTTAGCTTACAGTTAAAAATGTCCTTGGAGTCGCCTACTACCTGGTTCTAACTAGGGCTGAACAATAGCAAAGGAAATGCATGATGGTCACACCCTTCTCTACGCAGCTTCGCGGTAAATTAGCGATATGGTCCCTATTGGTCAATCCCGTGCAAATCGCCGTGATCCTTGTATCAATTCGCAGTTGTATGACTTATGGGTTCGAATGCCTCGTTTGGTTGTAGATGAACCCATTTCTTTTGATTTAGCCCAGGTAGTAATCATGTGCATCACCTGCAGCCCATAGCTAACAAGTTGTGCTGAATGGATTCCACTCTTCATAGCGTTTCGACCGTTTATTCCTCTCCTACATACATTCATATGCTTACGAATTCAGAGAAAATAGAGTTTGGGGTGGAGTTTGGGCTAATCTCTTAGAAAATTCAGTTAATTCCTGCAGTGACTCACCGCGGTTCTAAATATTTATGTTTTGTTTGTGAGTCGGGTCACACCTCAACTGATATCTTACGTTTTTTGAGGAAGTTCGTATTCAAATGTCACAACCCATAGTCGGTCCACCAGTGAGGTATACATTGTCCCGCCGATTTTCAACTTCGCCGGTTTGGGAATATCGCAGCAAGCTTTCGCTTAAAACCCAGCTTTCATCTAGAACCAGATACCCACACCTGCAGTTTTTTTTTTTAATTTTGTTAAGCTTGGTTCTGTCGTATTCCTTGCTTAGTGTAGACCACCTTATAAGATAGGATGAACCACGACTGTGTAGGTACTTCTATAGAATCTTTTTCGAACAAAGCTTGTATTTTTTCTGGAAGGTTTTTTGTAAGCGTAGCAAGTTATGGTTCTTAACTCGTAATTGTTAATGTTAATTCACTCCTCCCCAATCCCTTGATATAGAAGACCTCTTCCAGGTATTTTACATTGGAAGATAGTGAAAATCTTTGAAGTTTACGACTACATTCACCAAAGCACTCTCCAAATTTCGACGGTAGTGAAGGCCACGTTATACTGTTGCCATTCATCCCTTGGTGAAGTATAGCACGTCAAGCACACCTACATTCCATCGTTCGCGGTTATCTGAACTGCGCTAAGTGCTCTTGGGGCGGCCATCTTAGGAGAATGGACTCCACTGCATGGCGTAGCCAGCAACGTAATTGTCGCTCCTGTAGTAACAGTGTAGTTTAATTTCCATATGCAACTCCAATATAGCAACACAGAAAGAACACTAGCGCGGACAGTCTCAACTTGATCTCGATATTGAGAAAACTCCATTTCCAGATTGTAGACAGGACAGAAAAAGTGGATCTAGTGCTGCTAATTCGTCGGGCAACATCCATTTTGGTGTCACCGTCGGCAGAAACCACGCTACCTAGGTCTACAAATTGATTAACCCCTTCGACGCTCTGCCTATTAATGCAAATAGTGCGATGACTCGTCAAACTGAGAACCTTGGGTTTGTTGATATTTATTTTCAGTCCAACTCTGCTTGCCTCTCTTTCCAAATTCAGAGTCATTTGTTCAAGGTCCATGACCCAGTGAGAGAGCAAACAGATATTATCAGCATAATGGATGTGTTTGAGGAAAGATGTCATAGTCCATTTAATTCCTCCAGCTCCTCCGGTCAAGGCAATATGGAAAACGTCACCGATAACAAGAAGAAACAATATCGGTGATAGAATGCAACTTTGGTGGACGCCGCTTTAGACCACAAAATCTTCCGAGATTTTACCTCGGCGCAACACGTGACATTTTGCGCCACTATATGACTCTGTAATAATAACAATAAGTTATTCTGGAATGCCCCTCTTACGTAGAGCGTTCTAGATGCACTCCCTGTTCACGTTGTCGAAGGCTTTCTCGAAATCCCTGAATAACAGGTGCAGCGAAGATTTAAACTCCGCGCACTGATCTGTAGGGTGTTAATGTAGTCAACGCTGGAGGATCCGGAGCGGAAACCAGTCTGCTTTCCGTCAATCAAACTTTCGAGATGTTCTGTGATGTGTTCCAGGATTATTTTAGCTATTACTTTTGCGACAGCAAGGAGCATACAGACACACACCCTCCAATTGCCACATTCAAAGCGTGTGTCCTTTTTTAAGGTTTTATGTAAAACAAAACCTTATTAAAATGGGTTTACTGTCTGTCCGTTTGTCAGTTTGAGCACGCATTTTTCTCGGAAACGATTATAGCGACACACCACAGAGTACATATGAGTCCGTGTAGAGCAATAGTCTAAACTTTATGGTTCTGAACCAGCACTACACTAGTTAGAACTCAGCCGAGATTACTTTCAAATTCGTTGTTGACCCCATGACTCTAGAATGTGTCAACATACAACGGCAATACTTACGAAACGATAGTGATCATTATATACACACCTCCTTACTCTGTTGTGCAGCAAAGCGCATCGACACAATTTCAATTTCCAACAAGGGTGTGCTTCAGTTTTTTATCATGGTGCTGAATGCTGTTAAAGTGATAAGCTTTCAGCAGCGAGATAGCACATAGATGAACATAAATATCCATAATGAACTGGGAATTAAACCCGGGGCAACGAGGGTTGACGCTCAAACATTTTCTAAACAGCATTAGAGAGGAAGATATTTCAAGTGGCTCTATACGATCATGTCCTATAAATGTCCACAATGTGCTCTTGCTTTTCAGTCTCACTGATACATGCATTATGTAAATCGCATGCACAAACCTCATTCTTTTTTCTTTCGCCTTTGTCCCGTTCACAATCGGGGTCGGTTTGTCAAAAGCCTGATCTGGCTGCAGTCGTGAGGCTTTCAAATTGCCATCCAGCGTATTAAGTCACCATTGTTTCGGCCTCCCTTTTGGTAGATGTTCGGGCCAATCCTGGCAAGTTAATTCTCGTTAGCGCGAATTACGTGATCATACCATCGAAGACACCTTTCCCGCAATTTTTCCACAATCGGTGCAACACCATCTCAATCGCGGATATCCTCATTTGGGATATGATTATGGCGTGTTACGCCACTGGTCCAACGCAACATCTTTGTTTCCATTACCGCGAGGTGCAATTCATTGAATTCTATAGCCACCCAAATCTCGGATCCATAAAGGGCAACAGGACGAACAACACTGCGGTAAATTTTAGATTTGGAACGTTCGTTGAAACGTTGATTACAAAGAACGAAAATTGAGGAACGCCCCTTCAATCAGGTGGCGCTGATGGGTGAAGGAATTTCATAATGCAGTTCATTGTTGGCTGAATAGTATTGATCCAAGATATTTAAATCTTGTCTGAGCAGTTCACTGCCACTGACAATAATAGTGACTTTTCGTGGCGGATCGGTCGTCAAAATTCTATTTTATTCAGATTCTATATAAAACCGTGGTGCATGAGGCGATCATTCCATTTCTAGATAAGATCACCTTTGCTATGAGACATTAGGAAAACATCATTTGCATAAAACAGTGTGTAGGGTACTGGACGTTAGATGTCCCGTGTGGCAGTGTTCATAACAAGAACAGAGACGTGTGCTGAGAGGACGCTTCATCGATGAACACCGACAGAGACACGAAGCGGCTTTGATATGCCCGCCCCACTTCTAACTTTACTTTTCGGATCGTGGGAGAGCAATTTAACCTAGAGCACGAGTTCTTCTGGTGCAAGGTGTAATCGCAGAGCAGATACGAGATGCGTTCGTATGGCATCCAATCAAAGGCTTTCTCTAGATCAATGCAATGTAAAGAGGGCGATGCTTCTCATGGAGTTTGTCCACGAGTAACCACGCAGCGTGTATTGTGTCAGTAGTTCCACATTTTTTGTCAAAACCCAGTTTCATTCAAGGTTATTTCAACGAACTCGCGAATACGGTTGCCAAGAATGCGCTCGTAAATCTTCATGGTATGTGACAACAACCGGATCGGACGGTAATGAATGAGCATTCTGCTAGACTACCTTCTTTGTTCCATGTTGGAACTGTGGTGCTTTCTTGCCAGTCAGATGGTGTTCTACCTTCCTTAATAACCCGATTGAAAAACTTATAAAAAACCACTGCTTCTCAGAGCCTCAAACATTTATACTCGGTCGAATTTTTATACCTAAAATTAATCGAACGCCTTCATTAATGATTTTACGTACTGAATATTTAAGAGATTTCGCAACAGCGTTCGTTTTAGAGGACTTTGCTGCTCTTGATAAGAAAATCGCCCAAAGTTAACAGAAGCTTAAGTTCGGTAGAATATCCAAAGGATGAACACCCTGAAAGCGACCATCCACGTTTCATACAGGCAACATCGCAGCAAATATTAAAGTCGTGGTCGTAGTTGACTGAAGAGTGACCGCTGACGTTTAATTAAGGCCAAAAAAGCTCATATGGTAGCAAACAAGGAATGATTTCCCACAAAAGAAAGAAGGAAAAAGAGACTTGAGATTGAAAGGACAAACTTTGACGATTTCAGGCTGACCAGGACTTGTTTTTGTCTTGTTTCATCACCATGGATAAGACTTGGATTCGCTTTAATCCGGCTCCTATTAATAATAAATAAAGAATTTATAAAACTGAAGTTATTTTCTACCAGACCAACGTACTCATTCACAAGATTTAAATTACAATAGCTACCATTCGTCCACAGCGCTGAAAAGACAACGTCGTTGCAGATGCTTTGTTTCGAATCTCGGAGATTACAGTCCCCGCGGAGGCGCAGAACTTCAGAGTCTGTAGGCAAACTCCAAATATAATTTCAAGGAGTTTCCTATTTTTGGCTCAAACTCTTCCTTACTCTGCGAGACCTTAGACAAGAGAACTACGCCATTCATTCCGGCCGATTTTCGCAGGGAAGAATTTCACGCAGTACACGATCTTGCGCACCTAGGCATCAGGATGATGCACTGCAAAATATTTCTGGCCGTCCATGAACAAGGACGTCAACTAATGGGCCAGACAGTGCATCGCGTGCCAAAAGTGCAAAATCAACAAGTACGTATGAAAAGAAGTAGGCGTATTCCATAAGTCAACGGAGAGCTTCCGCACCATTCATCACGACGTCATTGGCCCTTTGCGACGCTGCACGAATACAAGTATTGACTCACATCATTTGCAAATTTACGCGGTGGCCTGAAGTAATACCTGACATTATGGCACCATCATGTTTCGAGGCCCTCTGCACCATCCGTAATCATTACGAACCAGGCAACGCAGTTTGAGTTCACTTTTCTTCGGAGTTAGGAAAGCTTCTTGGCTTTAAACGGCACAGGACGACGCATACCATTGAAAGTCTAAGGGGATGCTGGAACTTTGGCACTGGACGTTAAAGGCCGTCTTAATGGCTCATGACGATCCGTCGTGGTCACGGTCCTTGCTTTTCGTCTTCCTCGGCCTTCGCACAACCCACCGAGAGGAGTTCACGATCAGCCCCGCAGAGATGGTGTATGGGGAGAATCTGCACATCTCCGCCGACCCTGTGCTGGACACCAGAGCAGGGTTAAGTGATTCAGGCGTCTGCTCAGAGACGCGGGTTCGAAGCTGTGACCAGTTCCACTTTCCCGACAAACGACAACCCCAGGAATCTCGAGACATGCTCACAAGTCCTCAGAGGTCGCTGCAAGCACTATACGAAAAATCTTTCAGAGTCCTGGAGTAAGGGGAGGGGCTCCTTCAAGCTCGACGTTGGGGGCGGGCCTAAGTGTGTCTCCTTGTCGCGACTAAAGGCCTTCGATGAGTTGACGGACGCCTTGAAAAAGCGTCCGCGTGGCGTCAGGTTCACCCAGTAAAAGAGGAGAGGAATCAACAATTGCAAATGGAAATTTCTGAGTTCGTTTAAGAGAAATACCCTAACGCGCAAAAACTATATGGGGCTGCACTCACCTTATCATTCCGGAATTATCTCCTCAACAAAGGAGGGATCCTGACTACTATAGGAGATAAAAGCATCATAGTAATCACAGAAGAGGTAAGGGAAATTTGTGTTTGGATTCGGGCTCGGAAGGCACACAAGCTCGTACTGAAAAAAAGGTTCGATATCTTTATCAAATTCCACAGAACACGCATTGCCGAGGAGATCTAAAATCGTAGGAGTGGCAAAGGTTAAAGGCCTAAAACTAATAAGCTTTCACCTGAGCCGTACTCTTACTGTCCCATACATCTTTTAAGCACTATGAGGCACGTGCTGAAGAGGGTTACAACTGCTCTAAGTAATCGATGGCCTGGAAGCTTTTCAAATTGGTAGTTTGATTTCCGTCAAATTATCTGGCCAATCTCGCCAACTGGAACCAAATCGAGCGATGATCGTAGTTATCATGTTTCTTTTATCAAGAGTTACCGATGGAAAAACGGTGATGGTATCAAGTAGAACTCTGTTTGCGCCCACTAAAAGTCATGGTAGTGAGGAGAGAAGTTACATTTTGTCAAGCTGGTTGATATGTGGGAATGATCAGAAGCTCCTGCTGTATACTCGTTACAAAACATGCAGCGACAGTATGGTCCAGACGAGGCTGATGTTGGCTGCCAAAGTTATGTGGTATACTTGTAGATTACTCTAATTAAAAGACGAATAGGGGGTAATTATCTATAGAACTAGAATTTTCTGGAGTTCTGCGTTTGGGTCTAATTGATTTACTTGTTTAATGAGGCAGCATTAGATTAGGGAAATGCCGAGGAATATGGTAGTTCATTATCTTGGAGTTGTGAAAAACATATTATGCAGTCTGATCTATGAAAAATTCTCAAAAACAGCTCAGCTTCCACGGAGCTAAGGTTTAATTATCGAATTATACCAAATGAAGGACACTTTGATCCTAGCCAGAACTGTTAGTAAAGTTTAGAAGTTTGTCGACCACATTAACACGAGCAGCACTTCGGTGAGTGCTGTTAAATGTAGGACTGAATGAAAGACCTTAAATGGCAAACGTTGTTTCCATAGGGCCGTTAGAAAATGTATTAAGATAGCTATCTTTTCTACTTTAATGATATGGAGAACCTTCGAACCTTCGAAAGTCGATTATGGCCGTTAAAATAAAATTGCTTTCATTTACTTTTTTGCTTTTAAGTTCAGTGTTTGAGTGGTTTTGCTTTTGAATATTTTAATTTTCATTTAATTTTATTATTTTTTCTTATTTTTAATTCTAATTTAGAAAATTTGTGACGATGATTCCGATGGAAGCGATTCAGATTCTTCCTCATCTGAGACGCACAGCCCCACACCGGAACCACGTGGTAAGGCCGTGGAAAGGTTTATACGACTCTTCACCCAACATCGTTCGTCGAGCAATTCAAATGATGAAGATGCAGACGAAGACGTCTACGTGAATGGTTTTGATGATGAGAATGAAGATGTAAACAATTATACTAAGCCCAAGAAGTTGTACTCTGAAGTATTTAAGATACCGCCTGCATCATATGCGAAGACACATTCAATTCTAGAATCACCCCTATTTACATGCAAATCACAATCAAAATCACCACCGAAAGAACTAAAGGCACCATTGCAAAATCCACCCCAACCACAGTCACTAGAGATGAATGCACAATGCACAGTAGTTGATCAAGTAACTGTAGATGACAATCAAGAATCTAATTGTAGTGTGTCTCCACCAAAACATAACAATTCCGATAGTTTCGATAGCAATAACAATAGTAGCGCACTCAGAGACCATAGTGAAAATAAGAATAAGAAAAAATTATCAAATGTTGCTAACGAAAATCTTACACAGTTTAGTCGGTCGAGTGTTGGAGGTTCCAAGTTTTTGATGAACGTCCATCCGTACAACAACAACAACGAGGATAGCTACAATGATTTGGAATTCGAATCACGATTCGAGTCCGGCAACTTAGCCAAGGCTGTGAAAATAACCCCCACTTACTATGAGCTTTACTTGAGGCCTGATTTATACACGAATCGACACAAGCAATGGTTCTACTTTAGAGTTAGCAATACCAGGAAGAATACTACGTACAGGTAAGGCTTTATCCTATTATGCATACAAATTTATGAAAATTGCCTATCGTTTCGCATAAACATCACAACCAAACCCCTACAGACAAACCATATAGTAAGCTTTGGATGACTGTAGTGCATATCCCTTCCTTGGCGTGCTAGTCTATGATTTTCTTGATGGAAGCGATACTTTGCTCGCCAGGAGTCAGATGCTATTAAGTGGTAGTTTGGTCAGAGTGAGTAATTTTGGACGTCTCCACCTAGCCACTCAGCAATACTAGGAAACTGTGCTCATTTCATTTCACCCATCCTCATTTATTGACCCCATCTGGAGCCAATTAATTTTCGGGTGGAGTTTCCTTTTTCTGAATTGTTTTGTCCAGGGAACGAGGGGAAGTGTATTCAAGGATTGAGTGCATTAATTTTGAATAAATAATGCAATAAATCTTGAGCTCGTTATGTAAGCTTCCAAAACTGTACGGAAGACTTTTCCAAAGTGATTTGTAGTTGGAAGTAAATTTAATAGGGCTATCCCTTCCCTATCGGTATGACTTTGACTCGGCTCATTTTCAATATTTTCCTAGCTTTAAAAATTTTAATTAATCTCGTATTGGAGTTTAATATTTATCGAGATAGAGATTTTATAGAATTTAAAATGGATAAGTAACACAATGACTCCTTCTCTTCTTTGTATTGAGAATTCTGAATTCACTAACGATATTTGTTGCTATTCTTCATAAATTGCTTAAAGAAGTAGCAAACTGAATGTCAGGATCCAATAAAATTCAGTGTTAGTGAAAAACCAATGCAGCAGGGGGGGGGGGGGGGGGTCCTTTGTGCGCTTTGATCCCCCTCAAGTTTCATTATTACAAAATTAACGTGTCTTTTCCAATGCGTGGGTCCTCTAGCCTGAGCCGCCGTGCTAGAAGTTCCCTGTTGAATGTCGTTTGCCGCTGGATAGGCGGAGTCTTCGAAGGTTGCTGAAGTCCAACGCTGCTTTGTTCGCGCGCTCCGGCTATGGGTCGGCGCCCAAGCCCCTGCCTCTCGTTCGTCTCCATTCGATACAGGGTCACCGTCGTTCTTATTATTAATCACGCAGGAAGAAAAAAAAACCGCAAACTAAGCGACCAGAAAACCGTCAAAAAGTAATTACCAATTAAGAAAAAAAATGCACCTTGAGGACTGCTCTCCCTCTTCCTCCTTGATGCCTTTTATAAGCTTTTATAAGGGACATCCTCTAAAAAAATGGCCTGAGGATATCAAAGAAGAGTGGGAATCTCAGGGGCGGCGGCCTTAATCACGCTCTGAGGCAGAAGAAGCGATGATCGGAATTTTAATCCGCAGTGGATCTTCTCTCGTGATCACGGCGCTTAGGTCCGGAGACTTACAGTTCCACGCGCGCGGTCGAGCCATTTTTTTTTCACCATTTTAGCTCGCGTTCTGGTTTTTATTCGTTAGGCCGCCGCGAATCCCTCCGTTTATTTTCTTTTTGAAATCCGGTGCGGACCCACGCATCAAAAAAACATGTTACTTTTGTAATAATGAAACGGGGATAGCTCTGGCTTCTAGGTCGTTGTCGGCCACTTAGGATGATCATTTGATCCTCCTATTCATAAAAGTTCATTACAGAATAATATGTTTATTTATTTATTTAGCCAACAATAAACAGAGTAAACTCCAATGTCCTCAGAAGGAGGAGAAAGCAATAATCTTATCCTACGTTTAAAACTACTCAAAGAGAATTTACAACGACCAAGCTGCTGCAACTTCGGCAAAGCCTAAGAATCGGTGAATGGAAGTAGACTCCTGGTTCCGAGGTCTTGAGTGGAATTTAGGTATGATAAGGAATGTCCGTTAAGAGAATAGGAGAAGGAAATGGGTGAGGATGACACATTCTGATGTTTAGCGCAAACCATAAGCAGAGCACTAACGAACCAGAGTGTCTAGATTAGATTGGAGGGACACACAGTCCATAGGCGACGATATAGCGGAAAACAGCTTAAGGTCGTCGGCATAGAGCAAGCAGCGGCAAGTAAGGAGGAGGAAGGTCGTTGATAAAAAATAAAAATAATAAAGGACCTAGAATAGATCCCTGCGGGCCGCCAGAGGAGGGGGAGAAAGTGCCGGATGTGCAGCCATCAAAAGGGACGCAGCAGGCTCGGTTGGAAGGGTAATAAGCATGTCATAAAAAAAGTAGTATGGGAAAGCTTAGAGACGAGAGTTTGGATATAATTATCTTGTGATTCGCAGTGTCGAAGGCTTTAGCAAAGTAAAGTGGAGCAAGTTGGAGGCAGTGGACCTACGTTTGACAAAGCCGCGTTGCTCTTTCACTATGTGCTCGCCAAAAATGGGCGGACAACCAGTCGCAGACACATCTTTCCAAGATTTTCGAACAAGAGGAGAGGAGGGAAATGGGACGATAATTCTCGGCAAGCGTACGATCGCCATTTTTGTTAATGGGGATGATCAAAGTTTCTTTCTACAAGCCGGAAAAATGATTCTCTTCGGGGTTTTTGTTGAAAATAAGGGATAGCGGAAGAAAGATGGACTGATCAGTTTTAAGCAAAATGAGGTTTGGAAGACTATCGTAACCAGAGCCGACATTGGCATCAGGTTTGGCAATGAGGTACCCGACAAAGAGAGGGGTAACAGGGGGAATGGTCGACGATGCGAGGCAGGGAGAGGGAACATAGACTGAGGAAAAGTAGCGGCAAACAATAGGAATTAGCTGGGGATTAGTGACCGCCTGGAGTCCTGACCTACGCCACAGGATCTCCAAGGTAGGATCTACCACGTCTTCTTTTTTCTGCCAGAGATGTTGCGTCCGTAGACTAGATTATACCGGGCTGGATCACTTGGATTAGATGACCGGATTTTATCCTCAACCAAACGGACGGGTCGTCGCTCGCAGATTTTTTCGTTATATAGTATATGTTCAGGCTTACGGGTCAACCATTCACCCGTGGTGGCAGGTCCCTCTTCTCAAAAGCGGCTGAAAACTCGAATTTTTGCTTGCTAAGAACCAAAGTTTTCGAGGAATACATTAGGATTGGCAAGGTCATAGTTTCGTACTATAGGAACTTCGATATTATGGTGAGCGTTCCAAGCAGAACAGTTATTATTAGCTGAAATAGGCTCTTTACGGTTGGCGACAATTTTACGCGGATTTTGTCATCATTACTGCTGTCGACGGGGTTCCGAACTTGCAGTTATTTTGGGAGTTGCCTGATATGATTGGAAATTCGATTTCTCTATTTCTCATACCAGGATGGGCTACCGGCTCCCGGGCTACCTTCTTACCGATGTCACTTTCCCGCACGGAAACGTTTTCGTTAAGGGGGTCGTCCGGTTACCTCGTTTCAAAAAATAGATTTTTTATGTTGTGAATATTTCGAATCTATATGTTACTAGAAATGTACCTCACAAAGGATTTAACTCAAAACATATGAGATATGGGTCGTCATTCATAGTCAATTTCTGTTTTTTCACGCGTTTACGCAGCACATGGGATCGTCGTCTGTATTTACGGGAAAGAGTGGACCAACCAGTGGCTATCCTTTTTCTTTCACATGTTCGTGTTTTTATGAGTGTGTGTGCGAGAACTTCTTGAAGAATAGGAAGGAGAGCTCTATGGATCTGGCATAGCCGATTGAATTGCAGGTTTCACTAATCGTGTTGAATTTCATTTTTTATCTTTAAACGCGGTTTCCCAAGTCGTGTTTTTCAAAAGTTTTGGCAAAGACCTGACTAGAGTTTTAAGAATATTGGGTATCTGTAAATTTTTAATTGTTTAGCTAGAACAATTTTCAGAATTTTCAATTCTTTCAGAAAACTCGTGTTCGTGCGTAGCCAAGGATATAACAATTACAGAAATATTGTTTTTCTTTGTCCATCCGAACCTGGGGAAACCTGCCAAAAATTCGGGTGTGATTTTTTTACATTGGCCCAGTTGAGGCCCCTAAAAGATAACACTTTAAAAAAAAATTTCAATTCATGATTTTGAAGAAGAAAGATGTTTCGAACATGGTAAAAAACGCATCTCAACATCTTGCTTACTTTTTTTGCAATCCATCCTTAAAGATACGCTCGAAATTCGGGTGCGTAACCGGACGACCCCTTAAGTCTCCATGAATTGCTGTGTTCTTTGGGGCTTGCCTTATTGCCCAGTGTATAGTATTCTTCCGTTCCGTTGCCAGCTTAATAACCACCATCAGACCAGTCATTCCAACTTTTCTTGCGTTGCGGGCGCAGCAGTTTGCGTCACATTGATAATATTTCTCAGGAAGTGGTTGCCGCTTTATTTTCATGGCATATAATAGTAGCGAATATCTAATATGGTCCCAGAACTGTTCGTAACGCAGCATATATATATCACTGAAAATCCGGCTATCTTGCTAGGCCGAATAGCCCCATACGCTCAGAACATCATTGGTCCATACCAAAGAGGCTTCTTTCCAGGCAAATCAGTAACAGACCAGATTTTCTTTCTGCGGCAAGCGATGGAAAGACTGTTGGAATATGGACATCAGTTGCATCATCTTTTCATCGACTTTCAAGCCGCCTATGATAGCATAGCCAGGGTAAAACTGTACACGACGCACCAATTCTTCCATTCTGATCGATTTTCATTATGAGCAATTTTAAGAAGTAATTTATATAGGGTTTGACAGCTGTCATATCAAGTTTGCTAGTTCATGTGTTTTGTGGTGGGAAACTTTTCGATAACTTAAATGCTGCTTAGTAGCATAAAAATAATACTTGGTTGGTTAATTCCAAAATGGTTCAGGTTTTTTGTTGCCAATGAAACCCATTACATTGACTCCCCATTTAGGCCCCCATATTTACAATTAATTATCAATGGTTCATTTTTTAACTTTTCAGATTCTCCATAGTAAATTTAGTGAAACCGGATAGTCTTCATAATGAAGGTATGCGACCACTTATGTATTCAACAAAAGCAGCTACAAAGACAAATATAGGATGGCGACGATGCGGAGAGAACATAGCATATTATCGTAACGATGATGAGTACGAAATTTCCATCTAGTTTTCCTTCCACAAATTATCTTTACATATGAAAATTATGTTTGTTTTCCAACAGGAACTCGGGCGATGAGGACGACGAGAATTCCTCCTACACGCTTACATTCAATATACAATTTCCTTACGACGAAGACATGGTTTACTTTGCGCACAGCTACCCTTACACGTATAGCGACTTGCAGGTAAAGTTTCCTGAGAATTTGCCAAGGCTTAACATTCATATGTGGTTTAATTTTCACATTTCCGCGGTTAGGACTACCTCATGGAAATACAGAGGCATCCGGTGAAGTCGAAATTCTGTAAGCTCAGACTTCTGTGCAGATCCTTGGCTGGAAACAATGTTTATTATCTAACAGTTACCGCGCCCACTGTTGAAGAGGATCCAAATAAAGTATGTATGGAACTTTTCTGGTTAATTGGAAAGTTTTGAAAGTTATTTCTAACTCTGTACAAGATACATACACTTAATTTATGTTACGAATGAAGTTGAATAGAGCGAATGTGTAGATGCTTTTGGGTCACAATTTTAAGCTCTTTGACTAGTTCCCTGATTATCGTAAAGAGCGAATATTTCTATGGATTTATATTTCATCTTTTATGAAACTTATAAACGCACTTCTATTTGGGTAGTAATTTACGGTTGAACTTCTCAAGCTCTCCGCGAACATAATTCATTTCTGAATTCAAATACCATGAAAAAGTTATGAAAGGGTTTTTCTCGCTTCTGCTAAGAAAGGTACAAAGAAGAAAATATGAGCAAAACTTTCCGCATTTGACGGTTATAGTGAATGGGTTAAGGCACTCCAGCCGTGAGATAATATGAAAAGAGTGACGACTTTCAAGAATGCTAATAGCAGACAGCATAAATCATAAGCAAAAAAGTCTCGTCAAGCATCATTTTACGTGGAAAATTCTGAATTAAAACGCATCAACCACATTCACTTTCTCTGGCATATTCCGAGCATTTGCTGCTGGCACTCAGCCAACATAAATTTGCTTTGGAGAACGTCTCTAACATTCCTATCTTTTCTAGTGCTTGTACGTACAACCTCAACTTCGTTATAAGATACAAAACTACACTCATAATTCTCATGAATAATATTTTTATTCATTCCTTCCTCCTCTTCCTGTTTCTTGCATTTAATTCAGAAAAAGCGTGCAGTCGTCGTCACAGCCCGAGTACACCCTGGGGAGACGCCGTCTTCGTGGATGATGAAGGGTCTCATGGACTTTATAACAGGTGACTCGAACGTTGCCAAAAGGCTTCGCCACAAATTCATCTTCAAACTTATACCAATGCTCAATCCGGACGGAGTTATTGTGGGAAATACTCGATGTTCGTTGACCGGGAAGGACTTAAATCGTCAATATCGGACTGTCATACGCGAAACGTATCCGTCGATTTGGTATACGAAGGCAATGCTTAAAAGGTAAGGACATTCTTTTTATTATTTTTCATTGCTTTGCACTTTTCACTAGGACGGAAGTATGCACTTTATCGATTTTTTCAACAAAGAGGTTTAAGGGTTGAAATAGAAAAATCTTTTATGCGAAGGCCACTCTCGAAGACGATTACTCTTGACATAGGCAAACAATTCGCAATCAGAGGGGTTACTATGCGGGAAAAATTGCAGCGCCTTTTCCTTAAAGTGGAAAATTATATTTTTGAGTGAAGGAATACGACCTGGCGAATCAGGAAATGATGCTTCACATTGTTTGTTCAAATTCAAATAGTTTCTAGTGCTAGATACATGGGCGCTCGTAAGTAGAAGCAAGTACATCCAGACATCACCGCAATAACAAATAACAAATAACAAAACCAAGAATCATATGCTCATTGTCTTGCACAACAACCTCACTATTGCAAGGATCGAGTAGTTCTATTGAGTTGGAGAAAAAGAAATGCTGTATTCTGTCAATAGATGGCGACACTTAAACACATCTTCTGTTGTACTTATCGCATCGGGTCATACTATACGGCGATTTGAAGACCACAATCTGTGCTATAAATGTCCCTTTGACAGTGTTGTGATTGCACGTTTCAGTGTCAAGTTAAAATGGAGTCCACCAGGCGAGAAATTCGTCATATTTTACGTTTTTATTACCTGAGAGGTAAAAATGAAACGAAGGCGGCCGAAAAAATTTGTGAAGTTTATGGGCCCGATACTGTAACGATTCGCTCAGCACAGCGTTGGTTCGATCGATTTCGTTCTGGTGTAATGGATGTCGAAGATACACTCCGTACTGGTAGGCCGATAAAGTCGACGAAATCATCCAAGTAGACCGGCATGTGAGCATTCGCTCGATTGGCCAGGAACTAGGTATAGACCATAAAACCGTTTGGAACCATTTGCAGAAGATTGGATTCCAAAACAAGCTGGATAATTGGAAGCCCCACGAATTGACACAAAAAAATCGCTTGGACCGAATCAACGCCTGCGACGCACTGCTGAAACGGAACGAATTCGACGCATTTTTGAAGCGGATGGTGACTGGTGATGAAAAGTGGATCACGTACGAAAATCTCAAGCAAAAAAGATCGTGGTCGAAGCACGGCGAGCCGGCCCAAACCAACGCCAAGCGCGGATTGACGGCCAGGAAGGTTTTGGTGTGTGTTTGGTGGGATTGGAAGGGAATCATCCACTATGAGCTGCACAACTGTGGCCAGACCCTCAATTTGGTCCTCTACTGTGAGCAACTGGACCGTTTCAAGCAGGAGATTGACAAGAAGCGGCCAGAATTGGTCAATAGGAATGGTGTTGTGTTCCACCAGGACAACGCTCGGCCTCACACATTTTTGATGACCCGCCAGAAGCTACGAAAGCTCGGATGGGATGTCCTATCGTACCCACCGTATAATGCGGACCTGGCACCAAATGATTACCATCTCTTCCGGTCCATGCAAAACGCTCTTGGTGCTACTAGGTTGGCCTCAAAAGAGGCTTGCGAAAACTGGCTGTCTGAATTTTTTGCAAATAAGGAAGGGGGGGTTTTATAAGGGGGAGATAATGAAGTTGCCCTCTAAATGGCAACAAGTTTGCGAACAAAACGGCGCATATTTGACTTAAATCGGATAATTCTAAGTATGTTAAATAAAGCGTCAAATTTCAATCACAAATACGACATTTCTTTTTCCCCAACCCAATATATATTAACAGAACATACTCAACAAGTCGAATAACCGGTTTCACTATCTTTCATTTGAGAGCATATCTGACAACGACTGAATTTGCGCTTTTATATTGAACTTATTCTATTAACAAGGACTTTATTTTTCAATGAGATAGAATATACTCATTTTCAGAGTTCTTCTTCTTTTTCCTCAGCCTCTGTCCCGTTTACAAGCGGGGTCGACTCGTCGTGATCGGTCTCGCTATTTGACCCTATCAAATGCCTGATCTGGATGCAATCTCGAGGCTTTCAAATCCAAGCCACCGTCGGTGGTCGTTTATTATCGACTTCAATGTTCAGGCCAATCTTGGCAAGTGCATTCTCGTTGGTGCGAATTACGTGACCATACCATCGAAGATGCCTCCCTCGCAGTTTTTTCACGATCAGTGCAATTCCATATCGATCGCGGATATCCTCATTTCGGATGTGATCAAAACGATAAGTTGTTCGAGATCATTTTTGCTCTCAGCTACTAAGAAAACATCTGCATAAAGCAGTGTGTAGGCCGCTGGCCGTTGGATGTCCCGTGTAACAAGAACAAAGAGGAATGTTGAGGGCGCTTCCTTGATGAACACCAACAAAGACACGAAGCGTTTTTGATACACCTGCCACACTTCGAACTTTACTTTTATGATCGTAGTAGAGCAATTGAACCCAGCGCATGAGTTCTTCTGGCACTACGTGTTGTCGTAGAGAATACCAGATGAATTCATGCGGCACACAGTGAGACGCTTAGTTAGTTTAGTTTATTGGGGGGAGCCGCAAGTCCGAGCATTCAGGCCATGGCTTCCCGCCTACGGTGTACGCAGGCTTTAGCGAATCTGAGAACATTCTCCAGAGATAGAGAGTGTGCAGATTCTTCATTGAAGAAAACCTTGCTAAGGTGTCTTCGTCTGAGATCTGAGGATGCCGGGCAGCTGCATAAAAAGTGCAGGGCCGTCTCCTCCTCCTCCTCACATTGGCTGCACATAGCCGAAACCACTACCCCAATCCATTTAGTATTGATAATGCCGCCCGACTGTCGGAACAGATTCGAATGGTGCGACCCCTCCATTTTTGTCGCAGACATTCTTCTGCTGCCAATGAAATGGCATATATCTCCGCCTGAAATATGGTCGTCATTTTGAAACGCTTGCTCTAGATCCAGAAATGCAATGTAAAGAGGGCGATACTTCTCACGGTGTTAGTCCATGCGTAACCGCGCAGCGTGTATTGCGTCAGTAGTTCTTGTTGACAAATCTGGCTTGATTCATGGTTTTTTCAACGATTTCGCGAATACTGTGATACTTTCATGCCAGTCAAATGGTGTTCTACGTTCCTGAATAGCACGAGTAAAGAATTCCCTGAACCACAGTGTTGGGTCCCAGATCTTCGCTTCCCAGAGCTCAGATGCGATGCTGTCAGGTCCTGTGGCTTTCTCTGATTTCATTCGTTTTATTGCTTCCTCGACTTCAGTTGCGCTGACAGTGGAACTGCTCCAAATGTCGGCAATGGTTGTGGAAGTGGAGGATGAGTTCTGTCATTTAGTTTCTCTGACAAGTGCACGGCAGAAGGTTAACCATCGTCGTCAACTGTATTAAAATAAATCAATTTCATTATGAAAATGGTCGTTCCGTGAAAATAGAAGTCATTGGACAACCACCATATTTAACTTTTAACGGTTTGGTTCAGCGTCAGCCTCTCGACTTCGTTGCCCCGGGCTCGAATCTTGCTCGGTTATGGATATTTTTGTTGGTTTTTGTACTGCCCCGCTGCCATAGGCTTATCACTTGCACAGTACTGATAATGTGTGATAATAATGAAACTGAAGGTACAGTCTGATTCAATACCGAATAGGAAAAAATTTAATCCGAAAAAAAGGAAACCGAATGCCCTATACTCAGCAAAGGAGTAAATATCAAAGAAAACCGAGTGGTAAGGTTTGCGGGTAGCAGGCATCATAGGTTAGTATTTATTTCCGAAAATGAGGCAGTTTCTTCGTGTTACTTTTTTTGAGAATACTAGGTTTCCGAGAGTGAATGAATGCCTTCCTTGCACGTCAGTTGTGGCAGAAGTCGTCTTACCAGTCTACACAGATAGTGTAGAATGCTGTTGAACAGATGCACCTACACCGTTTAATATAGTCCTGATTAGTTTAAAGTTTAAACCAAGCACTAGCATCTGATATCAACCCTCGATTGCTTCAACGTCAAAAACTTGTGATAACTTGTCTGCCACTTTTCCTGAGTACTGAACATGGTAAATCATTATGTTGATGTTCTTTATCAGCGAGGGTTGGACCCTAGGAGCCAATAACCAGCACAGAACCATACTGTAAATAATGAGGGTGGCTTTAGATATATGTATATGTTTACCCGGGAACTATTAGGTGTGACTGACTCACGCTCCACTACGCGTTTACTCACAAGGAATCGGAGGAGACCATGATTTTTTTCCAAATAGCGTACTTATGTACATAACAACGCGAAGGCTGAGGTATTCCAGTGGGGGTTTCGAGGAACTTGTGCCCACTTTTGATCCTGTTTTCGATCCTGACGTGGATGTTCTTCTTGTTTTCTCCTTTTCTACTTTTTTATAGAAGCTACCAAAATAATAGAGTAATTCAAAGAACGAGACTAAAATCAAAATGACAGTTCGGCCATGAATAATGATGAAGACGGAGCATTTACATGTTCAAAACCAACGGAATATCAGGGTGCTTAATGGTTCCATTTCTAAATAGCTCATAGTGAATATGCATCGAGTATATCCGATTATTCATTTGAATGTGATATTGACATTCTACATATGATATGCTAGGTTGCAGTAAGAAAAGGATCAATTTTTACCTATTATAATTTGGTAATAATAGTAGGGTTTCCACCGAACTTTTCCACGTAATACACTGAAAGCACGGCGATGACTATGGATTTTGTCACAACATACGTTTCCCAAATCTCGATCAGGCGAACTCTAATTCGATGAGTACGACTATACTATACTTAAAGTCGCCTTTTGCCACTTTTCGATTTCACATATTTTCTACAGTGTTTCTTATCTTTTGTGGTCTCAAATGATTATCTTTTACTGTTGGCTGTCACTTCTAGATTTTTATCACTTTCCGTAAAACATGCAATGCAGCTGCTTTTGTTATCGCCAGAAAGGTTTCTGTTGCAAGTTGCAAGGTTGCAATGGTCCTAATTGACTCTGTTTCAACCCATTTGCATGCCTATAGAAAAAAGTCTTCTCTTGCAACTTTAACTCTAGGGTCTATCTCCTTGTGCATGCCAAAACCGTCCCTTCGAATCGCAAACTCAACGCTTCGCACAACCGAGAAGAAATACATATATATATATTTTCCCATAGCCCCCCATTTGAGGTATAGCGCGTCAACAACATCTACGTCATCGCTGTCGATCGCCAGCAATGCATTTCAATTCTTTCGATGGTTTTCCGAAAAAATTTCACTCCTCCATAACTTTATATCGACGAGTGGGTCGCCTTAGAAGGACCCATTCGTCGGCCATCCTGAAAAAATGGGCTCCATTGCATGACATACTCCATAACAGAGCTGTCGCCCTTTATTAATGTGTGACCTATCCCTTGCAACTTTCACTTCCTGATTAATACGTCCCCGGGTATCTGGCCCATACGCTCAGCAAGTTTTTCGTTAGTAGTAATTCGCGAAAGCTTTGTAGTGGGGGTGGTCGCTAATTTAAATGTACTACTCCCATATAGTTTAGAGAGAAAACTTGCGCGGAATAACTTCAACTTGCAGCCAGCAATGCGCTTGTTGCCCCTCCTTAATGTCTGACCCAGGCGGTGATTTTAATGCCAGGGTCCTTGAATGGGGCATGCCTCAGTCCGAATTTTGCGTCGGAATCTTTGGCATCATCGGTGGACAGGCGGCGGGTCCTAGAAGATTTCTCGGCAAGTGATCACCAGTACATCACGTTCGAAGTGATTGACGCTATTTGAAGGCGAGTACCAACCCCATCCTCCTCCTGCCTGTGGCAGCCTCCTCACTACCTTCTTGTATTTCCTGTTCTCGATCGTTATGTTGCCTGAAATAAGTAAATAGTTCAGCGTACAATGAGCCTACGTCAAACACCTGTAGAAAATTTTCGATTACGGTCGACAGAATATTGAATCAACTAAAAAACGGGAAACGTTAGTCCTCCCATGTGCTTAGGGTTCCCCCGTTATATTTGCAGCGACAGGGGGACAACAATTAGGTGGAGTGTGCCGCCGCAGGGCTATAATGTAATCGGGCCCCCATAAAGAAGACAGGAAAACGGGGGCCACTCGTCACGTAGGTGAGTAAATCTACTTGGAACTAATCCTTCTCCGTCGATCTCTCTGCACGGTGGTTTTTTTTTTTGCATTTTGTCTCTTCCTTTATTAAGCCATTAGGCAGTTTATCTTTTTTGAAGAAGAAATTTTCGGTGGTGTCAACCCGCCTCGAAACTTGACGTCTCTAGTAGAGTAGTTTACCCGCGGTGGATTTAGGTATTTGGCTATTGAGCCAAGGCACGTGAGAAAATCTGTGTCTTGACAGGGAGATAATATAATATTTTTGATTCAAGAACCCCGGCCCTCATCTCGCCGAACCGCTAGTATACGGGTTAGCTTCAGCACATGCCGTCCGGTTCAACATATTATCTCGCGCAGTCGGTGTTCACGCCTGGCAAACCTGTCAGGGGAGTTTGGCTGGTTGATAGCCTTAGTGGCCGTGTTGGTCCTAAGATGATGCAACAGGTGTTTAAGAACTTAGTGTACGGAATAGTATAAACAATATAGCGTTTTTCATTATAATTTTAATATTACGAATATACACATCACCCTACCGAATGTTGTTTGCCTATACTTTCAGCTGAGACTGCAAATTTTCAGATAATTTTGCCTAATAAAGATTTTTGAATCTTTGATATAGTATTGATAACGGCGCAGGTATGGTAACCTACCGCATTGAATTGGTTTACAATATTTCTCGTGAAATCGAATTTGTACTGAAGTTGCTTAAACGCTGGTTCTGGAAGCTATCAAGCAGTCACGAAATATAACTTCCTAACTAGTTCTAGTTCTTGCGAAAGCAAGTGGAACTAGTTATGAAGTTACAGGAAGTAGGATCTACCGCCTTGTGTTCTCTACGGGAGATTTGCTGATGGATGGATGGATGAGCTGCTTTCAGTTTGATGACTGTTTTTCTCATACTTCGTTACTATTGGGTCCGAAATGTGCCTGAAACCATGCAGTGAGCTATAGGCAGGTGGGAATTCTCACTGGTCACTGCCGACTAAATTATTACCTAGGGAAGCTTCCCTCCGGCTTCCACTATTCTCGTTAGCCCGGAAGAGCAATTTAAATGCAAAAAAGAGTTTATAGGCGGGTCCGCATAATTTTCCCCTAGAACCGTATATTTCTCACAACGGGCCCGGATCTCCTCTTTACGATCCTGCCTATAGGTGAAGTTACTCCCCACGCACTTGTATCAGGAGGCGTCAAAGTGCGACAAATCAAGTAGATCTTTCGCTTGCAGAATAGTTTGCCATCAGTCCTCTCAAATTTTTAGGGGCGTTGATGGGGTGATGTTCTGAAACAATGGTGATATGGAAGAGGGGCTACTAATGATAAATACAATTCCAACCAATACAAGATCGATGATTTATGCAGGTGTCGTACTTTTAACTTAAAACATTAAAAGAAGATTGCGGTTACCGAAGATTAATAGAGGGGGCCATAACAATTGACCAAAAATTTTGATAGCGAATATCTCCGGTTTCAGCGAGCCCCAGAAGCCACTAGCCCACTCCCTAGTGGACTCGCTTTAAGAGTTATGTTATCAACCAGCCGCGAATACATTTTTACAAGTGAAAATTAAATAAAAATATAGCGAGGAACACACATATACTTAACTGAAAGAGTTTCTAGATGCATTGAAAACTAAAAAATTCTCTCAGGATGTATTGTCAGGCACGAAAAATTGTATAAAACTTTAAATTGGCAGGAGGCCAAAGCATTACGCTCGACCACTCATCATTTAGCTGTCGGGGTTGATAAATGTGGAGGACCACTCAACTTGGCTTAGAAAAGCGGCACGTTCCAAATAATTAAGTGTGAAGAGCCGATTCGAATCATAAACCATTGGCGAATGGAAAGAGGGAATTGTACTCAAGTTTGCCAAGACACTTCGCTGCAAGACTTTTTCTTCACGGGATATCTTTCATGCATTTCAGATGCAATTCACATCGATTTAAGAGATTAGTTATTGGATGTGAAAGAAGATACTTCCTCTTTCGGTAAGCTCGCTGGAACTTGGGGGCGAGTGCCCACTAGCAGTTCACGATGGGGTTTTGGGGTATTCTTTACTTTTTACGGTTTGACAATCTGAGGAAAAGTCGATATGTTTCTATATAGTAAGGCAGCTCTATAATAATAATAATAATAATAATAATAATAATAACTCCGCCGAAGCCGGTCCCAAGCCCGGTTGTGAAAGGAGGAGGGATGGATAGCTTCAGTCTGAATGGCTGTACGCCACCGCAGCGTCTCAGGGGGTAGGTGAGGAAAGTGCAGGAACTTTGCAGTCTTGCAGATTACTCACTAAGGAAGCTATCTACACACCTGGCAGCTAGGGATAAAATGCACCACCAACAATGAGAAGAAAGAGAAATTTGAGGTCCGGTACGGATAACCGGCGGGAGTCGTCTGACTTGGTGACTGGGTCGGGCTCTCGTAATGGACAGCACGGCGTCGAAACCGCTAGTCGTGGGGCGGTTCGACGTCTAGGCGCCACGACGACCAGGAGCACAGCTCCGCCTGCTGCAGCTGTTTCGCCACAATCTGTGGCGACCACTTCAGCAGGTTCGCGTAGGAAGCGGATGAAATGGACTGAAGAAATGAACCTCTTCATCATCCGCTCCTACTACGAAATAACGGCGGGGGCGGGTATAACATCTTACCGCCCCTTGTTGCACCAGAGATTCGTCGAGCGATTCCCGCAATTCGCGCACGTGACTGTGCAGCGAGTCGCAGACCAGTACCGCTTCATCACTCGCAGTGACACAATCCCGGCCACCATCAGGGAACGTGTTCGACTTGAAGTCATCGGGGAAACTGGTGACCGAGAGTCGATGGGGGCAGAGGCGGCGGCATCAACAACACCACGCCGCACTGCAGGCAACAGGTTCAGTACTCGCCGAAGCACTCTTCTCCACCGTCCAGCTGAGGTTTCCGCTGAAGTTCGGGACGAATTCCAAAGAGCGTGTATAGAATTCTCGGATATGGATCCTTTGCATAGACCAGGTATTCCCAGGCTCTATGCATCTCCAGCAACTCCGGGAATTCTATCTCAAATCAATGATGAGATTGCATCTCGACTGTGTGCTGATATGTCGCTGCTGCAACTACAATCACTTGTGTATTGTGGTGCAGTTGCGGCTATCAGATTGCACGGTCAGAAGATTCGCTTTCGCGTTATTGGTTTGAGTGACAAAAGAGATCCACCATGGAAAATTCGTCTGGAACGTCGGCGGGACTCACTAAGGCAGGACATTGCTAGACTGATTCAGATCAGCACTGGCAATGCCAGCCGACGGGTGAGAAATAAAGTGCAGAGGGTTTACCGGAACTATGCCATCCCCTGTGAGACACCCGTAGTTGAAATTCTGGACACACTAAAACAGAAACTTTCTGTCATATGCAGTCGGTTACGACGGTATGGCGAAAGTTATTCCAGACGTGTCCAGAATGCAACATACGCGAGGAACCAGCGGAGCTTTTTCAGATCTCTCAACGAATCCCAACAGAGCGCCCAGACAATACAGTTCTCGGTGACGGAAGCGAAAGAGTATTGGGGTGGACTTTGGGGGTTACCTGCCCAGCATGCTGAGCATGCTGAGTGGATCACCGCCGAAGGCACCCGCCATGCCAATACACCTGGCATGAATTTCGCGGATGTTACCGAAGAGGAAGTTCGACGAGCTATAAACATCTCGAAGAACTGGAGGGGCCCAGGTCTGGATCGGGTGCAGAATTTCTGGTATAAGAAATTTACCAGCGTACACAGTCGGTTGGCACGCAGTATAAATGAGGTCATGAGTCGGCCGGAGGAATTTCCACCTTTCCTCACTGCGGGGATTACCTACCTTATCCCTAAGAAGGACACGGTGCAGGACCCCGCAGACACAAGACCGATCACTTGCTTACCAACCCTCTACAAATTCATCACGTCCATTATTAGTGGAAGGATCAATGCGCACCTCGAGACCAACAACATTCTGTCCGAGGAGCAGAAGGGCTGCCGAGTTGGGTCAAGGGGTTGCAAAGAGCAACTCATTATCGACTCGGTAGTTGTAGGACAAGCAACTAGAGGCCAAAGAAACCTCTTCAGTTGCTATATCGATTATGCCAAGGCTTTTGATAGCGTTCCGCATACCTGGCTAATCGACATCCTACATCTGTATCGCATTGATCCGAAACTAATAAAGTTTTTGGCGACAGTCATGGAAGGGTGGCATACCACCTTGTCAGTCCGTACATCTGAGGGTGCTAATACCTCAGAGCCCATCCGTATTCGGAGGGGCATCTTCCAGGGGGATTCATTGAGTCCTCTTTGGTTTTGTATGGCACTGAACCCCCTTTCATGGCTACTGAATGATGCTAGAGGGCATGGTTTTGCAATAAAATATGGCCTACGTGCTAAGTGCGAACTGACACACTTGATGTACCTAGATGACATCAAGCTGTATGCTGGTACTGACAACCATCTTAGAAGTCTGTTGCGAATAATAGACATGTTCAGCCGTGATATTCGGATGGAGTTTGGATTAGACAAATGTCGAATCCAAGCCATTCGCAAAGGTCATCACGAGCCGCATGCCGGACATAGCATTGGTGACCTCCACATCGAAGCTATGACCGAGACAGACTTCTACAAGTACCTAGGAATTCTGCAAGGAACCCATGCTCGAGTTGGTGATCTGAAGGAAGCTCTGCTGTCCGAATTCCTGCGACGTGTAAAGCTGGTGCTGAAATCGCATCTCTCGGGGAAGAATAAAATAAGCGCGTTGAATGTATTCGCCATCCCTTCACTGGCTTATGCATTCGGAATATTGCCGTGGACGAAGACGGACCTGGAAAACGTCCAGCGGCGGATACGGACAACTATGTCCAAATTCCGAATGCATCACCCAAAGTCTGCCGTGGAGCGGATGAACCTGCCTCGTGACATCGGAGGTAGGGGCGTGGTTGACGTGGCGGCACAACATCATCGCCAAGTCGACTCGCTGCGCGCTTATTTTTACAGTAAAGAGCAGGCGTGCCCCTTGCATGCGGCTGTCTGTAAGGCAGACTGTGGACTGACTCCACTTAACTTGAAGGATCGATCTTTCAATCCTCTGAGTGGGGTGAAGTCGGACCAAGAGCGGATCGATGAATGGAAGTCGAAGGCAATGCACGGTAAACACGTGAATTGTCTTTGGCAGCCATTTGTCGATTTGCATCTGTCGAACAGATGGCTGTGTGCTGGGGAGCTCTTTGCTGAGACGGAGGGGTTTATGTGTGCCATTCAGGATGGCGTGGTCGCCACCCGAGCTTATAAAAAGCTCATCATGAAAGAACGGGTGGAGAACGACCAGTGCAGAATGTGTGGTTCGGCGTTAGAGACGTTGGACCATCTCATTTCTGGCTGTACTGTTATGGCACCGGTGCAATACATCACCAGGCATAATGCTGTATGTAAGGTTATCCATCAAAACCTTGCATATAAGCATGGGCTGATCACGGGGACATGTCCGGTTTACCGATATGAGCCGCAAGCAGTACTTGATAGTTCTGCTTACAGCATGTATTGGGACCGGCAAGTTCTGACTGATCGCCATACAGCACACAACAAGCCTGACGTACTGTTAGTTGACAAGACGGGTCGCTCCGCGTATGTTATTGATGTTGCTATCCCCCATAATAGCAACATTGAACGGAAATACGTGGAGAAGAAGGTGAACTATGAGCCATTGGCTCGGGAAATCAAAGAAATTTGGCGTCTCGAGCGGGTGGTTGTAGTTCCCATAATATTGTCAGCTACAGGTATTGTACCTAAATCCCTGACGGCTTCCCTTGATGTCCTGGGACTTTCGCACAGTCTGGTTCAAACCATGCAGAAGTACACCATTCTGCATACGTGCTCGATGTTGCGGGGAGTACTCGACGGATTCTCCCACTGACCTACCACCGGCCACCACCACCAGTGCCCCTTTTAGTTTTTAAGTAGGCAGGATCGTCCGAGCCTAAATGCTTGGCACTTAGTGCTAGTATTAGGTAAAATCCGGCATCTGCCGAGATTGTGATAACTCGGAAATAATAATAATCGTTGGCGCAACAATCCATATTGGATTAAGGCCTTGAAGTGTGTTAGAGCACTTCATTCAAGACCGTAATGGTACACTACAGTACACTGTGGGAGGCAATGTGGTCAGCATTGCGCTCGCCCGGAATTATTACCCTAATTTAGCTTAGGTACTCATTCATAGCTGAGTCCACTGGTATCCTTGTGCTCTAACCACTCAGCTATCCGGACACTATACTGTAGGAAAAGTGGGTGAGCATTTGAGGGAGAAGCGCATAGAGTGGCACTGACTTGTAGCACTAAGCCATTAGCAGCCGATCAGAGTGTCTAGATTTGATTGAAGGGAGATACAGTCTATAGGCGACGATGTAGCAAAAAAGTTGTTTAAAATCGTCGACATAAAGCAGGCAGGAACAAGTAAGGAGGAGAGGAAGGTAAGGTCGTTGATAAAGATTAAGTAGAACAAAGTGCTCAGAATAGAACGTTTTGGGGCGCCAGAGGAGGGAAGAAGGAACGGGGAGTGCAGATGTCAAAAGAAGCGCGGGAAGATCTTTTGAAAAAGAAAGAGACAAGCCATGTTACAAGTGGCATGGGAGCGCTGAGAGAGATTAGTTTGGATATAAGTATTTTATGATTTACAGCGTTTAGCAAAATCAATGAACATACTATAAATTTCCCGACGCGAATTTAGATTTTGATGACAAAGACGTTGAAGTCGAGCGGGTTGGAAGCGGTAGAACCACGTTTAACAAAACCGTGTTGGTCTTTCACAATAAGGTGTGTTTGGGCAAACAGTCGTTGACATACCATTCTCAGGAGGGGAGGAGCGAAAGAGGATGGTAATTCTCAGCAAGAGTGTGATTGCGATATTTCCATAGGTGAAGAAAATAGTTTTCTTCATCGAAAATAATGGAAAGGAAAAGGGAAATGGACTCAACAGTTTTAATCAAACACTGGTTAAGACTTGTAACCGGGGCCAACATTGGCGTCAAGTTTATTAGGCAAACACGGTTTTACGATTTTTTACCAAGGCAGAGGCAAATTGTCAGACGCTGCCTCACCTCAGTCCTAGGAGCAGCGTGACTGAACCGGCTCATTTGGGCCAGTCCGACATCAAATTGATGTGAACTTAGAACCCCACAATCTTTAAAAAAAATATGTTCAGTTCTGGCCCAAAGTATGGGCGGATCTACACTCAATATAATCGGGAGCCATGTCTTGCTCTGCGAATTATATAAAGGAGCATTTAACATCTGCGAGCCGCTTCGGTTATACTGCTCCCAAGGCAGATTCGGCTAATATTTTTAAAGTTTTGGGTGCTAGGCCCTAAACGAGAGGTTTGAGGTTTCCGTGCGCCAACGATGAGCGGCAAGCGATGGAAAAACTGTTGGGATATGGACAACAGTTGCACCATTTCTTCATCGACTTTAAAGCCGCCTATGATAGCATAGCCAGGGAAAAACTGTACACGGCCATGAGAGAATTCGGTATCCCGACGAAATTAATAAGACTGAGTAGGCTGACCCTGACCAATGAACGAGGTCAGATAAAAGCAGCAGGATCACTCTCAATACCATTCGACATCAACAACGGTCTACGACAAGGGGATGCCATATCATGCGTCCTCTTTAACCTGGCCCTCGAGAAAGTGATCCGTGATGCTGAGGTAAATGCAAGAGGTGCGATCCTCTTTAAGTCCACCCAACCACCTGAGACGTACAAACTGCCTTCATCCAGATCGAGCAGGCAGGGATCGAGGCGCGAGATCTTGGGCTGCACATCAATGAAGGCAAGACAAAATATATGGTGGCAACGTCAGCACCGAAGACGAATCAACCAACAACATCAAACCGCACTGGTCAAAGACGAAGAATAAGGATAGGAGAATACAACTTTGAGACCGTTGACAATTTCTCCTATTTAGGGTCGAAAATCACCACTGATAACAGTTACGATGATGAAATGCGCGTACGGTTGTTGTAAGCTAACAGAACCTATTTCAGCTTACAAACACTGTTCCGCTCGAAACGTCTCACCATATGGTCAAAGAGCAGAGGTCAGGCAGCATCTGACGATTTGCCTCTGCCCTGGTAAGAAACCGTAAAGCCGTCGTCGCTTGACTTTTTTCAAAGCTCTTACTGTACAAGACTATGATCTTACCAGTCCTCATGCATTCCTCGGAGACTTGGGTTCTTAGCAAGAAAAATTGCGAACTCTTGGCCGCGTTTGAGAGAAGAATCCTGCGAAGAATTTTTGGCCCCCTACATGAGGATGGACGATAAAATCCGGCTCAATAGGTTACGGTGGGCGGGTCACTTAATCTGTATGGATGAGGATGATCCCACCCGGAAAGTCTATAAGGGCAATATCTATGGTAGAAAAAGAAGACGAGGCAGACCCTGCCTAAGATGGAGCGATGGCGTAGGTCAGGACGCCAGACAGCTTTGAGGGATATCGAATTGGTGGACCTCGGCGCAAAACCGGGATGTCTGGAGTTCCGTATTAAGGCAGGTCTAGACCGGATACCGGTTGTTGCGCCGTTGATGATGATGCATGATGATTCAACACTGGCCATATGTTCCTTTCTGGAGTTAGGTATTAGAGATTTGATCGAGGAAAGTAGAGTTTTGGAAAAAAGGAAGTCAGCGACACCACGCTGAAGACAGGAAGCGATAGGTTTCTAATGAAGTCTTTTTTGGACTCCAGTGGTGAACCATACTGCTTAAAACCGAAAACACTTCGGAGAGGAGGGGATATAGAAAGCAAGGAGATCTGATTGAAAGTGTTGAGTGCTTGGTGAATGTATCCTGGGTTGAATTTCAGGCATTTGAAATTCGCTTTACGATAGTTAAACTTGGCAGTGGAGTCGAGTGTTTTTTGAGTATCAAACTCGAGAACAGGATGATAGGTGTCAAGACCAACTTAAAAGGACCACGGAAAGTGATTTCTGTAAAGATTAAATTGGAGGGCGGCGCGGGTATTCATGAAAGTGGATAAAAGAAAAGAAGGGTGGGGTAGGCCTTGGGAAAGGAGAGAAGACCGGAAGTATTAGGCCAAAAGAGCATAGAAAGGCTCAAGGCACCACGGAGGACGAAAGGCAGAGAGGGGAGTAATACGGCTTGGACTTTTGATAATCTGTCGAAGAAATCTTCGTACAGGAAAGGGGGCAGATGTAGGGAAAATATACACAGGATGTAATAAAGGGACAAGCGTTTGGCTGATTGGTTCGTATGTTGATAGAATCGTAGGTGGAAAAGGAGGAGGAAAAGAGGTTTCAGCATGGAAAAGGAACTTTGGGAGAATTCCGCCGGTGACTTGCCAAGTACAGGAGAGTATCCGTCATAACGAAAGAGAGAGTAACCTTAGAAAAGCTCGAAATCTAAGATCCTATCATCCAACTAGATTTCAGTGATGCAGATGACGTGATGTTGTGCTAAGGTAGATACGTGGAATCTCGGTAGGTTGGTCCTTAGATTTAAGTTTGGCGAGGCAGGCAGGCGGGCCCGACATTTTTTCGGGGCTTTGATAAGGCTTGATGAAGTACCTTACAGTCAAAAGAGTGGACGATGGCATCGAAGTTGTGAATATATGTCACTTTGAAGGAAGCTAACACTCGCTCAGGAGAGTGTCATCCCTGGTCAATTTCACACACGAGAAAGATGATGAGCTGAGCTGGTCTTGCTTCTTGTGTAGGTTAGAATTTCGACCGAAGTAGTAAAGTAAACTAGCCTCGATATGAGTATTTGTCTCAGTGGTGAGGCAAACTCAGCCGGGACCGCTGGATGGATATGAGACCGGGATAACAGCAGGTTGAATGATGGTTGGTATCGATAAGGCGCTGGATAGAGCACGTGAAGACGACGTTTCAGTGACAGAAGAACGATTGTCGGAACTGCCTAGCGCGGCTGATACCGTTTAGGAATCGTGTCCCTCAGATGAAAGGCAATTGGGAGGCATAGTTTGGCCTGGAGGCACCATCGGGCTAGTATGATATTTTATAGTTGCACTAGAATAGTGCATGGCAGACAACGGTGGGAGATTTGTCGGCCGGGGCGACTTAGGTATAGTGCCCATATTGTTAGCCGCAGTCGCTGGCTTCCTATCTGCAGAGCCAGTCAGGACATTTATCTCTGTCTTTAACGGTCTGAACAATAGTCTGAGTTATTTGGCCAGATGTAGATGAAGACAATTTCTGAATGATTTCATTATGTCAGTTTGATTGGTTGGGTAGTTTGGGCCTTTCCCAGCAAGAAACCAAAATCCCTCCTAACATAGCCTCTAGTTAGATTTACATAAATAACCTACAATTTTAGAAGCAAATCGTTTCCTTTGGAAAATGTTCTGTAAGATTTTCAGAGATGAAGACAACATGCAATGGGAAGAACTCAAGTATCAATTCACCTCAATGCCAATACAATGAAATGAGAACGATATAAAGTGAATAAATTTTCACATCCATTCCGTTATACCATCTTACAGAAAGCATAGTATTCCTCTGCTGAAAGTTTACTTAGGAAACTTGGAAGTAAACACACAATGGTATAGAAAGGAATATCCCTTACCATGGTTTTGCTGCATGTGCAGTACTTTACTCGTATATCAATAATTGTATTAAATTAACTGAGTTATCGTGCAATTCGAATCTTAAACTTACAAAGAATTAATTTAAAAAAATAGTAAGGATTAATATCCCTTTTCAGACTGATTGAAGATTGTGGTGTTGCTATGTACTGTGATATGCACGCCCACACCCGAAAGCACAACGTTTTCATTTACGGATGTGAAAACAAAAAGTCACCAGATAAAAAACTATGCGAGCAAGTTTATCCTCTGATGCTGCACAAGAACATCGCAGATAAGGTCTGTATCTACTTTAAAATGTTGGATTTAATACTATAACACTGGAATGATAACGAATTGAATATTTATGCAACTGTCCTGCGGCTCCTTCAAGTTAAAATAAATATTTTTCTATTTCGCCATTGTTTCTTCCTCAGTTTTCATTTGAATGCTGTAAATTTAAAATTCAACGAAGTAAGGAAGGAACCGGCCGGATTGTCATGTGGATGCTTGGAATAACAAATAGTTACACAATGGAAGCTTCTTTCGGTGGATCTTCGCTGGGTTCGCGCAATGGAACACATTTCACCACAGCGGTATGTATACGAGTTTGTGCAAATATGAATAGAAATTTATTCAGAATTCTAGAGAAATGTACAATTTGTTATCGTTGTGAAAGCATTGAGGAAGCATGTTCTGTACTAGGAAGTTTCTCGGGGCTGAATATTGTATGATTTAATAGTTTCCCAGAGAAGAAAATCCCGTGATCGTTCAGTAATTTGGGATACTCCAACTTATTCGAGTAATTTGAAATTCACTCCATTTATCTTTCTTGCGGCACTCCTTAATCATTGAGTTGTGGAAGTTTCAGTAGTTATTCCACAGCTGTCCCCGGAAGGGAAATGTTTTCCTCCCTTAAATTTCTGATTTATTGTTTTTTCTGCGATTCGAATTTATTTTCTCAGACCTTTGATAGATATTTTACATGGTAGGAGTTGAAAATGTAAATGGGCATCTCTCTCATCCTAAAATATTTGGTTATTTTAAAAGTTAGCGTTTCATATGAGATATCAAGTTAAAGCCTCTAAATGATTCTTCCGACTTCTGCTATTGAAGCAGTCTTCAGATCATCACCAATAAGATGCTCGAAAATACATCAACGCATGGCTGAAAAGCGGCAAAGTTGTTTGGTTGTAAATCCTTTTGCAATGTTTTAAGCCCTCTTTGTCAAAGAAAACTATAATCGTAATTTTCGCAAGTCAACTTACCACTTGCCTTTTTTGTGAATAGAGCATATCAAATTTTGTGGACACTCTGGAGAGAAGCAAATTATGGACAGCTTTCATGGTCCATGGATCATTGTCTTAATTTGATGAGTTTAGAGGGGATTGTCATCTATGACTGGCGCCTTGTTCATTTTTTGACTTTTGATTGTTGACTCTATTTCTTTCAATGTTGTTGATTCAATGCTCATATTATATTCAACCATAATTCTTGTAGGTTCTGGTGATTGAGTTGAGGGATTGAGAAGTTCTTCATCTCTCAAATGATTCACTTTCATCCACAACGATTGCTCCAATTTTGTTTTTACAAAGGGTAGTGTTGAATTGGTATTCACGACTCAGGTTCTTCACTACTTTGTAGGTTAATCTTGTGTTGATGCTTGCGATGTTGTCGTCAATTTTCTTCAATTCTTCGTCAAAATGCTTTCGGTTGTTTTGCCTCAATATTTTATTGGCTACTCGTCGGATATTTTCATAATTTTTCCTTTTCGTCCTTAAGTTTTATTCTAAATGTTGTCAGTCGTATCTGGTTTTCCTTGTCAAGCGCTTTCTGGCATTCATCGTCAAATCAACCATTGCTTCTTCGTTCCCGGGATTCATATACTTCTTCCACTGTTGTTGTGATAGCGCGTTTTAGGTCTTACTAGGTATCACCTATCGGTTTTCCCGTGAGATTCTGGAGAATGTGGTTAGCGCAATGGATGAACTAAGAACACTATATACAGGAGATTTAACTCCCAGCAGATTCTTTAAAATTTTATGGAGACGGAAAATCATTGCATATCTTCAACCGTGAGGGAAATTGAGCGACCAAAATTAGTGCGTATATGTGATGCACTGCATTGGTGTGTGCCCACGTGGTTGTTGCGCGTTACTGCAAGCAAATGGCAGCATCTGTCATTACAACAGACATTGCACAGCTGTTTATGGCTTCCCACATGCCAACGGAAACCAAAGGCAGGGCTTCCCTAAATATTCATTTCCGATTAATGGTAATGAATCTTAATTCAAAATTCCTCTACAGGGAGCTTGGTGAAAGCAAACACGGGCAACATTCTGGGCGACTAATCTATGTCTGCTCGTCAAGGAAGTGAGGAGGAGGTAAGTAGAGGCATCCACTCAATCGTTTGGATGGATCCATTTCCTGCTGAAATAAGATGGGGAAACACACACAAGGAAACCATCTAGGCGACATCGACACACCAATCCATAAACCGCATGGGTTACGGGCCACTTACTTACCTCGTCCCTACCCGAAATGTGAACAATTGGATTCCGTGTCCTTTTGCGCTGGATAAGGAGTCTAAATAGTGCAGTTTTACGCACCAATGGAGACTTCCAGTGTAGAGAACAAGGAGGTTCCCTATAAGCAAATCAATACAGTCTAACCGAGGTTCATATAGGAGACGACATTGTGATGGTGATGGGAGATCTGAATGACAAAGTAGGCTTTAATAACACCTTGCTGGAACATTTGTTGGAGAAACACGATTTTAGGGACCGTACACATAATGCTGAGAGGTTGGCGGCTGTTTTTGTTGTTGGTGTCACATTGTTCGAGCACATAGTCTGCCATAAGGTTAGCTGGATTAGTTTACAGGCAATGTACCTTTAATAACATCGACTACATCGCGTAGTAGACTTAGAATTTGCCTTCTGGATGTGCGAAATAAGAGACGCGCGGGTTGTTCAACGCCGCTTTAACCATATCCGCAGAGCTACATTTTCCACTCATCCATAAATCAAATCAAATCAAATCAGATCAAAAGATGATCGTTACGACTCCAAATAAGGGCACCCGTCTTGAGTGTGACAATTAGGGTATTTGCTTGCTTTGTGCCATCGCCAAGATAATAGCTAAAATTATCCTGGAAAGCATTAAAGAACCTCTCAAAACTTTAAACGACAGAGAAAAGGCTGGTTTTCGCTCTCGATCCTCCTGCATTGATCACATCATCACCCTGCGGATTCTTTTAGAGCAGCGTACGGAGGTTCACATTTCCCCTTCACCTGCTGTTCATCGATTTCGAGTAAGCTTTCGACATCGTCAACAGCGAGTGGCGCCAAAACTAATAGTCATTATCAAAGCGGCAAATGATTATGCAAAATGTCTAAGGAAATTTAAATTCAAAGCGGAATCCCGCAAAATTGCCGATACTATCCTTTCTTGTTATCGATGACGTTCTCCGCACTGTCTTGCTCGAAAATCAATACACCCAAATGAAATAAAGCCGCAGGGCTTGACGGTCTCCTCACAAAACTTATTTATCGCTACAACTGTAGTTACTGCATATCTGCTACTTTCACTCATAAGAAAATCTTGGGAATTCGAAACGTTGCCCAGAGATTTTCAGAAGGGGATGATTAAGATTTAAAAGACCACCCCTTTTGAGTGTAACAATTGGAAAGGTATCTCGAGGCTCCCCGCGGTCGCGGGGTTAGTAGCTAAACTAATCCTGGAACGCATCAAAGAACATCTTAAAGTTTAATTGACAATGAGCAGGCTGGTTGCCACTTCGGATTGTCCCACATTGACGATATCATCATGGAACAGTGTGCAGAGTTTACATTTAGCTTCATTTGCTCTTCATCGGTTTCGAGAAAGCTTTTGAAAGGAGGGGGAGATTCCGGAGAAGCTAATAGTTATATCAGTTAGTCAGCATATGTCACGCTGGCGCAAAATGTCATATCTCAGAGAATTTTCAGGTCTAAAGCGGTGTCCGCTAGAGTTGCAGTTTATAAAAGATATTATTTCTTCTTGTTATCGGTGACGTTCTTCATGTTGCTTAGTCCGGATGATGTGGACGAATTCAATGGACTATGACATTTTTCCTCAAACACCTCGACTACACTGATAACATCTATTTGCTCACCGAGTCATGGACTTTGGCCAAATGTCAAATTTGGAAAAAAAAGGCAGGCAGAGCCGTACTGAAGATAAACATCAAGAAAACTATGTATGGTTCAGTCTGATTGGTCATCGCACTCTTCCTATTTGGATCAACGGGCAGAACAGCGAAAGTGTTGATCAGTTTTTCTATCTTGATAGTCTAGTTCACCCGACTCATTAGCAGCGCTAAATCCGTCTACTGTTTTGTTCAAAATTTAAAAATACAGACACCTCATCAATTTGAGGTTGCTCCGACCCAACGTTCCCTTCGTGCTGTTATATGGGAATGACACTTGCAAGGTGACCACCACTATTGCTTAAAAGGTCCAAGCCTTTGTTTACACCTATATCCGACGTGTCATCGATGTTTTCTGCCTTGAGAAATCGAATCATGACTTAAGTCGGTTTACGGGAGAGTTGCCTAGAAATGTGTTCATTATGGGGCGAAAGTGGCAGTGGGTAGATTATATTGTATGCTATGCAATGGAAGCTCAGAGGAGCCGATGAACGGGTCGTCCTAAAATCGCACGGTATAGAACAGTAGAGGAAGAGTGTAAGGTTTTCAGAAACTGATGGTTAAACAGAAGCAGATTTCGGCGGACCGGAAGCGATAGCATTGGACGCGAGCATACCTACGGTCGCTATTCTTGATTCAGCTACTTGCTCGCTGAAGTTGACATTAGCCGGTCAAACCTTATTGATTTTCTTATGTTTTTACTATGATTGATGGCGAACGCCCAAACGGCGGTAGAAACTTTATACTACTCGACTGTGATTTCCAAATCCGGGATCTTAATTTGAGGCATTTTTCTAGGTTTTTAGGAAGCAAAAACTACTGCTTTTGAAAACAGCCGTACGACAAAAATGTGAGCTTACGCGATGTGCTTCCGACATTTTCAGAACTAGGGACTCTCTTAAATGCCTGACTAAATATTCTTCTTCAAGCAAATGGCTCAGATCCTCAGTTTTTCGTGGAGAAATTCAGGGAGTAGATTTGCCAATTTAGTTTGACATTCATGGATTAGATTAAGTAACGAAACTACTAGACGCGTCCATATTTCAGGACATGCTTCCGCTGTCTCGATCGATGACAAAGACACCAATGGCCATGTCCAGCAGTTTACCAGCCTAGTTAGAAGTACCTTCATAGGAAGAAAAAGATTTGGCCACGGCACCCACTTCAGGGTAAGCCAATGAATGAACTTCGCTACCTTTGACCCGTCTGATACAATTGGAATGCCAAGGCAATCAGACCAACCGAGAGGCACACCAACAACTTCACTTCGCACAGCAATGTAGACTTACTTCTTGGTAGACCAAAATGCTGGTCTTGACTTCCTGCTAATTGTCCAAACCATTTGCCGCCTATTATACTGCAAACGATATGACTCAGGGGTAGTACTATTACAAAAAAAAGAGGAAGATTCAATTTTCATACCGTACATACCAAGAAGTCTTAATTACGCTCGAGAAAATTAACTTATCACATAAGGAAAACAACCATAACAGCCATGAAAGCAGCGCTCACATTTTAAGGGTCTGTTGAGGGTACAATCATTGGAATGATGAAAGGTCACGTTTCACTCAAATGGGGGATAAACCAGTCTGAGCTTTACGGTAGAATGCCAGAGGGAACTTCAGGAATTTTCGTCGATCATAAAATATTGGAAAGGCACATAATATATTTCTCGATTGGAGAGAGAACTGAGAACAGCGCATAAATCGTCCCTTCATTTATAATAGTTTTCATTCACTTCTCAAATGTTTTCGACATCATTAACAAATAGAGTGATTTTCGCCTGAAGCGCACATGTGGTGGTGTCAAATTTTGAGGCACCACCAGAAGTAAAATTCTAGAGAATATTGAAATTAATAAGGATTGATTCAGTCGGAAACTAGGATACTGGATTTGAAGAAAATCTGTTTAAACGACTGACTATCGAAGAAATTGTGGATGTTCTGGATATGTTTTACTAGAATTTCTTTATCTTTCTGACCTTTACGAAACGGGTTAAAATTCGATCTCCCTAGTTATTGGAGCTTATTGATTATGTCAATTTCTAATACAGGCAAGCCTCTTCAATTGCCAAACGATGAAAACATTTTAATCGAAAATATATACTAGGTAATGTGTTGACCCGTGTCATTAAAAAGTCAGAAGGTACTCTGAACACAAATATGGTCAATATTCTGGTAATAATATAATGTGGTGATACTTGTAAAGCAATCCATTCAATTCCATAGTTAACAAGTCTTGCAAAAAGATACTCTAATTTTCATTTCAACAACTTAATATGCAACATCTTTACGGCTACATCTAAACAAAATTCCTTTTATCTATTTTCAGGATTACGAGAGCATTGGGCGAGCATTTTGTGAAACACTGCACGACTACTGTGACGACAGTCCTGTTAAAGTAAAGAAACGAGAAAGATTGTTTCGAATAATTAAACGTCTTAGAAAACGCGAACGTCGCGAGAGGAAAGCTCAGAAAATGAAGAAATTAGCAGAGGAGGAGGGATGTCTATTTAAAGCTATTCTAGTCGAGAAAACCGTTTAAATGCTTTTCTCCTTGCGAGAATTACGTTGAAAATTTATTCTAAACTTTTCACTGCTTTATCCTCGTCAGTTAGATTCAAGGGTAGAAAACAGCATTTTAGTGGAACGCTAACAATGAGAATAGAAAGAATTCATACACTGCCATCTTCAGATTTTCAATAAGTTGAACTAGCAATTTATTGCACTGACCGCATTTTCGGACTACCCGGCAGAATACACTTGTGCAAAGGAAAAAAGTAAATTTAGGGGAAATCAAAATAGTATCTTCAAACTTTCTGGATTTTCTTAGTAGACCTCTTCAGCCTCTCCTCTGCTCTGCTCGTATGAATGGAAGAAGTTCGATTAAAGATAGAAATAACAATTTTTTGATCTAATCGTTTCAATTCGAGCGTTTTTTGTGCCAAGATTGCTTTTTCGGTTTTGTGAAATTGTTCAATTGTTATAGCTTATAATGTAGACCCGCTTATCACATTACGCATTCAAAAAATGTCAAAAAGACTGTTTGGAGGTTTTCACGAAAGAAATTATTGTAATCTCAACTAAATGAGGAAGTCTCCGTCTCGGATCCGTCCCAATCTTCGGCTTCTAAGATTTTTGACGCTTGCGATTTTATGAAATCGAAAAATTGTCGGTTGTTTTATTTTGCACATTGTACCTGAATAAATTTTACTTTTATTTTTAGTATTGATGAAAATATACTTTATCGTGTAATTATTTTTTTTTATTTAATTTCACGTTTTGGTGTTCTTGTGCCGACCGAGTTTTTCATTGTTTTGAATTTGTCATTCCCGAAATTTTGTGTTTTGTATTTTCACTGAAATCAAACTGTCCTGTAACGAATGAAAAGCTAATGAGAACTTTCTTTCTACTAAATAGGAACGACTTCGAAGTAAGATAGTTGAAAGACTCGTCAAAGAAGGATCGAGTGCAGATGAGCCACTTAATATTCAGTTATCCGATTACTCAAGGTAAAAGTTGATTCGTTGTCCTTTTTTCTGTTGTATTCCACTCGTCGTTCGTTTCGTTCTGTTCTCTTAATGTTTTATTTGTTTTCACTAACGCACTTTAGCGCACTTGGATTATTTGAGAGGCAATACTGTCTCGTCACCCGCACTGAAGCACTCGTCCTTCTGGATCACTTATTTCCTTGTGGACTAATGCCACTTGGAATAACATAAGATCCGGCTTCGTACTATTGTGGCAAAGGCTGAAATCGTTGTTTCTAGAATATTTTCCCTACGACGAGAATAATTCAAAGAAACAGACAGGATATGCTAAGGGAATCTTTAAATTTTCTGGACTTGCCTCCTTAAATTTCTAAAGTGTTCTGAGGGATCAGTTTACACTGTTATGTCAATGAATAACTATTCCAGGGCATGCATCTCAGTCATTCTTACTGAATCACTCAAACTGCAAATACTGAGAGTCAGTATCTTGTTTTGATAACTAAATCGTCAAACTTGATCCACAATCTTCGTTGTCTACTCTATAATTTCTACTTGAATTTCCATTTCATTTAACTGAAACTCATTCAAATAACTTAAGGTATACGTTTCAGATGAAGAACATATGTAAGTACTGAAATATTTCAGAACATTAGATTCAAGCTGAATCAATTTTTACGCTTCAAGTACAAGCTTTTAGAAGCCCATTAGCAAATGCTACAGCAAAAGTGCGCCAAAGAATTCGATTTTATAAAAATTTTAACGGAAAATATAATTGGTTTTCTTCTAAGTTGTTTGGAAATTAAATAAACTAACTAAAATTTATGTTGAATGCATGCTTTCTAATCCCTGTTTAATATCCCCAAAAATTCAGGGAATTTTTATGGAGCTCCTTAAGTTTGTACTATTTTGAGAACATGAGTACATTTTCGCTTTTGCTTCTCCGGCAACATACGTGGAATCCATTTAGCATACACTGGAGGTAGAAATCGTAAAAAGATGTTGTGCTGTGTGTGCGATTTTCACCCACTAAAATCACCTTCCCCCACCGCATCGCCGTGGAATATTACTTTGTGGCGACGACAAGTTTCCCCTGAATCGCTTTCATTTCGGAGTTGACCGTTGACCGTACACCAGTTTTCATTCGACCTTAGCATTTTTCCGACGATATTCTGCGGACTTATGCTGATTTTCAGAGAGTCTTCCAGGCTCTTCCATTCTGAGGAAAATCGTGGACAGTAGACATGTCATGACCCGTGCCCTCAGGTGTGCAACCACATTCAGGGCAAAAGGGAGAATTATCCAACCTGAATTGGTGCAGATACTTCCTGTCATCATGCTCTGACAGGAATTGGATCAGGTGGTAGTTAATCTCGCGGTATCCTTTTCAGGTCGATTCATTCTTCTTTTCCCGAACAAACAGCGTGAATGTCGATCGGGATCATTCACGCAATAGCACACGCTACCTGAGATTTTTCTGAAGGCGCCTCATACCCTTAGTGTCACTAAGCGATAAGTCATGTTTACTCTCCACCGATTACTCTCACCATACATAAACAAGTCGGGAAACCGGAAGCTGGACGCTTCAGGTACGAAAGGTTTTGTGTATTTCTTAGTACATAGCACGTAATATATCCATATATTATGTGAGAGTATCCACTTTCGGGTGATATTGACATTCATAGTCTTCAATTTTCAAAGAAGCAACAAATTTGAGGTATTATAACTTTGTTAGTAAAACTTGGTAAGATCATGCTCTATACTATAGCCTATATACTAGGATAGCCTGTACTATAATAGGATAAACTTAAGGGGGGTTTCTAACCAATTACAAAAAAATGTAGTAATATACTATTATTAACTTTATTTAAACAGATATCGGCATGGAAGGTATTTCGGAGCCCAGGCACCATATAGTGGCAGCCTCCTGATTTTTTCAGATTTTTCGGTTTGGTAGTTGCTGAGAATGGCCCCCTTAAAGATGTGATCACTTTCAACCGCCCGCGCTCCCCACCCTTCCAACGAATGTCAAAACTAAGATCGGCTTTGAAAAGTACTAATCGAGACCTTTAATTTGATACCCCACATGACTATATTTGATGAAAAAAAATGTTACACCCTCCTTTTGCATGTATGGGGACCCCCCCCCTAAATTCGACGGAAAAGGATATAATTAACTGTATGCGTGAGCGTTCACAGTTCCCACCTTTCTACTAAATTTGGTGTCAATCGCTATAACCGTCTCCGAGAAAAATGCGTGTGACGAGTAGACAGACAGACAGACAGTAAACCGATTTTAATAAGGTTTTGTGTTTACACAAAACCTTAAAAAGGGATATCACGCACGCGGGTCACCTAATCCGCATGGATGAGGATAATCTAGCCCGGAAAGTTTATAGGGCAATATATATGGTAGAATAAGAAGACAAAGCAGACCTTGCCTGAGATGGAGCGATGGCGTAGGTCAGGACGCCAGACAACTTTTAGGGATTCCGATTTGGTGGACTTCGACACAAAACCGGGTTGTCTGAAATTTCTTATTATTGCTCTCACACGCTAGAGCTTCCTCTCAAACTGGCACCGCGTATAACAGTGTATAGCAAACCACTTCGGTGGCAAGTAATCTGCGACTGTATCTTGGGTCTTCAATGTTAGGCATCATCCACGCTAACGATGCGCTAGTATTTGCCGCTTTCCCACAAGCACAGTCCAGGTGTCCCTTGAAGTTGATTTTAGCGTCAATCGCTACCCCCAGGTATTGAAGTGATGATGTGGCCACCAAAACTAATACTAATCGTATCGTAATCAATACCGTCTCTGCCTTTTGTGCCGCAAGGTCAAAATGAACCATTTCGAGCCACGATATTATAGCGCTAATGATTTTGTTAGCGTACACTCGTTGTTTCGCGACGACAGCCACAGCTAGGTCATCAGCGAAACCGACTATCTTGGCCTCCTTTGACACAGGAAGGGCAAGGACCCCATTGTACATCACGTTTTACGGGAGAGGATCCAACACTGAGCCCTGTGGTACTACTACTTGGGGCCCTCATTCGTTTCGTACCAAAGTGCTCTCTCCAAGAGGTAACTTTCGAGAAGCTTAGTCAAATAAGTGAGGAGACCCGTAATAGCCAATGAGATTTTTTTAACCACTACCAGCTGGCTGAATTTAACGCATTTTTGACATTTCTTCCGGTACTGATGTTCCGAGCCCCACAACCGTAAATTTTTCTCTCCTTTCTTCCTCTATATTGGTTTCTTATTCTAAGGGTACTTCTCATAGCCACGCTTATACGCATCCGCGGAGCATTCCTTTATCTGCGCATGATGAGAGATGTGCGATCGAAAAAGGCTGAACCTATTATCAAGAAAGTTAGTGAGTACATGTGGTCTATGGGTCCTTTTACATATAGCACGCCATTTTATATCGATTTTAAGAGTGGACTTCCCATGCATGCGAAAGGGAGAATGTCAAATTTTTTTCACCGAATATCTTCATGTGACGTACCACATGAAAGCCTTTGATCAGTACATCTGATCAGCCTTACAGTACAGCCTTATTTCTCATATTGGGTGAAACATAGGGGCAAGAGGGCTCAAAATATACGTCCCGAAAGTGTAAAAGGTTTTGTTCTCAGAATCTATCCAACCGAAAGCATCCGTCTGAAATCTGGGTCTCAAAATATATCCTATCCCGATATCTGCTTAAATAAAGTTAATAATAGTATAGTAGGCCTAGACCAGATACCGGTTGTTGCGCCGTTGATGCTGATGATAAGTAATAATATAATAAATAATTTTGTAAAGTTTGAAGGAAATCCAACTATTATTAACAAAGCTATTGGATAAATGGATCCAAATGCGGTGAAATGCATTTATGAAATTAGAAAGCATCGCTTTCTTTCTACGTTGCCCGTAACCTTTCATGACTTTGATTGCTGAGCACCGAATACAGACAACGAATGTAACCTCGAGGTTATTTATAGAAATGAATTGGTCATAGGGAGTCAAATCAGGAAAACTTACTTCTTTTTCCGCAAATAATCTGAATGTTCGTTGATAGGCAGCTGCAAAAAAAAAAAAATACAAGCAACTATTAGGTACCGCGTTTTAATTTTTGTAAGAGTTATATTATTACAGGTATGATCAAATTGACTGAGATAATTCTTACAAAATTAGGAAGGTCTATGTGTTGTTTTTAGAGTCTCGTAGAATATGACACAACATGTAACATTTATATTCCTACGTATGTTGTAACATGCTTTAGCTGTTAACTAGAAGGGTGGAAGCAGAATTATCTGTGAAAATTGGGTATTCATATTTTATAGGCAAGAAAAAAAACACCCTAGCATAATTAGGGATTTTAGTGCTTTCACAGACCCATGTTTTCATCCAGAATAAATGCTGTTAGCTAAATTTTTCGCTTGAAGACCTTTCCGTTTTTGGGCACAATTTTTTTTTAGTTTAGGAACAGTCTGTTCTGGATTCCTCCTCGTACTGAAAAATGGAGCAACTGGTTCAAAATATACGCCACTGTCAAAATAAAATATCTTCTTTTAAATTTGTTTGGCATCTTGACGCGAAAGGTACCCCCCTACTATTGTCGAAACTCACCAACATTAAGAAGAGTTCTAGATTCTCGGACAGCTAAGTAGTTAAAATCTTATGGAAGACCCAGAAGATATTAAACTAAATGTAATTGGCGGCGGGGAGATTTATATTGTCGGATGTCAGTCCCCTCATTTGTGAATGAGAACCTGAATCTAATATTCTTTAGCCTTTGTATTCTTTGCCGTCCGCATGTCTAGATTGAATTCACCACTTTTCTCGGTCCCAGGTTTGGCCAGGATGGAGCCGTGAAGTTCTTTAATGTTTACCTATCGTATTAAGCCATCACTGTTTTCGTCGGCCTTTGCATAACTTCCCATTACAACAATCTTAGCAGGTGAATTCCCGTCAGCGTGGATTACGTGACCATGCTATCGAATACGCCTCTTTCGTAACTTTTCCACGATGGATGCAACCCCATATAGATCGCCAAAGTTTTCATTCCGCCACATGCAACATTTCATTTCAATTACCGCGAGGCGACGTTTAATTTGGTAACCGGCCAGCGCTAGGAACCATAGAAGGTGATAAGAGTAACGACAGACGGTAGACGGTAGATTTTGGATTTTGGAAATTCGTTGGTTTGATTGCGAACAATGGCACTTGTAGATCGTTACTTCCTTCAGGTTGAACTGATACATTAATTATCATTCGAATAGAGCAATATGTAGGATGCTGGACGCTGGATTTCCCGTAAGACAGGGTCGGTGATAAGAACGAGAAGGAGTGGCGACAGAGCGCTTCTTTTATGAACGTCAACAGAGACGCAGGATGGTTTTGAAATACCTGCCACACTTCGAACTTTAGATTTCGGATCACGATAAAACAATTTAACTCAGCGTAGAGTATATTGTGTAAATAGTTCCGCAGCTCTTGAAAAGCCCGGCTTGGTTTACGGTAGTTGAAACGATGTCACGAATAATAACAACCAGATCGGATGATAAATTAAACATTCTGCCGAGCTTCCATAGTGAAACAATTGTGCTTTCTTGCGGCCGGTAAGCAATATATCCTTCTTATCATTAGCGTACGGAAAGTATTCCATATCCTGTGTTTGTTTTTGACAAGGCAATATAGATTTTACCAGCCGCTCCGGATGTAGTTTACCACAAAGGCCAACTTGCAAAGTGACCATATAACAGAGGCGTTTCCTTTCATAACCCTTCTTTAAGACATCGTTACTCCAAAGCCAAGTATCATGGTTGAATGAGGCTATTTCTCTTTTTCTTGCTAAATTGTGTCATTCAATCCGCGGCGGACAGCGTGCTCCTCACGTTATAGAGCTTTGTGACGAGTAGTCATTTTCTAGCAAACACAGATATCGACACATTTCTATGGAAAGACCATTGCGCATTCCTCCTTGTTACCAGTGACGGTACCGTTATTAATAGTGCAGACATCGATCTGAATGATAAGGATTAGATTGCTTACATCCAAGCTACATTTATACTTTAATAGCCCTATTTTTCTTCAGTCTTTTCTGGACAGGGATAGTGCAAATTTTTATAGTCCCCAGATTTGTATCTCTTTTAAAAACCTATAATAAAATAAGAAAGAACTTGATACATTCCCAGTAAAAGTGTCGACAATTAAGACGTTTTCCAATTATAAGAACACAATTAACATTCCCTCAAAAGCATTCTCTTTCCCTGAGAGAAACCGTCAATCATTTCGCACTTTACGCACTTCCTACGTTACACCATTATTCCACCTTTACTTGGAGGAATTCCAAAGAATTCTTTCTTGAATATTTCCTGTGACGATAAGCATTAAATTTATCGTTTCGGTTCGAATAGGAAGCATTGTGCACGCAAGATTCGAGTAAGAATCGATAAATCTAAAAATAAAATGTCCTGAAACTATGAATAGCACATTTTTCCTATGTATGAAATTATTAGTAGGTCAATGCGAGCTGAACTTTTGGGAATTCGAGGATTGTATTTGGGGTGTCAAAATCAATTGAATTAATGCGGATTTCAATACTGTGTTGATATTCGTGAAAGTCATTACATCAAAGGGGATCTTTTTATACTTCTTGCTCGTTGGTTATTGGAAAATTAAAGTCCAAACAAGGAACTATATAGAACAAGAATATAAATGAAAAAAAGGTGGGTGCAACTGAGGCATGATAACCCACTTTTGAAGCCAGGAGTTAAGTCTAAGGACTCATTACACATGGTGTTCAACAATCGTTTTAATGATACTGCCACGGAGCTGGGATTTGACGCCGCCTGATTTGATGCGGCACCATCGACGCTATGTGCGCAATCCAGAAACGATCCCACAATCAAGAAAAATATGGATACCACAATAGTATAGTGTTATACCCCAATGGCAGCCCATTAGAGGCTTCCTAAAGGTGATATTGCGATCATGATGGGTGATCTGAATGTCAAGGCTCATAACACCTTGCTCAGACATATTATGGGGGAAACCTAGTCTTGGGGACCATAATAGCAACGGTGAAAGATTTGTGGCTTCTGCCGACTGGTCATTGGTGGCACACTGCTCAGGCACAGAGTTGGGAAGAGAGAGTGGAAAAACGTATCTTGTTGATCGGGCGGCAGACATCTCGAACAGCCCGTTGGTGAATATTGATGACCATTGGCCATGTCCTGAAGGCAATTAAAGGTGCTTATTGCTGCAAGTGAGAGCGAACGTGACGCCCTTGAGTTGAGATTTTAAGGCAAATTTTGAGAAGAGTAGCGTGTACCGTAACAGGTAAGAATTTGCAACTGTATTCATGAGGGAAGCAGAAGCTATCGCAAATAATTACGATTTCGCTACCGTATACCGTGTCTCGATCGACGACGATGAGATTTTACCACGGATAAAGCTTACTCCTTCAAACGAAAGTCAAATAATCTCGGTGAGGCCGCTGGGATTGACGGTCTCCCCACAGAACAGGTACATCAGTGCCAACATCAAGTTGTTCCGGTTGTTCCGCGCCAGCGCTCTATCCATTATAAAATAAGGGAGCAGCAAATGACTACCACTGTTACCCAAAAGATCCAATCCTTAATTAACGCCTGCCTCCATCATTTCGTCGGTGTACTCTGACCTGGGCAAATCTCGAACCATGATCTGGGTTGGCGTACCGGTGAGATACCGGTAGATGCGTTAATTAGAGGGCAGAGGAAGTAGCAGTGGTTAGGTCGCGCTTTAAGAATGGTATGAGATGCAGTATTCCAGAGTGTTCGACGAGTGGGTTGCCCTAGTCGCACATGGCGCAAAACAGAAAAGCAGAAGTGTACTCTTCTCAGGAAGACCTAAAGTTAAATAAAGTGAATTTCTTCGAATCGGAACCGATGGTGCATAGGTGTAGTATACGTGGTATACTCTGTTTAGGGGACTTGGGGACCATATATGTTTATTCTGAACTTATGATATGGTCACTAACAAAATATGTTAAGGTACATAAAAGGGGGAAATAAATTGGTATGCAGGTTGCCACGGCATCGCCTAAGAAGCTCGGTGTTCGGATGCCGCATACGCAAAAAACCTAGATGATAATTTGCGAATAAAATAAAATTGACTGATGGTTTCGACCAGGGCGGAGGCAACTCATCAGACACTCTGCCCTGGGAGCAGCGTGACTGAAAATGTCGACAGGTGTTAATCGTTCCATTTATATAACATAATCGTAAACAGGATATGAGTATGAATTATATCGAAGTAAAACCTGTCTTATATTCAGAGCTAACCTAGGCCGAAGTGCGAATCTTTGATTAAAAGGAATGATATTCAATCGTGTTTGAAGCGAATGGTAACTGGTGACGGAGAAGAAGTAAACACGACAATGTGAAACGGAGGTAATGATGTTCGAAAGCTGGCGAAGCGTTCCAAACGGTAGTCAAACCAGGATTGAAGCCCACTGTTTGGTGAGATTGTAAGGGCGTTATCTACTATAATCTCTGCTGCTTCAAGTGGACAGATGGCGAATGGTCAATGAAAAAGACATGGTGTTCAAGCAGGACAAAATTACGCATTATACGTCTCTGAATACTTACCGGAAGTTTAATTAAGAAGAACGTTATCTAAAAATGTATAGTCCGCAACTGGCATCAAGTGATTTCCAGCTTTTCTTGTCTATGTCCTGGTTTTAAATCTTTGTGTTAACCTGACTCGAAATTTGGGTTGTAAAAACTGGTTCTCTCAATTTTTCCAACAGGGACAAGGCCTTTTTTGAAACTTGTATAATGAAATTTAAAACCAGTTATTGAATAGAACAGCACATATTTGAGTCAAAACCAATGATTGAAATCTTTTTACTCAGTACCTGTTCTTCTGTGAACAATTTGCCATACAAAGGAGACAGATGTGCAACAGATCAGATTTCTTGAATCGCGGTGGAAACAGGATACTGTCAAAGTCATTTGTGTAATTGATAAATTTTTTGGAAACCACTTGTATGATATATACTGACCGGATAATGAATTGCTTCTTGTAATCTCTTGATCATTCATGATTGCTTTTGGGCTCTTGTGATCTTATTATATTTGCATATATTTGAATCGTGATACCGGATTGTATGCTATTTAAAATTAAAGCCCCTAATTTAAGCGCTTGATTTTACGTCTTAGCTCGGTGAATTGGCCGCCTAAATCATATTAGGGTGATATCAGTGACCGCTGCGGTACGCCGTTTTGCATCCACAAACTTCTAAGATCATGATTGCTGTTATAAGAGCAAGGAGGCAGAGCCCAGCCGGCTCAAGTCTTCAGAACCAGCCCGTAGCTCTCTCCCCCTGCAACTAGAAATCTCTCAACGGTCTCGAAAGAATGGTTTACTTAGTGTCCGTAGCCATACTCTAGCTAGAGCTGAGGAAAGAAAGTGCCTAGGGGTTCCCCCTCTTCTCCGCAGCTTCGGCAATGCGAACTGTAAGGTATGCGGAGCCTAGCGGCATTGTCCCCTATGAACCAGTACCCCGTACAAACCGCCGTAACCTTGTAAGCATTTGCACGCGTCTGGCACAAGAATTCTCGCGACCGGATTTTGTTATAAGCACTGACTCCACAGAACATCTTCGATTCGTCGGTGAAGAATACTGGGTCTTAATCTTGCAACATGCCGCTGGTCTTCCCTTCTGCCCTGGTTGGAAAGTCCACAGGAAAGTTTCTCGTGAAGTTCAGCTTGCGTGTGGCATGGTCCATGGGGAATACCCAGATTTCCCGAGGTACTTCGTCTAGGATGTCACTATGACCGTAGGGCTTCGCTATCCTGTATACGGATTCATCGAGTCTGACGGCACTGCATGCTGCAACGTATTTAATGTGGAGGCCTAGGGGGTGCATTAAGGGCATCTTCCGGGCAGGAATGCAGAGCTTACAATGCTCCTTACATCATGTCACTCATAATGGAGGGAAATATCCCTGCCACTAATATTAAGTCGTCGGCATACGCCATCACTTTCACCCCGCTCCTGTTCAATATTCGCAAAATTTTCTACATCACTGGCGCGTGCCTCTGTTCATAGCTCTGATGCAGTGGTTGCCTTCCAGATCCGATTTGATTATCCTGGATATTATCCAATGCGTAAGATACTGGTCAAGGCTTCAATGATGGCGTTAGTACCAACATTGTTGAATGCACCCTTCAGCCGCACCAATTACCTCGTAGAGAGCGGTTTCAGTGGATTTGTGGCATGCTGGGGCTTGGAAAAAGGCATTCTCTTCATAATCATCCTTAAGTGGATGTCCAGGACGCGCTCTAGGGTCTTCAACACTTTACAGATTTTCATTCCATCACGATAGCAGTGTTTTATTGCTGTATTTAGAAAGGCGCGAGACTTTAAAGGCGGTATCGAACGCCCCTTACAGAGCCTTTGATTCCAATTCGTCTGTCGTGCCCATCCTGCCAATTTGGGCATCGGAGAGTTTGTCGTTTATAACTTGAGCAAACTTCCTCTAGTCGATTCTTCTGGGGTCCAACTATGATCTAAGAAGGATCTCTGGTCAAACAATCTCCAGTTCTCCACCTTAACAATCCCATTGTCGGTTAGTAGGATGATATCAAGGACCTCCTCCCAACCGCCGCAGTTCTCCAAGTTGGAAAAATGGCAAAGAATGAGTCACCCTTTTCGTTAATTTCCGAGCTGCCTCAAAGCCTTGTATTGGCGTCACAGCCTATCAACAGGTTGGCTTTCTTTGCTGCTATGCTCGCCGTCAAATGTTGCAGTTCGTCTGACGGGGCTGATCGGTCGTGAGCCATGTAAACCGAGGAAATATACATGTTCTCTGCCCCCACTTTATCACGATTAGGTCGCCGGAACTCAGGTCCGAACACAGAAAAGCGTGCAAACTTCCTCGCGAGGATACATGCTCTAGGTCAGTCCTAATCAGGGTCTCCTGTGCTGTGGAATAAATTATATCATTTGCTTTGGAGCACTTTGATGGTTCCCTCCAACAACTCGTTAGCGAAGTCGATTGGATCCAGATCGTCGTCCGGTTTTGCAGAACGGAACACTTTCCTCTGCGTTCCTGACTACGAACCGTACTTTACAGTCTACTTTTTCCAGTGCCTCCATGCACTCTCCGTTTATTCAGAGAAGAAAAGCTTGGATGGTCGTCTGGGATTCCTCTTCCTTGATAACTGCCCAGTCGCCCTTATCCATGCGGATCTTCGGCCACCAACGAATGACCGGTCTCCTGGGAATCTCGTCGTATGGGATAACTTTGAGCGACGCACGAACCGAGAGAGTCCTTGGAGAATTGATCCGCAAGCTATAATGTGGAGCACACAGACCACCTGAGGGGAATCGAAGGAGGGGATGAATCCTGTATGTCCAGCTTTGAGGTCCAGGAAATGCTCGATGGCCATCTCCGTCAGCCTAGCGTCAACGCTGGTCCACACCTCCGGCACTAGCTTGCCGCTAGCCGAATTGCCATCCGTCAGCGCTACACGTGAGCGGCTCCTGGCTACGTCCCTGAAGGGTTTCGTAGGTCGTCGGCTGCCTGTTACTGCTTACTTTTCTACAGAGGTTGCTTAGCGTCCAAGCTCTTGCATACTCTTCTCGTTTGTGTTTTTGTTCGACCTCGTCTAGTGATCGGTTACGTTTGAGAGCTGTGGACTTTGTCTTCTGCTCGTGTGCCAGGCGTTCGCTGTTATATTCCTCAACAATCGCCTGGTATTTAGCGAAGTCCTTTTCATTCCGGTCGTCGACAGTACCTGGATTCTTATTTTGAGCAGTCTTGCTGAGAATATGCATGGGCTTCCAGTATTAGTTCTTGACCAGGGCAACGGTGCACCTTCGCTTCTTAGTTGGTTTTCGGTGACAGTCTTGTCCGCTTTTGTGCTTTTGAGGGAACCCCCGTTGACGGTTTCTGGTTAGGAGTACTATGGCTGGTAATCGCTACACCCAACTTGAGAGCAGTGGATTCCAAGCTAGAATCTAGTGGCCATCGCGAAGAAACATAGTTAGACAAGGCCGCCTATTCGTGCAATGCTAGCAGCGGACTATACTAGCATATGGTCCGCCAGGACACAAATCTTCGCGATCGGAGAGTCAATTTGTCATTTTGTCAGTGGGAAAAGTGTTGAATGACAATTCGAAACTATGCAGTTCTAGAAGAGACGAAGTCATAGAAGTGATTATAATTTCAGGGAATATCCCATGACAGTTAAACGCTCGGAATGCCCTTATACCCATACCATTTGGAAGTGCGCATCAAACGCTTTCAAGCAAACGGAACCACATTCACCGTGAATGGATCGCAGCATCCGCAAATCTGATCATTAGGATGGGCCATTTGAAACCTATTCGCAAGGAACATATGAAACATGTAGTTTTTAAAAAGTAAATGGCCTAGATTGTTCCTTCCCTTCACCCTTTAGTTGCAGGCTTCTTTCGGTATCAATCATTAATCTTAGATACTGATTTTCATTTAAATATCTTCTATTTCAGGAGATGTACTTTTATCAGTTATTACATTTCTCTTATAGATTTTTAGAGATGCATAGTCTTTTCCACCAGCGCCTCAATATGTATTACAGAAAAAAAATTAACATAGTATTCACCCTCATTTTGCTAACAATTATTTATTTTTTCATCATTCAAAGCGCTCCTCCTCATTTTCATAGATTTTTTCCTATGTTGACAGTCATTACAATTCATACAATCTTTAACTTTTACAGTGATGAAGGTGATACAAGTTCGAGTAGCTCTGATAATGAAGGGAAGGCTGAGAATTGTTCCGACCTGGAAGGGCCATGTTGCCAACCGTTAAAGGTACCACCTTGTTCTCCAGTTCTAACAATTATTCAACGAAAGGATGAGAAAAAGGTAATAATATCTCTATTGTCTAATAATTCCCAGAAGAAAACGGAAAAATCGAAGACTAAATTAGTTAAGAGGCGTAAGCGCAAGGTTCGAAAAACTTTTAAGAAAAAACTCACAGTTCAAAGGAAAAACGCACGGTTCAGAGATAGTGTTAAATTCAAGAAGCGAAATAAACAGAAAACAGATAAATCAAGAAAATCACCAGTTGGCAAGAAAAAGAAAATATTGAAAAAGAAGCGTCTTGTCAAAAGCAAAATTGTTTGTAAATTGAAAGCAAGAACCCAGCTCTCGAAAGTAACCAAGCAAAAAATCAATTGTTCAAAAGTTTCCTTTTCGACGGCGAATGCATTTACAAATCTAAATACATGTTTTAAGCTAGCATCGTCTAGAAGTACATTATGTAAAATAAAGCATTGGAGACCGTAATCACTCTTTCGGACTGACCTATACCTATCAGAATTTATCAGCCAACAGCACTCTGATGGGCTAATTGATTATGTAGATTACATAATATTTCATTCATGAAATGGTTAAAGATAGCATTGGGAAGCAGAATAGATCGAGTGGCGCTTTGTCTCTATTAGTAGCCAGTACGTCACTAATTGCACTCAATTTTCCCAAAAGTAAATTTACACACGGTGGATTCTGGGGTTGCCAAACAATTGAGAAAAAAATTCACGCCATCAGAAATTACGTTGAATTATTTAATTATAGATTCGCGGCTTAAAGTTGGAGAAAACCACTACGCTACCCTCTCAATGATTATTAAAACTGATTCTGTGATGCTTTCGCAAAGATTTGTGTCCTCAAGTTTATCATCATCAACGGTGCAACAACCGGTATTCGGTCTAGGCCTGCCTTAATAAGGAACTCCAGACATCTCGGTTTTGCGCTGAGGTCCACCAATTCGATATCCCTAAAAGCTGTCTGGTGTCCTGACCTACGCCATCACTTCATCTCAGGCAGAGTCTACTTCGTCTTCTTTTTCTACCATAGATATTGCCCTTATAGACTTTCCGGGTGGAATCATCCTCATCCATACGGATTAAGTGACCCGCCCACCGTAACCTATTGAGCCGGATTTTATCCACAACGTATCCAGTTCTTCACAAAAAAAATCTAAAAAAGCGAAAAAAACGGCCTTCACACGAGATGACCCCCTTAAAAGAAGGACATGTGCCACCTATTGGCAATACCCCCAAACCTTGACTGACTGGCAAGAAAAATTGACAAACAGGTCCTTCTTTGGTTTACCTGTACAGATTAACTATGCAGGTAGGCCTTTTGGGCGTGCCAGAACGGGGAACTCAGTCCCCTTTTTATTCCAGTTGAATTGTTTCCGTGGATAGGAATTTGGCAGTACAATGGCCCCGCTTAGAAACGAAAACTACGTACCGCCAGCACCCTGGCGAAACGAAAACTGGTCAATGAAGGAATTCACTTAAGGGGTCATCCTGAGTGAAAACTTTTTTTCGCTTTTTTGGGATTTTTTGTGAGGAACTAGATAGAGATAGGAATGCGAGTTTTTCATCATATTCTTGATAATATCTTGAGTGTGTTCATCATAAAGAGCAACTTATACACCCATCTCCAAAACGGGTGTCTTTCGGGTACCTGCTCATCTTAAAGAGAAAACTAAACGGAAATTTATCGTGTGGACTATAGAACGGTTCGCAAAGTAGGATTGCCTTGGTAAACTTTTTTTTTGGATTTTGGTGGTTTTCGGGTCCTCTTTAATATACAATTATCCTAGTTTGTGAACCGTAGAAAGGTGTTCAGAACAAGTTGTCAACATTTCAAAGGATTTCGTTAGATAGATTTTGGGTAGCACCCGATTTTGAATATGTCGTTTCGAGGAAAACGCATTTAAAAATTTTAATGTGATTATTAATCATAAAATCCTAAGTGACCATTAATCTACTATACTTGGTCCATAAACCTTCCGTTTCTTTCAAAAACACATGTAAGCTCTTGGCTTCAGTTTTCCCCCTTTAGCAAAGTCATTCAAAGGTCATTCTGATCAGTAAATTTGCGCTTCAGTATGGCGATCGACGTAATCCTGACATACTATGCTTTACCTTGTTAACACTATAATTTCCGAATGACTCGGAATACCAGAAAATCACTTTGCACAAATATTTTACACTATATCTAGATACAATTGATGCCAAAAAAATCGTTTCCTTGGATCCGACACACGGGATGACCCCCTTAATTTTTGTCGTGTCGTGGGAAAAATGGCTGCAGAGATCGACATTCAAATAATACCATTGTTGTCAAAAAGGAACTTAAAATCAATTTCTTGAAAATCGTTTTTAATTTCGTCGATTTTATCCACACTTTCGCTGAAATCAAAAATAAAAAGAGACTTATTTTTTTCCTAAAACGGGATATGTTTTTTTATTGGTAAATACGTATTTCGGGCACCAGTTGTATCCCCCCACCTAAGGTTGTTTAAATATCAAGTTTTAGACATCGGGATTTGGGTGACTGATGCCTTATTTGGCACCTCTCGCAGAAGCTTCGCTTGTAGGTTGTGGTTTATTCTGTGGCCCTTTGGTCCCCATCACATCGGCAAGCTCTCTTGCCCGTCTAACTTCCAACCGTTCCCGCATTTCTTAACAAAGTTAACGTTGACCCACGTGATACTGTATCCTTACTCTAGGATGTACTGTGATATCACAGATTTCAGTGTTGCGTTCTTCCTTACCGTTTCCGCTCCTCTCTCGTGCTCTACTCCGCTTACTTAAACCTGTCTTCTCGTTTCTCCTACATAGATCTTCTTGTAATCTGGAACGTTACGCTAGATTCGTCCCTTAATTTTGTGATCAGGCTAGGATCCCCTGCTTTTAAAATGATACATCCTACTCGATGACACCATGCCGATGTTAATCCCTTTCATCGTTCTTTTAAGCTTCGACGAAGCCGCAGAGTGTATGACCACTATTTTCTTTTCCCTTTTAAGTTTTTAAGTTGTTGAGGAGGAATGTCAGTGCCCGCATTTCTTGGAGTTTCGCCTTTTTCCTCATGAGACTTTCAAAAAATCAAAGGTTGGAACACGTTTTTGGCCCCAGAGTCGATGATGTACTCTTTTTCCTTCATAATTCTTTCAGCACTGACGAGCACGAAGAATAATCTGTAGATCATTACATGGAAAGGAGCCATTTTATGTGAATGACGTTTCGGAATCGTTCGCTGTATATGTGTAGGTTTTCTATCAATATCAAAAGAGATCACCTCCCTCTCCTCCCTTTAATAATTCTTAAATCTAGAAATGGGAGATCTCCATTGTAAATCTTAAGCTACGACGTACCTTACATACCTTATGTACATATTGACAATGATGAAAATGTCATCTACATACCATGTCCAGATTTTAGGGAGCAGCCTTTCGGAATATAGATCATTCTCGATCCTATCGATGAATATGTGACTTACTATTATTTCTGGTTGCCACTCCTCTGGTTCATTTGTTGAACTATAACGTAAAAACCAAGAAGATCTCAAACATGCATATCCCCGTAAGTTTCCTAAGCATCCCGGTGTCTCGTTTCCACGCCCCTCCCGATAAAGAAGCGCCCCCTTCACCTAGTTGCTTGGAAACAAGGACTTCCACGCCGAATGACACTAGCCGTTCATCCGGTATCGTAAACTCCACATCCTTTAGTTTCCTGGTAAGTTTCACTCGATTCCTGATGGTTTTTTCCAGTGGTTAGTCCCCTTAATCCTATTTGCATGGCCTATTTATGCCAAGCCAGAAAATGGCATGGGCAACTCTAGGACAAAACATCGTAACATCATCGTGCGCCGAACAAGTTCGTTGTTTGTAATAGTATCAGGACGCCATACCCCAATTCTGAAGCTTTTGAGTAGCAGTGGAGATCAATTTCCGTGTGCTACTCCCATATAGAATCACAACAAGAACATTAGTATAGAACACTTGATCTTGGTATTGAGATAACTGCATATCAAGATTTTAGAAAAGGTAGTGAAAACGGATCTAATACTGGTCACACTTCCTAGATATACAAATTGATCGACGCCTTCGATGCTCTGCCCATTAATGCAGATAGGGAGAGTGCGATGATCCGCCAGACTGAGAACCTTGGTTTTATTGGTATTTATCTTCCAACTCCAACTCAACTTGCCTTTCTTTCTAAATCCAAGGTCATTTGGCCAAAGTAGATGAACCGGTGAGAGCAAACAAATGTTATCATCGTAGCCGAGGTGTTTGAGGAAAGATGTCATAGTCCATTGAATTCCTCCACGTCCTCCAGATTTTACTTCGGTGCAGCACGCGAGATTTTGGGTCATCATATGTCGTTCTGATAATGGCTATTAGTTTCTCCGGAATGCCTCTCCTGTGTAGAGTACTCCAGATACACTCCCGGTTCACGCTATCGAAAGCTTTCTCGAAATGGATAAAGAGCAGGTGAAGCAGACGTCTATGTGGTCTATGCAGAAGGATCCGGAGCGGAAACCAGCATGCCCTCCGTTGTTCAAGATTTCGAGATGTTTTTGATGCTTTCCAGGATTATTTTAGCTATTACCTTTGCAACGGCAAGGAGCACGCATCATCCCCTTCTTCCACTCTCTGCAAAAGGTCGCCGATTCCCAATATTTTCGTACGGGTGGAAGTAGCAGATCTGCAGTGACTGTAGAAGTAGTGGTAAACAACTCTGGGGAGAGACCGTTAAGCCTAGCGGTTTTACTCCATTTGAGGGCATTGATGGGATGGCCCAAATGATTCCCTTCTGCTTTGAGGAACAGTCCATATCCGCATGTTACGAAGACTAGCCATTTTATCCACAAGAGGAGGAACCGCACCGGGTGTGATATGGTTAAGGACCGTGGTGAAATGATCTTTCCACCTGTCCAGTTGTTCATCATCTTCGATGAGAAGTCGACCGTTGGCGTCCTTCACATCGCGCTTTCGTAATGCGATATACATTTCTGAAATCGTTGGAATCTGCGACATCCTCCGCTTACCTGATCAACGCAATAGCAGATCTTATGACGCCCCTTGGGGACATGGCCGACGACCTGTGTAGCACCCGAGAAAACAGAATTTTTAATGGCGGCCCAGTGCTCATCGATATTCTAGTTTTATCCGCCATTCGATCAGCAAGATAGATCTGGAGCGACAGCTGGGTCATACAAGCGGTCGATGTTGAACTAGGGAGGTCGAACTCCCCAACGCTGCGAGAAGTGGCGAACACAATACGCAAGCGAACGTAAGCGGCAATCAGATGGTAATCCTTTTCGAAGCCGATCTCAGCGCCTCTCTGTGCTCGAACAATGTGCCACCAATGACGAGGCGGTGGAAGTTGCAGAAATCCACGTACCTCTCAGCATTATCCATTATCCATTATCGTTATGGTCGACAAAATGCGTGTTTCCCCATCATATGTCTGGGCAAGGTATTGTCAGATCCCACCTTGGTATTCTGATTACCCAACACGATCACAATATCACCTTTAGTAAGCCTTCTTTGAACTACGTTTAATTGCTCAAAAAAAAGATTCTTCTCCACTAAAAAGCGAAGTCTCCGTTGGTGCATAGTATTGGACAATTTGATGCTCCTTAATCTGAACCGGAATCTTGCAGTTAGAAGTCTATCAGAGACCAGAAAAGCAACCATGTCAGGAGCGCATGCCTCGCGGCTGCCGTCAGAAGCAATCCGACACCGGATTCGCATTCTCAGGACCCTCATAACTATTGCCAGGGAGTGCGCACAAATTTCAGGAGCCAATCATAGTCTGTCTTCGATAGCTAAAAGTCATTGCCCTGAGGTCAGTCCCTATTCGAGGCATTGTTGACGTTGACGACAAATTTCGATTACTTTTAGTGGACAAGCAGAAAAGACTTTGAATGTATTGTTAAGCCCCAACTCACAGGGCACAACCTTTATTGCAAATATTTCTGAGAATAGCGTTCTAGCTATAGAGGAGTAGTAGTTGGCGATAAATATTTCAAGCAAAAGCCGTTGCGACGATCAATTATTATTATTCTGTTAAGGGAAAGTCGCATCGCCTCCTTGAAGAACTATTGTGCCCCTTTTTCTGGTTATAGTGTACCTATTGATCATAGTATCTCAAGCAGGCCTGTAACCGTTAGGAACTTTAGTATGTTCCCCACTTCCAGATGTTTCAGCTTTGCATCTGGTATTAAGTGTTCTCCCAGATGTCTCGACCTACTTTGCACAAGTGTCGGACACTGTCCCAGGACAGTATAGAGGTTTCGTCCTCCTCCGCACAAAACCTGCAGGCAGTGTCCGTATATATCCCTAGTTTCCCTAGGTGATAGTTCAGCCGACAATGACCAGTGAGAATTCCCACTATGATTCGGAGGTCTTTTTGGTGAGGTTTAAGCTATCCTTTGTACGCATGGGTTCGTATCCCCCAATAAGCACCTTGGACTGCTCCATCCCTGGTAGGCCCCGTAGCCATGAAACCGTTTCCGATTCCACAGAAGGGTTCTGGCCCGTGTAAAGGCATCCCTGCTCTCTTCTTGGCTAGTTCATCCGCAGCTTCGTTGCCTTCCAACCCAGCATGGCCTGGAACCCAAAGTATCCAAACCTTGTTGGACGAGCCGAGTGTATTCAATCTCTCAAGGCATTCCCATACCAGTTTAGAGTTCACCTGGTTGGACCTAAGTGCCTTGATCGCTGCTTGGCTATCGGTGAGAATAGCTATGTTCTGCCCCCTGTAGTTCTTTTGCAGATTAAAGGAGGCACATTTGTCTATGGCGTACATTTCCGCCTGGAAAATGCTAGTGTACCTGCCCATTGGCTCAAGGTACATTTTCCTTGGACCAATGACACCGGCACCCGCTCCCTCTGCTGTGAGGGATCCGTCAGTGTACCAAGTAATCAGTTGGTGGTTTAAGCCGTATGTCGCAGCCACGCTCTCCCAGTTTGCCTTGTTACTCCAACGTGTTTCAAACTTCTTATCGAAGTGAAACCTCGTTGTCATGTTGTCCCTCGGTATCAGTAATTCGGGATACCGCCTAGAAAGGATATCAATCTTCCTTCGATTTAGGCAGCCCCCCGCCTCACTCATACTACCGGCCATCCTGAATATTGATCTCCTTGCCTGCATCTGTATGTGCAGATGGAGAGGGGTTAATCCCAGAAGGACCTCCACGGATGCCGTTCGGCATGTCCTCATTGCCCCACTGATACACACGCAAGCCAGCCTTTGGAGCTTATGTAATTCCCTGCCTTGTGTGCTGAGTTGGGTTCTTTCTGCCCAGATTACCGCTCCATAGGTAATCATTGGCCTTACTATTGCAGTATATATCCAAAGTAGTATCTTCGGGCTGCAACCCCATTTTTTTCCTGCTATGGATCTGCAAGTCATCAGAGCCCTCGTGGCTTTCCGACAAGTGTTTCCAACATGTGTCTTCCAGAGTAATTTTTGGTCTAGCGTGATTTCCAAATATTTGACCTCTGTTTCTCGTTTCACCTCCATATCATGTAATGTTATGGCTTTCAGGTGATCGCCTTCTAGTGAATGGTACTATGGTGGTTTTGGTTGGGTTGATCCATGCGACGATCAAACTACAGGGTCAAAATAGGCGAGATTACATCCTGCCTCAGGAAAAAAATCATGTTGAAACTATGTTGCAGATTCCTGAGCAATTATTTTGCTACTTGTTATTTGTATTTTTACAGAAAATAGAATAGATTCCTTTGTATGTAGCAACCCGAAAGAAATTTTGGGCTGTCCAATGTCAATATTCTTGTTATGTATTCAGGTGAAACCCAAAAAAAAGTTTGCAAATGAGAGGAACTCATGTCGTGTTTCCAGGTCATATTTGAAGATTGATTACATTTCAAACTCCATTACAGAGGGTGCGTTTTGATTGTGGTGTGATTGAGGCGTGAGTTTCGCGTTCCTGGCCTCCTGACCGGGTTTCACTTTAGAAAACTCCATTATATATTGTTTTCACCCCCACAAAAACACTTCCAGAAAATCAACAACCGCTTATATCCACCGTAGTCAAATATAAACGGGGATTTTCAGAAACTTTGATTCGAATTCGAACTCGATTTGGAGATGAAACTTTCCTTGAGACTTACGTGGGTGAATGGCAAAACATTTTTCTGAAGAGCGAGGGATGGTGGCAAATAAAAATCCCTAAACTTGCGTTACCTAATCTCTACAAAAATGAAAAATCTGAAAGAAATCCTGCGGCGCATTACTGCCCAATTCGATGACTTAAAAGGGCATCGATGAATCGTAACTCTCATTAGGGCTAGCTGTTGGAAGATTGATCTTAAGTGACGTTTAGAATTCAGTGAATATTTAGAAATCGATACTGAGCTGGGCGACGTCCTCAGAAGGCGAAGATAAATAATATTTGAAATCTGTGGAAAATGGCTGCCTCCTTCTGTCAAACCTCGAGACTTCTAGCTGTTTTTGAATTCAGTGTGTGTCTCAATGGTAGTCATAGTGTCATATAGTTTAGTCTCGTGTTATATCGAATATGTTTATGATTAATCCAAATGACATTTGAGGAGGAGTGCAAGGTTTTTGGAAAGACCTGTCGGGAGTTGAAGCACATCTTGGTGTGTGCGGACAACCAAGTAAGAAGTACTCCAAAATATAAATGGCTTAACATTGAAAATTGCTGAAACAAATCGAGTTTTATTGGGGATGATTCTGTTAGCGTTTTTATGAAAATAATAATAATAACAAACCAATTCGTCACAATTTTGAACCTTTTTCGCGTCTATGGGTCCACAATAATTTTATATAATTTACATAATTGTTTTTTTGTTTTTTTATTTCAAGTTTCCGACGCCGCTTCTGACATCCGCAAAAACTTGATGAATTTCAATTTTTGACCATTTTTTTTATCCTTAGTTTTCTGGATGAGGGCTTCCGATGAGTCGCTTTTCTCTGATATCTCGCATTTGATGTCCTGCAATCAAACTTTTGCATAAGTTGAATGTGGACCGTCTGTCCTTTAGATCAAAGGATGAAATCCAAAAATCAAACTATTTCGTATATCTGTTCATTAAATTACCCCGGAATCAGTAGAGAGACGGGATGAGACGATACCGTCAAAATTCTTGCCTGCAACTCTTCAATATAGGGCAATTTGTACGAAGCCAGGATGTCGATACAGGTAGTTTAGATGACGTATGGTTTACCGGTGAAATTCATACGTACTTGCATCGCACCTGGGTGCTTTTTTCCTTTGGTCGTTTCGAAGCTTATCTTATTCTCATACACTATATGTTTACATCCCCTAGTAGCCCACAGATAAAGCTTTTGCGTAAGATTATGGCAAGCAAAGTGAGATTATCCTGTGAAGCGACAGTTAAAATTTTCAATTCCATTCCATTTGATGGGAGAATGTCCCGTTTCAATTTTTATTGGGACCTGTGATAACGTAACCTCCAACATACTAGCCCCTATTTCACGAGCTTTCGCATAATAGAAGTCAAAGTAGCCCTGAAAAGTACTAACCGAACCCATAGATTTAATATGCCACATATTAATATTTAGGTAAAGACTTCAACCATGACCATGAAATTTTGTCATTCACCACGTCAATGAGGTAATACCACCAAGTTATTTTAGGAGTGACATGCCATGTAGGCAGAGGATGCAATTTCATCCACACGAAAAACTCTACGCATGGTAACTCGAAGCCTTCCCAGCCACTATATCTTCATCATGCCAATCACTAATTGTATAATCTATGCTACGAATAAACAAATCTATCTTGTTGTTCAACTATGCCCGAGTCATAGTTTTGGTCATGTAAAACTCAGATACTCACGGCAAGGTGGAAAGGACCATGGCAGAGGCTGCAAGCATCCAATGTTTGTCAAAATCAGTGCCAATGCCAAGTGAGCTGATACTACAGACATATCTATGTATGTACAATGTCTACTTGCATCCAAGTCTTGTCATGGCATGTATCTGACTACTGAGTAGATTTTTTTTTTTGAGGGAGTGTTCGTCACGATGTTTAACATGCCAAGAATTATCTGAAGCGGCTTGGGAATCTCGATATAATTTCCTTTGATGCCGAATAGCATGAAGTCGTTTGTTTCATCGGACATGGGAAGTGAACTATGTTTGGGCACGTGTACGGAGAAGATAAATCATTTTCTGCTAATTTGTTCATAGATGTGGTGCCTGAATGATTACTAGCTGTTTCGAATGGTTGCATCTTATCAATCTGATGTCAAGAGGAATATTCAAGATAAGTGGATAGTAAGCACTCTAAGTCTCTGTGAGTTGTCAACTTTGGTGTCAGCATTATCGTTATCTGTGCTGATTGCAATGCATCCATCTGAACATCTGATTTTGATTTATTCATTGTCTAGCAAAAATGTAGATGAAAGATAGATCTGCTTATGTCAGGACTTTGCATGTGGAAAAATAGGAAAACGAAAAGTGAGGACTCAAAATAGCATATGCTCGTCGTTTTGTTGGTCGAAAATGTGTATTGTTAGCAGATAGGGAATATTGAATTTTACTATCATTTCGCGGAAACGTAAAATTACGCATTTGATTTTAAACTTGAGAGTGATGACATAATTGAAAAATATTCTATTCTGTGAATAAAGTATGCAATAATGTTCAGCCATTGAAAATGCTACCTTCTTACAAACGAACAAAATGGCTTAATCCCTATCAGAGGACTATTATTTCAAAAAATTCTCCTACCCTTAATAACTTGGAACACTAACCCCTATTGAATTTCAGTCCTTAGTCCTAATATCTCTTTGTCGGGCTTTAGTTCCACTTGACACTGATACACATTGATAACTGTGAGCAATTGCAATTTCCAAAGCCCGTTATCAGTCAATATCGTAATTCTCCGACAAAAGCGAGCAGTCTGAATAGCTTGCCTTTCGAGGTTTTGTGTGAAACAAAACCTTATTAAAATCGATTCAATATCTGTCTGTCTGTCTGTTACACCCGATTTACTCGAAAGCGACTGAACCGGTTGTCACGAAATTTGGTGAGAACATGTGGTCTATGTGTCCCTGCCATTTTGTGTTGAGTTTGAAAGGGGGGCTCCTCGTACATGCGAAAAAGGGGTGTAATTTTTTTCACACAACATGGTCGCGTGGGGTATCAAATAAAAGGGATTAAATAGTTCTTTCCGAAATTGAAATTATTTCTGATATTGAGTGAAACATATGGGAGTGAGTGCTCAAAGTATTTGCTCCAAAAAGTGAAACATGTCTCGTTCTCAGAACAGTGGCTCAACTATATAAAATCTAGGTCTCAAAATACATTGTTTAAAAGGCGGAGTCAATTCGCAGGAACTGATAATCTTGACACCTAATCCCAGTTAGACTATAGAACTTTTTACTATCTACAAATTAGCCAGGGTCGCAGAGCCCAGAAACGATAATACAATTTCCTTGACGTTATTTAGTGTTTTACATTGTTAGATGAAAATATTCTTTGCTTCTACCATGACTCCATTATTATTAAGTATGGATACTGGAAAGCTACTGTGCAAAGAATAACTACACTCTTATTTATCACCCGTGTTGTTGACTAAAACTCGGAGTCTTATCTACTGTACTAATTTTGAGAAGCAACTAATTTTACAGACAATTTTACGAGTGTTACGATTTTTGCACCCAAGCCTAATAAGATGAAGGCCACTCAAATCTGAAAGACTAAGAAGTAGCATCTAAATATCAGAATAGAGCTATCCATGGATCCTAGAAAGCTCGCCTATTCCAGTTCAAAATTATAGCTGCAGGGTTCGGATAGCTTATATTTAAATACCTTGCTTTCATAATCAACGCAGAAGTAAACACAAATGTGGTATCAGACCAATGTTGTTAATGAATACGAGGTTCTTTTCTCCTCTTATAGCTATAATAGTTTCAGCCTTAATTTCGATTACGACATTTTGTGTCAACCTGATGAGCATTATTAGAAGAAGAAAGAGTGTTCCAATTCAATGCAGCGCGATGAGTGAGGTTTGTGAATTTTTGGATCTTACATGACATTATCATTGGCAGTGCAGTATTCCAAAAGATGCCACAAAAACCCTTGAGTTTCGATTAGCTGATTTTTTGGTCCGGATTTTAGTTCTTCATGGTACGCTAGTGTGCAGCATTTTCAACTGTTAAACCACCCTCGATTACCCGCTACTCCTTAGATTTACCAAAAAGTCGTAAATTACCAGGTAGAATTGGCTCAATCTTTTTTCGAAATTTATTAGAAACCTCCTTAAAATGATCCTACAAGCAAAAAAGCGTAAGGGTAGACCACAGTATAAACAAAGTATATTGGATAGTTTAGTCGAAATTCAGCTATTCACTTATGCGCCATCGCTCGCGGTTACCTGAAATCCGCTGCAGCTCCCACCGCGACTTCCCAAGACGCGCGCATTCCTCCTCTACTGTTGAGCTAAATGCCCTTGAGGCAACCCACTCGTCGGCCATCTTGGCAGAGTGAATTCCACTGCATGGGATAGCCTGCAATGCAATTGTCGTCAAAGTGTGACCTGCCATTTCCGTCTTCCGACTACAATGCCTAGTAATGGCAGGCCTGTGCGCCAATCAAATTCTTCGTTTGAGATAGTGTCAGGCCAGCGCACTCTGATGACAAAACGCAGACAGGTATTGACGAAAGCTTTGAGATTTTTTCGTGTGCTACTCCCATATAGCAACCCGGAAGGAACACAGAATTGGCAATAGCACACTTCCTTGAGAGCAACCTTTCGTCGCTTCATTGTTAGGTAGCGAGCAACACCCACTTCAGCACGCAGCAATCTCTGCGCTAACATAGCATAGATCCACTTAATTAACGTTTCATCAACACCATGCTCTCTGGTGGGATCATAGAGCTTTTAGAAGGGCGCACAGTTAAGCGCTCCTTCAATGTCCACGAACACCCCCATCGCGTATTCGGCTTTCATAGTTGTGTTCTCTACCTTAAACCAAAGAGTGAAGAACAGACTCACAGGACTCTCCACGTTGTTACGCATGTTGGTTTTCATTTGCTGGGTGCTAAGTGCACATCCTGCTTTCTCACGAATGTGACGCTCAACCAGACTCTCCAGACATTTCAGCTAAGATGATGTTAAGCTGATTTTCCTGAAACTCTTTGGATTTGAATAGTCATCTTTCCCAGGCTTAGGTATGAAGACTACCTTAACCTTTTGCCAGCAGGAAGTACGTAGCCCAAAGCAAGACATCCTTGAAAAATATTTCTTAGAAGTTGCTCTAAGTGTTCTATACCCGACTTTAGCATTGCTGGATAAATGCCAGCCATGCCAGGTGCTTTGAAGTGTTCAAAGGATAGGATAGCAGTCCTCGCTTTTTAATTGGTAACAACCGCTTTCGCAGTGTTCAAATTCCCCTTGCAGCAACTTCGTGTTGAAAGGTTTGCAGAAACTCGAATTCTCAAAATTCAATTCTCTCACTCCCTCTTCTGAGGCCCGTTCTCTCGGGTGGTGTACTTCCAAGAAAAGCTGTATAGACTCAACTCTGGAGTTCGTGAAAGTACCATCCGGTTTTCTAAGAAAGTCCAACTTGGCCGACTCATTCTTATTAAGGACTGTGCACAGCCTGCAAGTCTTCCTCTCTCCTTACAGTTTCTCACAGTATGCACTAAAGGAGTCTCATTTAGAAGTCTCTTATATTCACGCTGTGAGTTCCGGAAGTTTAACCAGTCTTTACCCTTATTGCTTTTGCAAGCACGATTTAGAAGTCGTCTGGTTGATTTGCTGAGTCTTTGCAGTTCTCGATTCCAACATGGAACCGTTTTACCAGCCTCGGGAAGTAGGACAAGCCTCTTCAAAGCACTCTAAAAGTGTGTGATTCAGAGTTTCCTATTGAACTCCACTTTGTTGCCGGAAAGTTCGTAGTGAAGATAATAGCCTAAATTATTCTGGAATGTACCTCCTAGAAAGCTAGATCGACAAATTACAGACTAATGTCCGCTCTGGATTATCCTACACTGATCGCACCGAATAACTCTGGAACAGTATTTAGAGTCTAGATATCCGCACATCCCACACATGACAAAGGGGGGTGTAAAATTTTTTTCTCTGCAAATATAGTCATGTGGGATATCAAATGAAAGGTCTTGGTTGGTACTCTCCGATGCCGGTCCCAGTTTTGACATTTTCTGATAAGGTGGGAAGTGTGGGAGGGTCGAAAGTGACTATTTCTTTAGCGGACCCATTCTCAGAAACTAATAAACCGAAAAATCTGAAAAAAAATTTCAGGAACTCACAGCGTGAATATAAGAGACTCGTTAGGTGTTCGAAACGGGACTCCTTTAGAGCATACTGTGAGCAACTGGAAGGCGAAAGAGAGATTTCAAGAGTGTGCAGAGTCCTGAAAAGGGATGAGTCGGCCAAGTTGGACTCTTTTAGAAAACCCGATGGTACATTAACGAGCTCCAGACTGGATTCAGTACAAACCCTCCTGGAAGTACACCACCCGGGAGAACGGTGGGAGAAGTGGCAGGGGGGAGTTGACGGTTCTTGCAACCCCTTCAACATGAAAGTGCTGCAAGGGGAACTGGAACACTACGAAAGCGGTTGTTACCTATGAAAAGGTGAAAGCTACCAAAATGTCCTTTGAACATTTCAAAACACCTGGCATGGATGGCATCTATCCGGCAATGCTAAAGGAAGGTATGGAGCACTTAGAGCGACCTCTAAGAAATATTTTTCGAGGATGTCTTGCTCTGGGTTACGTGCCTTCCTCTTGGCAAAAGGTTAAGGTAGTCTTCATACCGAAACCTGGGAAAGATGACTATTCTAATCCAAAAAACCTCAGACAGATCAGCTTGATTTCATTCTAGCTGAAAGATTTGGAGCGACTGTTGGAGCGTCACATTCATGGAAACGCACTTAGGTCACACCCACCTAGTGAAAACCAACATGCTTACCAGCGTGGAAAGTCCTGTGAGTCTGCTCTTCATTGTTTGGTTTCAAAAATAGTGGATGCAGCTTTGAATGGTGAGTACACGATGGGAGTGTTCGTGGACATTGAAGGGCCTTTTGACTGTGCACCTTTTCAAAAACTCTGTGATGCCGCCAGAGATCATGGTCTCGATGATGCTTTAATTAATTGGATCCATGCTATGCTAACGCAGAGACTGCTGTGCGCTGAGGTGGGTATCGATCGCTATCTGACTGCAGAAACAACGAAGGGCTGCCCCCAAGGAGGTGTGCTTTCGCCACTTCTGTGGAGTATGCTGCTCGACTAACTACTATGCGAACTGCAAAATTTGCCAATACATGCTCAAGCTTATGCTGATGACGTGGCTGTGCTTGCTGTTGATCGGGATCTTGGAACGGTGTGCAGTAATATACAACGGGCTGTTGATTTTATAGACAGTTGGTGCCTCAGACATGGTTTTCAGTTAATCCAAATAAAACCACAATGGTATTATTCACAAAAAGGAGAAAACTAGATGGACTTTGCCTCCCTGAGATGAGGGGTACTACCCTTCAACTCTCTAAAGAAGTTAAATATCTGGGAGTTACTCTAGATAAAAAACTTCTTTGGAGCAAACATGTAGAGACAAAGATGAAACGAGCTCTCACAGCTTATGGGTTGTGCAGACGTACCTTTGCTTCAACATGGGTACTCAGGCCTCATGTGGTAATGTGGATATATGTTGCCATCATTAGGCCGATGTTCATATATGCATCCGTACTGTAGTGGGTTAAGGTGACACAAAAGTTTTCACCATAAACTAGTCGCACTGTAAAGATATATTTATTCAAAGCACTGCAAAGGGAGCAGCTCATAGACTAATTCGATTAGATCTATGGGGAAACAACGGGGTACAGAGCATTGGAAGAGTTACCGGGAGGACTGAATCCAGTTCTTACAATTCCTTCCGATTCTCGTGTCCCCATACATTTGATTGGTAGAAGATGTGAAATTACCCTGAAGCGTAGAGAGAACTGGGAAGTGCCACAGGAATGCGTGGCGGGATATACGGAGTCTACCTCTGGAATAAAAACGAAAAATGGGCTTTTTCTTTGGGACAATATGCAACGGTTTTTCAAGCAGAAGTTTATGCGATCCTAAGGGCAGCAAACTGGTTGAAGGGCAGGCGCATCGCAATCTGCAGTGATAGCCAAACTGCATTGAAGGTGTTGAGTAGTCCTTTGATCACCTCGAAAATCATTCAGGAATGCAGAAACCGTTTGAACATTATCTCTAAATCCAATACGGTGGAACTACTCTGGGTACCTGGTCACTGTGGCGTAGAGGGAAATGAAATCTCGGATACTTTAGCGAAAAAGGGATCAATCTCCCCTATGCGGGGATCAAAACCAGCAATTGGAGTATCAGTAGCATTGCCTAAGTCGGTTTCCAAAAACTGGGAACAAGGTTCCCACAATGACAGGTGACAGAGGCTAAATGCTGCTCGACACACCAAACTTCTCCTGTCAGAACCCAACATGCGTACCGCAAAGTTTATCCTGTCGAAAAGCAGGAGAACTTGCAGGGACGGGCCATAATTCACTAGCTGGGCATATGTTCAGAATAGGAATTACTCAAGATGATACGTGTCCCTCTTGTAATGAGGAAGCGGAACCCACGGAGCATTTCCTATGTGAATGCCCCGCCTATGGATGCATCAGGCATCAGATCTTTAGTGCCAATTTTCTCTAACGGAAATCCTGCGATATGTCAACGAATCCGGAATATAACATTAGACGGGGGTGGCGAGTGCAATGGGCCAACACGGCCTGAGTGTTCAGAAGTTGTAGCTTCTCCCGCACCACACACAGCCACACGCACCAAGTCCAAACCTTTCGAATCCTCTTTGATTCTGGGTATCCAGCAGACAATGTTATAGACCTTTTTTTCACGTCCTCTATCTACTTTCTAATCTCTGTTCTAGAGTTCAAAGTATTATACATACAATCTACGCCTTTCACAACCTTCAAATCTTTTCTAGTCCTACTAGTCCTACTTGTCCATTGTTGACTCAAATGCTCTTCTATCATGTCTGAAATTGCCTCGAACGGGAAACATTCAATTTTATCGTGTTTATTTTCGGCGAACTAAACCCCTAATTTAATAGTTGCCTAGTAAAATCCTATCAAATAATTGAATTTCTTGAAGGTCAAAAAGAAGCAGAAAACTAAATCCTCAAATATCCACAAGCGAAGCAAGAAGCCTCATAGAACCGTCCTCGAGCTACCCACTACAGATCCAGGGTCGGATCTTCAATTTTCAACGGACGATGAAATTTACGTGGAAACGGATGGTTATGGAACTATACCCCGTGCCCATCGTCACCATCTCCAAAACGAAATTCAGCGTAGACTTCAAAACGAAATACCACAAAGTGATCAACAAATGCCTCCAGAATTGATTGTTACCCCAGCTAAGCATAAATCAATTGAATCTTCATCCCTACGCTTGGATGATAGACAAAAACAATCTCCACCTCCACCAGCTCTCCTTGAATTTCCACCCATTGCAGGGACGACTCGTCGCACAAATTCCTGGCATAATTTGAATAAATGCGGACAGAAAATAAGGTATGTTGAGTAAATATGTGCATGCACTGGAAAATTTGAATAACGTCAATTTGAGAAAATAGATTTGTATCTTATGCATGGAAAATGGGAGAGATTCATAGTACATTCGTACAGTTTCTTACAAGTTTACTTTTTAAAATGTATTCATGCTCGTGTATCATTATTGATAGCGACGCAAGGAAAAGATATTCACATATTTTCCGAGCACGTTTCTTAGCGCGTGGAGCTTCTTTTACTCACAGGAATACGATGCAAATCAAGATTCATATCACCGTGAAATATTTCTTTGAAATAAATAGTAATATTGTGAGAATACTCGTTCAATGTGAAACATGTTGGGTGAACATTTCTTCTGGTAGAGCCAAAGCTCTAATTTTTTGTCTTGAGTTTAATAATTTTTAAGGACCAACATCGTGCCAGAAGGGGATGCATAGGAAAGCACTGTAGTCGATATTATATCTTTTATTTAACAAATTTCTTTCCCCTCTTCCCAGAATCAACAACACAAACTACATTGAAACAACCGAAAATCTCCAATTTAAACTTTCATTGAAAAAGCAAATTTGGACTGGTGTAATGACCGACGCCTCCACATACAGCGAGAGGAACGTGCCGCTTTCGTGGGGAGTTCCGCCTATTTTAAAGAAGAAATCCTTGCACCTAATCAAGGATGACAGCGAAGCGTTGCTCACGTAACAAATAAGATGGATGATGTGCGAGAACGGGTTCTAATCCGATTTTAATATTTTCAGTGCGTGTTCTCAAAAGTTGGCGGCATGGCAGCAAAGTGAATTGAAAAAATTCCAAGACGATGAGGAGGTTCCCGATGAAAACGGTCGTGCCAAAAGCAAAAATAAAGTCACTATTAATTTAGTAGTTCCAGACGTTGCAGAAAGACATCAAAAGGCTCGGAGAAGTGCAAATAGTAGCAATAAAATGACGCTGAAAGTAGAGCAGTCCGGCTCAAACGATCCACCGAAGCATAAGAAGCGGAGGTAGAGCGCAAAATTCATATTCATGTACTCACGCTTATTTAGTTATGTAGTCGAAATGCATTTCCTTTGAAGAAAAACAGGAAAATACATGGTTGAGATTAGTATTTATGACTTTGGAACGACTGACATCTTCATATATTAAATGCGGTCCATGTCTCCTAAAAGTATTTCTAACATTTCCACTTTGAATTTTCACAGGAATCCTCTTTCAAGGATAGCAGAAACGACTCAAATACTATCCCGGCTGGCAAAAGCGAAAGTAAAGACTCCCTCGAATCAGAAAAAGTCATCATTTTCAAGCAGTATCGTCACTACGACTGCGAGTGTGTCAATCATACCGCCATTGGCACCTATCACCAAAACCCATCATCATAACAAATTCAAAACTGGTGGAATCGTTGCAACCGCAGTCCAACCCATGCGAAAGAAGAAAATCCGTTTAATGGTATCTACAGCAAAAAATCAAGAGAATCCTGTCACCGAGTCGGATATCGACAAGTCGCACAAAAAAGTCAAAACTAAATCTAAAAGGAAGAAAACTAAAGTCTCAAACTAATCAAATTAGATAAATATAATTGTAAATGAGAGTTTAGATTTTCGCTACTGTTTTACGTTGTCAGTTTTCATTGTTATATTTATTGAAATTTTGCGGAGTTTAATTTATCATTAACAATAAGAGATTCTAGGAATAAAAGAGATCTTTTCGTACTACAACCACATTATTTTATTATTCCATTGGCCTGAGAAGAGTTGTGAGATCTCTCATCAACCGTGCCTAATATGGGGATCCTTGACCATTATGTATTAACATACAAAGGAAAGTATCCGGTACGGACAACTGACGGTGGTCGTCCGACTAGGTAATAGAATTGCGCGCAACATCATCTTAGTAGGCAATGTGATATCACATCTTGTTTCTTCTTCTTCTTTTCCTTCAGCCTTTGTCCCGTTCGCAAGCGGGGTCGGCTCGTCGGGATCCGTGATCCGCCATTTGGTTCTATCAAATGCTGGATTTGCATGCAATCGCGAGGCTTTCAAATCCCCATCCGGCGCATCAACCACCGTTGTTTCGGCCTGCCTTTTGGTCCCTTACCATGGACTTCGATGTTCAGACCAATCTTGGCGAGTGAATTTTCGTTAGCGCGAATTACGTGACCATACCTCGAAGACGCCTCTCTCCCAGTTTTTCCACAACCTGTGCAACCCCATATTGATCAAGGATATCCTCATTTCGAATCTGATCAACACATGTCATGCCACTAGTCAACGCAACATCTTCGTCTCCATTACTGCAAGACGCCGTTCATTGTCTTTTATAGTCGGTCAATACTCAGAACCATAAAGAACGACAGGACGGACGACATTGCGGTAAATTTTAGATTTGAGACGTTCGTGGATATGTCGATCACAAAGAACACCAGTTCACCACCACTTCATCCAGGTCTACGTTGGCTGATAGCATTGACTGGAGATATTTAAATCGCTAGCTTCATTACCAGTGATTGTGTCTCACTGCCATTGACAGTGATTATGCCTCTTTCATTAAGGTCGGTCGTCAAAAATTTAGTTTTATTCAGGTTCAATCTGAGACCGTGTTCCATGAGGCGATCATTTCATTTTTTGACAAGTCGTTCGCGATCATTTTTACTTTTATACGCTAGAAAAACGTCATCTCTATGAAGCCGTGTATAGGGCGCTGGACATTGGATTGGACAGTGTCCATAACAAGAACAAAGAGGAGTGGTGAGAGAGCGCTTCCTTGATGGACACCAACAGGGGCACGGAGCGGTTTTAATGCAACCGCCACACTTCGAACTTAACTTTTCGGATCTTGGTAGACCAATTGAATCCACCGCACGAGTTCTTCTGGTACTAAGTGCTGTCGTAAAGCACACTAGATGATCACCACAACACCAGGGACACCAGGGAGATAAGGAGATCCTATGGTCCTTATAACGTATTTTATTTCCCTTATAACGTAAACGAAGTTCCCAGTGGAACATTCATCCGAGCTAACCAATATGGCAGATCTTCAATTTGGGTAATGAACCCACTTTCTTCAACGTGGTCAGGCGAGATGTCATCGACATCACGGTGGCACTCCCTAATATTGCGGCTCTTGCTGGAGAGTAGAGAATATCAAACGATACCACGCCTTCGGATCACAGACGCATTGATTTCGTAATGAACATGGATTCAGCTCCACCTACTCCATTTCGGACAGCACGTAAGACAGATTGGCTTACGTACAAAAGAGAACTGTGCGAAGAGTTACGATCCCTGGGAAACGCACCAAATCCATTGCTGGAATTGAGAAAACAACCCAGATGATCACTACCAGTATGAAAGAAGCTTTCGAAGAGACTTGTCCACTCATGATGCCAAAGTAGAGTAAAACACCATGGTGGAACGGGGATTTGGCGAAACAGAGAAGAACAAGGGTGCTCTTCAATAGAGCTCTAAAATCTAATTCAGCCGCTTGCTGGATGCGGTCCAAAGAAGCTCAAAAAGCTCTAAAGAAAGGTATAAGGTTGGCCAAACGATCATAATGGAGACTCTCTTGAGGCAACCTCAAAGCTAAAGCGGATCCTTGTCAAAGAACGTAGCTAGCAGTTGGGTTATCTACGTTTACAGAGTGGGAAGTACACGGAAAGCGATGAGGAAACGGCAAACCATTTGCTTGAAGTGAACTTCCCGGCCAGCATCTAAAATACCACCTTGGGGCCGGCAGACACATACAGCACTCAACCGTAGGATTGGACTCTGACATGTAAAGTAGTTTCACGGGAGCAAATGAAATGGGCATTTCCATAGATACAAGTCTGCAGGTCCAGATGGCATTACTCTTGCTCTAGAAATAAAGGGAATGGATGACCCGGGCCAAATGTGTAGACATTCGGAATATATACCGCGCTTATCTAGCACGAGTTTATATTCCAACCAGCTGACGTGATGTGAAGGTAATATTTATTTCTAAACCCGGTAAACCCACCTACACAGACGCAAAAGGCTTTCGAAAGATCAGTCTAACTTCCTTTCTACTAAAAGGACTGGAAAGACTAGTAGATCGGTTCATAACGGATACATATATCCCTAGGTGGCCACTGCACTATAGGCAACATGCCTACCAGAAAGGCAAATCCACGGAAACAGCACTCAATTAACTAATGGCAAAAATTGAGAAGGCCATGTCCGTATTTATGGACATTGAAGGCAACTTGAATTATGTCTCATTCACAGCGATTTCCGCTGTTAATCAATTTCAAATCCACATATTGATCGGACAGAAGTGTATTGAGACAAGGTGAGTTAGGGGTTGCCCATAGCGAGGGGTTCTCTCTGCTCTATTATGGCTCCTGGTAATGGATACTTTGCTATGGCTCCTGGAGGACACAGAGGTCTTCGCACAACCACTTGTGGTCGACCTAGCCGTAACAATTATCGGCACAGTATGTGACCGCCTGAATGGGCTCACGGTGAAAGCTAGGAAGACTGGACTAGTTATGTTCACTAGGAACATCAGGTTGGGCAGCTACACTTGGTATGAAGTTGTCATCAGATGCTGCTGAAACTTGGCCGACTGAACGCAACATGCGTGATGTGGGTGCCAGTGCACTCAAACATCGCTGGTAATGGGGAAGCTGACAGATTGGCTCGCCACGGTTTGGAATCCACCCGTCCGGCCATCTACTGTCAAGTCTACTCGGAAGAGGGAAATTGCAAGGATTCACGCACCCGAGGGGAGAAATTCAAACTTCTGCCGGCGGGCCAAAATCTTTGTGAAGGAACCTGAGGACGCTGGAGCGGCACTTTTGCTGTCCCTTAAAAAGTGGGACACGCAAACCCTAGTAGGGCTTTTAACGGGAGACTGCCCTCTAAACTACTACATGGAAAAAATCGAAGTAATGGTCTCGGCCATATGCAGTCAATGTGAGGAGGAAGAAAAGACTGCCCTGCACTTCATATGCAGCTGCCTGGCCTCCCCGGACCTCAGACGAAGCTATCTTGGTAAGGTTTTCTTCAACGAAGAGTCTGTGCATTCTCTACCGCTGGAGTATGTTCTCAGATTCACGAAATCCTGCGAATGCCGTTGGCAGATAGTACAATGAACCTAGCAAAGATCTGAGTGGCTGGAGCTGTGGCTCCCCCCACTAATCTAAACTAAAACTGTACCCCTTATCTCTGGAAGGCAAAGACCATTCAGTTTCCTCCATTTTGTAAATAATACCAATAGTTTCATTTGGATTTACTGAAAGTCCAGTCTCCTATCTAGGGTTGCAAATCACAACCGATAACAGCTGTGACGATGAAATCCACGCACGGTTGTTGGATGCCAACAGAGCTTATTTCAGCTTACAAAAACTGTTCCGATCGAAACGTCTCACCATAGGATCAAAACTCTTAATGTACAAGGCATGCTAGTCCTCATGTATTCCTTGGAGACTTGGGTTCTTAGCAAGAAGAATTGCGAACTCTTGGCCGCGTTCGAGAAAAGAATCTTCCGAACAATTTTTGGCCCCCTACATGAAAATGGGCGATTCCGTAGCCTACACAACGAAGAAATCTATGAACAATACCATGACCGTTTGGTTGTGGATGAACTTCGACTCAATAGGTTGCGGTGGGCGAGTCACCTAATCCGTATGGATGGGGATGATCCAACCCAGAAAGTCTATAAGGGCAAAATCTATGATAGAAAAGAAGACGAGGCAGACCCTACCTGAGATGGAGCGATGACTTAGGCCAGGGCACCAGACAGCTTTTAGGTATATATATAAGGCAGGCCTAGGCTGGATGCCCTTTGTTGCACCATTGATGATGAAAGTTCATGCCTGCGCCACCAAATGTCAACCAAATCAACGGAAAGGAAATCCCAACCCTGCGTCCCATATCGATCAGCGAGTTGACAATAGAGTCAAAATCAGGATTTTAATGCTCGACTCGAAGATGAGCTTCTTTGAACAGATCAAAGCATCAGGGGACAAGGCTGCAGTTAAAGTCTCGGCTCTAATATCTATAACCCATGGGACGTCTTTTCATGAGAGCAACACCGATGCTCTTAGCTAGCCATATACAAGCGTAAGGACGAAGACTTAAGAGAGGTGATTGTCCGTAACGAACGGCAACGCACATTTACCGAGTGGCCACTCTCTTGGCAAAATGAGAGGCCGATGGACTGCGCGGCTCATCGGCTATTTAGATCCGTGGCTGAACCGAAAGCATGGTTCTCTTACCCAATTTCTAAGTGGGCATGAAAGTTTTATGTCTTACCTGTACAAGGCACCATCTCCTGATTGGGTGTTCTGCAATGGAATAGCCGAAGACGCTGAACACACCTTTCTCTCTTGTGAAAGGTAGGATGGGTTTCATTCGCAACTTCACGCGGATACAGGGCAGCTCTCTCCAGGCAACGTTGTCAGAGAGAACCTACGAGCGCTGGGAGATGGAGCCGTGTTACGCATTACATTCTGGTTCTTCTTGCAGCGATGAAGATTGAGCCCGACCGGTGGAGGGACCAGAAGGCAAGGAGTTCCTTGAACTAGCAACTCCCTTCCTCTCCCATTTAAAAAGGCATTCGCCGACTTGAAATGTCTTTAGGCAGGAGAGCGAGGGGGCTAGCCTGAAGTAATGTGTCAAAATGTTCCAGGCTGATGACAGAGGTTTTTAGTTGGTAGTCCGACGGAATACCATTAACATTCTGCGCATGAATGCATTCACCTACCCTACTTCAAACAAAGAAGAAATTGATTCAACCTACTGATCTGAAACAAAGCTAGACCTCTCCCAATGATGTCGTTCTTGCGGCTAAAACGGCCTCCTTCTTGAGGTGTTTGTACCGCTCACTACTGTTGCCTCTTGGACGAGTATTGTCATACAAATCTTTAATATTTTTTGGAAATTAGACTTCTTTTTCTGTGCTCATAGTTAGTTAGCATCTACAGAAGACTTCTGCCGTTTGGTATACCTTCCCCCGCAGATGCCTAGCATATCCCTGAAAACATAATCTTTGCTGAACCACGAAGAGATGATTTGATTTTATATTCTCCCACCCAGCCTAGGTTCTAATCCGAAATAATCTATACGTAATTATAAGTACATAAACTCCCCCTCGGACATCACCTTGTCGTGGTGGGGGAGCTTGTTGTAGTTTACTACTACACTAACAGTGTCCAAAAACACATGAAGATGGAAACAAAGGATTGTAACTCTCCAAGTGGTAAGAAGTAACGGACTTCGAATTCACTCGCGACTCTGAGAAATCAGGTCGTGGCCGAGACACGGATTTTGGAGGCCTCACCTAATTCATGTTCCCCCACGGAGAAATCTGTGGAATACAGGTTGTCCACTTCAGTTGGAAACCTACACCCGGTGCCTACGACGCGGTCAGCCAAAAAGGATAGTACAGCAACTCCCTTAATGAGAGCAACTGGGAATCTGACTACGGCCGGTCGGTCTGTGACACTGTTACCTAACTCTTCCAAAATACGGGGGAGGAATGCTCGGCAGAAGGAAACTTCAGTCGCAAAGAAGAAGGGACTACAGGCTTGCTTGTCAGAACCTTCTCCTCCGCCTGTACTCAGAAAAACGGAAGAAAGGGAAACTGGTAATGTGGACGCAACTGATCTAACGCCGGTATGTGAAAATAGATCCATGCAGCCCGGACTCCGTGAACCTGGGAGGGTTTGTAGCCGACGACAATGGAAGGCACTATGAAAGAAGGCGAAGTTTCTTGGGAATGAGGACACATGGACGTTACTACATCACCAAGTGTGGCGATATCCAGAGAAATCGGACGCAAGAAAGCGAAACTTTCGGTGGAAGGTGAGGACAAGCTGGTAACCCCGGTGAGATCCACACTGAATGCAGCAGACTTTTCAGTTAGCGGCGGTTTTCATATTAGACTGCACTTATGGCTACAAAAATAAGAGTTAGTCAAATCAACCTGCAGCATGCCAAAGCTTCTTCCTATCTACTGGCAGCAAAGTTGGCAAAGTTGCAAGACTGTCCTTATATATTTCTGGTTCAAGAGCCATGGGTTCGTTTTAACAGAATCTGCGGCATTGGATCAGTCAAGGGGACCAGGATCTTCTTCGATGAAAGATCCTCGAGACCAAGGGCCTGTGTTCTGATGTCAAAATTGTTAGAAGCAACCATGATGACACAATTCTGTTCCCAAGACCTTGTTGCAGTCAAATTACAATACCAGGTTAATGGTAAGAGGAGAAACATTATAGTTGCCTCTACCTACTTACCCTATGATTCTATGTGCCCTCCGCCGGCGCAAGAACTAATGGATCTGGTAGTGTATGCAGAATTCAGTGGCCTTGAACTTTTAATAGGTTGTGATGCGAGTATATTTGTTGAGGCAGTAGCAAATGCAATCCTAGAGGAGAGAACCTGTTTGATTTTATCACTTCAGCTGGTCTGATGACCAGGTGCGCCCCTACGTTCGTGGAGCCAAGAAGAAGTGAAATAATTGACCTAACAATCTGCACTTCAAAGTTGTTAGAGTTGATTAGAAACTGGCGAGTACTAGATGAAGTCTCACTCTCAGATTACCGTTACTTAGAATTTAGTCTAACTATTACAGATGAACAGCCTGTAATACAAAGACTAAATCCTAGGAAAACAGACTGGACAAAGTTTAATGAACTTCTTGGCGACAAAGTTGAGCTCCCTAGGCGACTAAGAACTCCTTTGTCGATAGAAGATCAATTGAAAACTCTGAATCGCACTTTTAGAGTGTTTTGAAGAGGCTTGTCCTATTTCCCGAGGCCAAAGTGGTAAAACAGTTCCATGGTGGAACCGAGAACTGCAGAGACTCAGGAAATCAACCAGACGACTTCTAAATCGTGCTTACAATAGCAATAAAGATGAAGACTGGCTAAACTTCCGGAACTCACAGCGTGAATATAAGAGGCTCATAAGATGTTCGAAACGAGACTATTTTAGAGCGTACTGTGAGGAACTGGAAGGTGAAAGGGAGACTTCCAAGTTGTGCAGAGTCCTTAATAAGGATGAGTCGGCCAAATTGGACTCTCTTAGAAAATCGGATGGTATTTCACAAACTCCAGAGTTGAGTCTATACAGACTCTCTTGGAAGTACACCCCCCGGGAGAGCAAGTCTCAGAAGTAGGAAGAAGAGCATTAGCGGTTTCTGCAAATCCTTCAACACGAAGGTGTTGCAAGGGGAATTGGGACACTGCGAGAGTGGTTGTTACCAATGAAAAAGCGAGAGCTGCTATACTATCATTTGAACACTTCAAAGCACCTGGTATGGATGGCATCTACCCAGCGATGCTAAAGGAGGGTATAGAGCACTTAGAGGAACTTCTAAGAAATATTTTTCGAGGATGTTTTGCTCTGAACTACGTGCCTTCTTCTTGGCAGAAGGTGAAGGTAGTCTTCATACTAAAGCCTGGGAAAGATGACTGTTCTAATCCAAAGAACTTCAGACGAATCAGCCTATCATCATTTTCGTTGAAATGTCTGGAGAGACTGGTTGAGCGCCACATTCGTGAGAAGGCGCTAAAGTCCCTAAATGAAAACCAACATGCTTACCAACGTGGAAAGTTCTGTGAGTCTGCTCTTCATCTTTTAGTTTCAAAGATAGAGGATGCAACTCTGAAGGGTGAGTACACGATGGGGGTGTTCGTGGATATTGAAGCGGCTTTTGACTGTGCACCCTTCCAAAAGCTCTGTGATGCCGCCAGAGAGCACGGTGTTGACGAAACTCTAATAAAGTGGATCTACGCTATGCTTACGCAGAGATTGTTGTGTGCTGAAGTGGGTGTTGATCGCTACTTAACAACGGAAGCGACGAAAGGTTGCCCTCAAGGAGGTGTGCTATCGTCACTTCAAAATCTGCCAATACACGTTCAAGCTTATGCAGATGACGTGGCTGTACTGGATGTTGTTCGAGATCTCGGGATGGTGTGTAGAAATACACAACGCGCCGTAGATCTGATTAACAGTTCGTGTCCCAGGTATGGACTTTCAGTAAATCCAAATAAAACCACAATGGTATTGTTTACAAAAAAGAGGAAATTGGATGGGCTTTGCCTTCCAGAGATGAAGGGTACAACTTTCAACTCTCCGAAGAAGTGAAATATCTGGGAGTTATTCTAGGCAAGAAGCTTCTTTGGAACAAACATGTAGAGGTAAAGATGAAACGCTTATGGGCTGTGTAGGCGGACCTTGCCTCGACATGGGGACTTAGGTCTCAGGTAGTAAGTAATGTGGATACATGTTGCTATCATTAGGCTGATGTTCGCCTATGCATCCGTAGTGTGGTGGGTTAAGGTGAAACAGAAGAGTTTTCGCTGTAAACTGGCCACATTGCAAAGAACTGTGTATCTGGGTACCACCGGTGCCATGAGCACCACATCCGACGCAACTCTGAATGCATTACTCAATTTGCAGCCCTTAGATTTGTTTATTCAGAGCACTGCAATGAGAGCGGCTCATAGACTAATTCGATTAGATCTATGGCAAAACAACGGATGTGGGGGGCACAGAGCATTGGAAGAGTTACTGGGAGTATTGAATCCAGTTTTTACAATGCCTTCCGATTCTCGTGTCCCCATACATTTGTTCGGTAGAAGATATGAAGTTACCCTGAAGCGTAGAGAGAACTGGGAATTCCCACAGGAATGCGTGGTGGGATATACGGAAGTCTCCTACACCGATGGTTCAAAAACAGAACAGGGTTCTGGAGCCGGAGTCTACCTCTCGAATAAAAACGAGAAGTGGGCTTTTCCTCTGGGACAACGGTTTTTCAAGCCGTAGTTCATGTAATCTTAAGGGCGGCAAACTGGGTGATTGACGAACGGTTGAAGGGCAGGCGCATCGCAATCTGCAGTGATAGCCAAGCTGCATTGAGGGCGTTAAGTAGTCCTTTGATCACCTCGCAAATCATTCAGGAATGCAGAAACCGTTTGAACTCTATCTCTAGATTCAATACGGTGGAACTACTCTGGGTACCTGGTCACTGTGGCGTAGAGGGAAATTTATATTATAAATTTATATTATTCCGTCAGATGGGGGTGGCGAGTACAATGGGCCAACACGGCCTGAGTGCTCAAAAGCTGTAGCTTCTCCCCCACCACACACACACACAAGATGGTCGTCAGTACCAGCAGACAGCTTGATGTCATCTAAGTACATCAAGTGTGTCAGTCCACACTTAGCACGTAGGCCATAATTTATTGCAAAACCATATCTTCTAACATCATTCAGTAGCCACAAAAGAGGGTTCAGTGCCATGCAAAACCAAAGGGGACTCAACGGATCCCCCTGGAAGATGCCCCTTCGTATAATGGTGGGCTCTGAGGTATGAGCATCCTCAGATGTACGCACTGATAAGGTGATATGCCACTCTTCCATGACTGTCGCCAAAAACTTTATTAGTTTTGGATCAATGCGATTCAGACGTAGGACATCGATCAGTCAGGTATGCGGGACGCTGCCGAAAGCCTTGTCATAATCGATATAACAATTAAAGAGGTTTTTTTGGCCTCTAGTTGCTTGTCCTGCAACTACCGAATCGATGAGTTGCTCTTTCCAACTCCTTGACCCAACTCGGCAGCCCTTCTGCTGGGCGTCATGAATTTATAGAGGAATTAGTAAGCAAGTAATCAGCTTTGTATCTGCGGGGTCCTGCACCATGTCCTTCTTAGGGATAAGGTAGGTAATCCCCACAGTGAGAAAGGGTCGAAATTGCTCCGGCCGACTCATAACCTGATTTATGCTGTGTGCCAACCGACTGTGTACGTTGGTAAATTTCTTATACCAGAAATTTTGCACCCGATTCAGACCTGGGCCCCTCCAGTTCTTCGAGCTCTTTATGGCTCTTCGAACTTCCTCTTCGGTAATATTCGCAAAATTCATGGCATACTTTACGGCACGGCAGGTGCCTTTGGCGGTGATCGGCTCAGCATGCTGGGCGAGTAACCCCCAAAGTCCCCCCCAGCATTCTTTCGCTTCCGATACCGAAAACTGCACTGGCTGGACGCTCTACTGGGATTCGTTGAGAGATCTGACAAAACTCCGCTGGTTCCTCGCGTATGTTGCATTCTGGACACGTCTGGAGTGACTTTCGCCATACCGTCGTAACCGACTGCATACGATAGAAAATTTCTGCTTTAGTGCGTCCAGAATTTCAATTACAGGCGTCTCACTGGGGATGGCATAGTTTCTATAAACCTTCTGCACTTTATTTCTCATCCGCCTGCTGGCATTGCCAGTGCTGATTTGAATCAGTGCAGCAATGTTCTGCCTTAGTGAGTCCCGCCGACGTTCCAAACGAATTTTCCATGGTGGATCCTCTTGGGCACTCAAGCCAATAACGTGAAAGCAAATCTTCTGACCGTGCAATGAGACAGCCGTAGCTGCACCACAATACACAAGTGATTGTAGCTGCAGCAGCGACATATCAGCACACAGTTGAGATGCAATCTCATCATTGATTTGAGATAGAAGTCTCGGAGTTGCTGGAGATACATGGAGCCTGAGAATACCTGGTCTATGAGCGCTCTTTGGAATTCGTCCCGAACCTCAGCGGGACGGTGGAGAAGAGTGCTTCGGGGAGTAGCGAAACTGTTGCCTGCAGTGCGACGTGGTGTTGTTATAAAGCGGTACTTTTCTACGACTCGCTGCCTGTGCAGCACGTGACTGTTCACGTGTGCGAATTGCGGGAAACGCTCGACGAGTCTCTGATGCAACAAGGGGCGGTAAGAAGTTGTACCCGCCCCCGCCGTTATTTCGTAATAGGAGCGAATGATGAAGAGGTTCATTTCCTCAGTCCACTTTATCTGCTGTCTACGCGAACCTGCTGAAGTGGTCGCCACAGATTTTCCTGGTTGTTGTGGCGTCTAAACGTCGAACCGCCCCACGACTAGCGGTTTCGACGTGCTGTCCATTACGGGAGTCCGATCCAGTTACCAAGTCAAAGGACTCCCGTCGGTTATCCGTACCGGACCTCAAATTTCTCCGTGTTTTCATTAGATGAGTTTGCATTTTATACCTAACTGCTAGGTGTTGAGATAGCTTCCTTAGTGCGTAATCTGCAAGACTGTAAAGTTCCTGCACTTCCGTCACCTACCCCCGAGACGCTGCGGTGGCATACAGCTATTCAAACTGAAGCTATCCATACCTCCTTCTTTCACAACCGGGCTTGGGACCGGCTACGGCTTATTATTATGATCGTGAATTACTAGCCGCGTATCTGAGCATCAAGCACTTCCGACATACCCTTGAAGGCAGGTCGTCCACGGACTATAAGCCTTTGACTTTCGGTGAGAAAGCACAGCGCGTTAAATAGAATTTCACTGGAAAGTTGGCACAGAACGCGAACTTGTTGTGTGAATAAGTTACAGCATATCGGCCCGATCAGGTCATAGATGTTTGCGTTTGGCTTTGAGTACATATCGCTGCTGATATTCTTATCACCTAAACAGTATTAAGTGTGACGACGATGAAACTGAACCGCAGAGAGATAAAGAATAAAACGTAATCAAAAAAGAGAAAAATGGAGACTGTGGGGATGCTAGTTCGAAATTTCTGTGGCCGAAGCTCTATTGATAAGGGTGAAGGTTTGCACATCGCAGTTGGTCTTGGGCATTTGGATTATTCGTGAACAACGTGCGTGAGAATGAAAATCATTTCATGTTTGCTTCCACAATCTTTAGTAATGGTCTGGAATCCTCTGGCTGCGATTGGTAGCTTCTGTTGGAGCTGTCTTGTCTACTACAAAATTCAATTGATGAAGAATTCCTTCTAAGAGTGGGATTACATCTCCATAATTTCCAGGCAGATGGTTGCCCACTGTTCCGATGGAAACTGCTTGCATTTCTAGTTTAATCTGTTGCTCAACACGCTCGTTCCGGATTTGGAGCCCTCCCTAAAGCAGTTTACCTCATACCTCAAAGTGATTCACTCCATTCATTAAAAAATTAGAAATCTCGTCATTCATTCATACGAAAAATCAATTTTCTGCTTGACAAAAGTGTAAACATTACGGCACCGGAAAGCGATGAGGCGCACCGACCGGTCATGCATTAAAACTGCTACGAATGCGAGAGCTTGTTGCCACTTACCGTACTGGACAGCGATTATCACATGAGCAGCACAACCAGAGAACATAAAAACCGCACAAAACCGACACTGCACCACTTCACAGTTCATGCAACCGAAAAGCTTCGCGGACAAAACAACCAGCGGCGAATGACAGCTGCAATGACAATCGCGATGACAGTTCACGGAATTAGCATATTGCTTCTGACAGGTGAAAAGTGCACAACACCAATGGCGTAGAAGTTGGAGGTTAGGGGGGTCAATCGGTTCATTTTGCTATTTTTCTGGATGCACGTGCGTGTCTTGTGTTCTTACTATTTGTTGCTAATTTTTTGTGAAAATGCCGGTTTCGATCTAATTTGCTTTTGTGGCGTTCAACGGTAATTGTCCCTTACCAATTCAAAATGACCATAAACTAACGACAATTCCCGCATTGTGCCATCTGGCCGCTACTAGAACGGTTCACTTCAACGTCAAAATTGAACGAATGGCGGCTAAGTGACAGTTCACAAACAGCTTTATCTGTCGGTAATTTCGTCGTGTGTTTTGGTTTCAGATTCAATTTAAAATGTTGTAAATCGCGCAACCAATGTAAATAAAAACAGAAACCTGACGGTGTTACTTAGTTTTCGTCAATTCACTTTGGAGTTCGTGGCTGCGCCGCGCCGAAGGTAATCATCCCGTGAAATGTGTAGTGCATAAAAATGGTGAACAAAATTTGCCAACAAGGTCCCCGGCTGCGTCTGTTCCACCGCAAAATTGCTCGCGTACCGCGAAAACAATCGTAAAGTGGCAAATGTAGTCTTCTGGTGTTTTTCCGCAGTTATTTTGTTTGTTTCCCGAAATCGGAGGTATGAGCAGTTAGGAAAGTCGCGCCTTTGGCGAGGTTGATGGGTGCTGGGCATCGCCGCATGCTCCTTGAGGGTTCGCTCCGGCAAATGGACGTCGAATGGGCGAACCAGCTCCGTGAAACCACCTTCAGTGGCGCTTCCTCGCCGTGCTGCGCTATCGGTGTTGACGGCCCTGCTCCACTAGACATGGTGGAATCGTTAATTGAATTTGCTTGCAATCGGGCCTGGGCCGAACGCTCGGGCGAATTTGGTGGGCCGGAGAGCGTCTGGCGAATTGCAATTTGTGTGCATAATTTTCGCCATGTGTATGACAAATCGCGCGCGCAATTGTTGCGTTGTTTACAAGCTTTGCCACCGCCGAACTGATGCTGAAATGAAGGTAAAATTTCTCTGCGAAAGGTTCAGGGCGCATGTAAAGGAAATCCGCGCGCAGCTGGGTCAATGCGCTTTGTGAGTTGCGAGGCGAGATTACGGGATTAGCTGCGCAAGCAACATTTTTAGATTCCTCTGTGCGCTTTGAACTCATGATGGGAAAACGGTGCTCCCAACTGGAAAAAGTCCACTCTGAACCACGTTCAAAGTTTGTATTTGAAAAAATTGAAATACTGAGTATCCTTGACACACTTTTATCTTACCTTGACTGTAGCTCTCCCATGGGGCAGAGTGTGTTAACCACGCCCATTGTTTACCGGTTCTGCCTATAATATTCGACTCGATATTTCCACAAGCCTTTCCGAGGAGTGAAGAGGCTTGTCCAATTAGTCTGTGGTCCCTAAGTCTAAAACAACCCTTACGTCGGCCTCGATTGAATATAGTAGGGCAGAGAGGACATAGCGCATAGTGGGAGCTATAATTCGATGCTGACATTGAGGCAACTTTGCTTAAATTAAAACAAGTCGGGAAACCGGAAGCTTCACGCTTCAGGTGTGAAAGGTTTTGTGTTTCCCCATGTGAGGAGCATAAGGCAGTTCTTCATTCGCTTATAGCATTGACCCGAGATATTTACATCGCCCAGAACTGAGCGATGTCGTCCGTCTGGCGCCCTCTATAGTTCCGAGGGTTGGCCGACTATAAAAGACAATGAACAACGTCTTGCGGTAACCGGGACGAAGATGTTGCATTGGACTAGTGGCGTAACACGTTTTAATTACATCCGAAATGAAGATATTAGCGATCGATATGGAGTAGCATCGATCGTGGGAAAACTGCGAGTGAGGCGTTTTCGATGGTATGGTCACGTAATTCGCGCTAACGGGAATTCACTTGTCAATGTTGGTATGAACATCGAAGTCAATGATAAGCGACCAAAAAGCCGGCCGAAATAACGGTGCTTGATACGCTGGATGAGGATTTAAAAGGGTCGTGATTACATCCAGATCAGGCCTTTCATCATCATCATCAACGGCGCAACAATCGGTATCCGGTCTAGGCCTGCCTTAATAAGGAACTCCAAACATCACGGTTTTGCGCCGGGGTCTATCAATACGGTATCCCTAAAAGCTGTCTGGCATCCTCACCTACGCCATTGCTTAATATCAGGCAGGGTTTGCCTCGTCTTCCTTTCCTACCATAGATTTTGCCCTTGTAGACTTTCCGGGCCGGATCATCCTCATCCATACGGATTAAATGACCCGCCCACCGTAACCTATTGAGCCGGATTTTATCCACAACCTGACGGTCATGGTATCGCTCGTAGATTTCCTCGTAATATAGACTACGGAATCGTCCATCCTCATGTAGAGGACCAAAAATTCTTCGGAGGATTCTTCTCTCGAACGCGACCAAGAGTTCGCAATTCTTCTGGCTAAGAACCCAAGTCTCCGAGGAATACATGAGGACTGGCAAGATCACAGTCTTGTACAGTAAGAGCTTTGACCCTATGGTGAGACGTTTCGAGCGGAACAGTCTTTGTAAGCTGAAATAGGCTCTGTTGGCTGACAACAACCGTGCGCGGATTTCATCATCGTAGTTGTTATCGGTTGTGATTTTCGACCGTAGATAGGAGAAATTGTCAACGGTCTCAAAGTTGTATTCTCCTATCCTTATTCTCCCTGTTTGACCAGTGCGGTTTGATGTTGTTGGTTGGTTGGTTTTTGGTACTTACGTTGCCGCCATATATTTTGTCAGCAACGTGATACCTGTGTAATTGCTGTACTGCGTGAAATCTCCCTTTTTATGTATGGGGCAGATAATGCCTCTTTGCCAGTCGTCAGGCATTGATTCGCTGTCCCACACCTTGAGCACAAGTTGATGAACCACTTGGTGTAACTGGTCGCCTCCATATTTAACCAATTCGGCTGTAATTCCATTGGCTTCTGGCGACTTATGAGCCGATGTGGCAGTATTTGTCCGTCGTCTTCAGTTGGCGGGACGTCCAACTCGCCGATGTTCTGGTTGTTCAGTAGCTCATCAAAGTACTCAACCCATCGCTCTAATATGCCCATTCTGTCGGAAATCAAATTTCCCTCTTTGTCTCGGCAGGATGAGCATCGAGGTGTGTAAGGTTTCATCCTGCTAACTTGCTGATAAACCTTCCGCGCCTGGTGCGATTGCTCCCTGTGCTTTTCGAGTTCACAGACCTGTTGGTTCTCCCAGGCTTTTTCCGTCTGTGAAGTCGCTTCTTCGCTCAACGGAGTTCGTGATAAGTCTCCGTGTGTGCCCGCGTCATTTGAAAGTGCAACATTTCTCGGAATGCAGCATTCTTCCGTTCCGTTGCTAGCTTACATTCATCGTCAAACCAGCTGTTCCAACTCTTTTTGCGGCTGGGGCCAAGTATGTTTGTGGCCGTATCAATGATAACGTTCTTCAGGTGGTTGTGAAAATCATTTGTTGATGTTTCATCTCTAGGACCTCTGTTGACTGCGGTTATTGCGGCATCCACTTTCCTCTTATACTTGTCGCGGAGGGATGTGTTGTGGATGGCTTCAGTGTTAACTCTCACCTGATTACCAGAGGGGATTCTAGGTGGTGTTGTTATTCGAGCTCGAAGCACCATGCCAATGAGATAGTGATCCGAGTTTCCCTTCCCCGTCTGCAGCTTTTCACTAAAAAAGAGCTTCCAGCGGTCGCCATGTGAAGGTGGAGATAGGATTTGGTAGGAAAGCTGTTGGTGTTGGTTCAACAGGCGTTTCCCAGGTTTTATGCTCCATCGTGAGTACCAATCCACGTTTCATCCTCGGACCTATACTACCCTTTGACCACCTATGCCGGAGCAGAATTTAGCACTCCTAGGATGAACTTAAGGTTTTTCAGTAAATTTCCAAAAGTCGATAATATACCATTAGTAGTTTATTTAAGCAGATATCGGAATGGGACGTATTTTGAGGCCTAGATTTCATCTAAGCGACTTTCCTGTTTTTTTCGGATTTCTGGGTTGGTTAGTTTCCGAAAACGAGTCTTGTCTCAGTTTAAGTGCATACATTTCGTCTCCTTACTCACGGACTTTGCAATTCACGCCAGAACTAATGTTCCGGAAAGTACTAATCGAGACCTTTCATTTGATAATCTACATGAATATATCCGATGAAAAAAAATTTTAAATCCCTCTTTGTATGTATGGGGAGCCCCTTCCACCTAAATTTATGTCACTCGCTGTATGCGTGGAATTTCATAGTTTCCATCTGTCCACCAAATTTCGTTCGGATCGGTTTAGCCGCTTTGGAGAAAGTTGCGTGACAGACAGACAGACAGTGAATGGATTTTAATAAGGTTTTGTTTTACACACTCAATAAAAAGAGATTAAACGCCCTTTGTGATCTTTAGTAGAATGGGTGAATGCGTTTGCGCATGTCCTGGACTTCCGCAACCCCTCCTGAGCGCCGATTGAAGAGGGCTATCCCATAATAATCTTCCAGCCCCTCGAAAGGTATTCCACTTTGCGCTGTGACAGGGACCGGGATGAATCTCGTAAGTCCACCGGCGGTGGGGTCTTAATTGCAATAAAAAAATTCACTCCCCGCCGAGCTCGTCTTCTGCTCCTCTGGCTTTCCCATTGTGTGTTGCCCTTCGTGTCTTCCTGCCCAACTTCCTTGCTCTTCTCACCTGTATGAAGAATTGTTTGAGAATTTGTCTGAACTTCTCACGTTAATCGCCTAGGTGCTCCTTCAACTCTGGAAACATGAATGGATGGAAAATGTCAGGGCTGTAAGGGGGATGGGCAATGACTTCCCAGCCAAATCCCCCGATTAAATCCTTTGTTTGTTTAGAGACATGCGGACGCGTATTGTGGTGGATGATTTTGGATTGCCCGTCTGAGCTTTTACAAGGTCTCGCAATAACTTGTCGAGCTTGTTGTGATGCCTCTATGCACAAACTTGATAAGCAGTACACCACGCCGGTCTCAAAACACCGTTGCCATGACTTTTCCTGCTGACAGCTTTTGCTTAAACTTCTCTGGTTGGGCAACTCTGTGAGTTTCCATTGACTTCCGCTCCGTTCTATGGCCGTCAGCGAATTCCCTACACTATTTGCGGACATGTTGAATGCTTATACACGTTTCCCCATACACTTCACTTAACTGGCGATGAATTTCAATGGGTAGTAACTTTTTTGCGTACAAAAATCGGATGACCGCACGAATTTCGCACGTGGCGATGGCGAGCTCCTCCACGGATGACTGTCAGGCCGGTAGTAAACCGCATGTTGGGCGATTGTTGTTGGGGTCGGTGGTAGGGGAACTAACAAGCAAGGCGGTGTTGACAGATTTCTCCTAGCCTCACGCGCGGCTATGTTGCGGCTTTGAGAACCTTATTTTTGAAATAACGCTCATCCTTGATATGAACGTCAAATACTTCACCGTTTGTTTTGACTTTATAATCGTTTCGCTACCAGGCGTAGGGATGGGATTCTTTTTTAAGTAAAGACAATTACTTCCGTTTTTTTTTTTCAACGAAAAGTCATCCATCCGCTTACCAGTTGCCATATGCCAAATCTACTCTACACAGGTTCAATAATACATTCGGCAATAAGTGTTTGACATGACGAGTCTTAGCAGGCCATCCTTCTTCCGTGCTACCCTCGATATGATCTTTATCCTCCTCTGGCTCTCCAACGTAGATATTCTATCAATATCCGCAAGAGATAACCCAGCCTATTCAAAGGGTTTTCTTGTGTATTTAGAATATCTGCCCATTAGCCCAGTGAGTCACATCCACTGTGGACCTTCCTGCTCTAAAGCTGAACTGCCAGATGCGGCGATATTGCTATGTAATCGCTACGTGTATGTCCACTTGAATGTAGCGACTTTCATACTCTGAACTGTTTCACGCAAAAGCCTGGGATTTCCGAAGCTCCTTTACTCGAAACGTCGAGACTTTCCTAACCGGTAGTTCTTCATACTTCAATGGATTACAGACCCTATTCCCATTGATCTGCATCACTGAATTGCGTAGCTTTCAACAAAATCTCGTTCTCCACACTTATTTATACAACATTTAATCTTTGGAACTGAACCGACTTCGGTGATAGAAGAGCGCGAATACTTTGCTAGAAAACTACTTTGCCACTTTGACACGAAAGTTCTTATTGATAATCGAGTGCTTGTTATCAAGTATTCTAACTAAAATTCGATTTTAGGATGTTTATTGGCGTCAAACATATTTTTCCAAAGTGATTTTTTTACACTGGTTGTTCGCTTTAAGGAGGATTCGCTGCTATCAGAATGTTTTGAGAAGTACAGGTCTTTATAGGTGCTCCGCTTTCATTATCGTCCGATTTCACCCACTTTGTTAGAGAAAATCTGTTCAGTTTCGATTACGACTTAGTTTTAGTACCTTTTTTTACTGTGGGAGCCAACAGAATTTACTGTTAGGTTAAATCGCCGACACTTGCGGGATGTAATATTTGGCTTGGGGGTTCGCTGATGACGGTTTTGCTTCAGTCATAAATTACCGACCGAATGTTCCAGCATATCCCTTCGGTTCCGCATCTTCAACCCTGTTGAAAATTTGTATTGTTCGCATAATCTTGTCCAATCTGCTACAAATCGCAAGCATTTAACCCAATAGTGCTGCTATTGAGAACTACATGCTCTTTGCTTGCTCCTTTATAATAATAATAATAATTCATTAGCTGAGAATTCCGCCATTGAGCCCCGCAACTCTTGAGCATCTAACTTTTGACTGCTATTTCACCCCAGTTTCGCTTTCTGCCCACCAGAATTGATCGTTCCCTCTAGTTTTACATCGATTCTATAGTCTTGCCGTACTTGCTCCAAGGTCAACTCTACTTTTTGCATCCTTATGCAATTTTCTCATTGCGCAGTGCCATCTTCTGCCCGCTCACTTCTTGATACATTGGCCATTCATCCTGTCACCCTGCAGTTTCCTCTGTATGGTCTTCTTACGCAATTCTTCCAAACCCTTTATACTTTTCATTTGCTATTCTAAATCTGGAACTGGACGACTGACTTTGCTAGAAAACTAATTTGCCACTTCGATAAGGGAATTCCTTACTGGCACCCGACCCATAGGTAATGTTGGTTCATGAGAATGTCATTTTATTCTAAGCAAATTTTGTTTTTAGTGTTTTCGTAACTTGCTGTCATGGGCCTTTTTTTCCAGGCATTTGAAATTAGAGGTGCCGGGTACGAAATGTTTACTCTTCACAACTATAATTACCCCTCTGGCCAGTTTCCACATCTTTACTTGAGGTTTGATTATCGCTAAACTTCAGATTTCCCACTAATTTCCTGCGATATGCCCGTAGCTAACCGACTTCTCCACCCAAGGAGCTTGCTCTTCGCTCTTGAAGGTGATTATACATATTTCGGATAGCGTTTCGGAAGCAAGTGGGAATTCAGTGTCGAAATAATTGGTACGACAACGGCAAGGCGCGTCTATATTACATGAAAGTTAGTTTCGGAGCCGATATTGGCCTCGATATTCCAGTCCAGAATGAGCTGACATCTAAAATTATCATTTATCCACTTGATGGCTACTTGCGTGTTGTGTCGGTGGCTTCTCACAAGGTAGTCCAACATGACCACTTACATGATCCAGATGTTATTCGGCAGTGGGTGATCTATCTCGTTGATCGGACGGTAGATATTTTGAACATTACGCTGGAGAACATTGATAGAAGTGCAGATATTGTCGTTAGCGACTAATATACCCCATTTGGGCATGTGCAAATAGCACTTGGTCTCGCCAAGATGCTTGATAGTTGGCTTAAAGACTTAAAGAGGTATTTCTCTTTCCAGGAGTCATTATTAAGACTGCAACCGCTTTCTGATCAGTTAGGATCAATTGGATCTTATCCAATCAAAAATTCATCACCCCAGGCAAACTCGACCTATTTCAGCTAAAACTCTTTTAATTCGTTTCAAATCACGCAGTAAAATTATTTTTCGCATGATCATCCGTTAAAATTCATCGCGCCTGTTATCAGGTTCACTACCAGGCTTATTGTATCCACAATGGAGTGGGCGTCTACAGACAGACTGGGTGATAGATGTTTGACCTTCTCCCTTTTGCATTGAACATGGAGTATTCCGTCTCTCAACCGCAAACGATGGTGTCTCTCCAGCCCCATCCCCGCGGGACCATCATTTAGGTACTAGTTCGCGGTGTGAATTTACCTTTGGGCAATCACAATCCTCGTCGTTTGAGCTTCCTTGTTCCTTCCTTCAGCAGCTCATTCTTTATTATTACAATTGCTGAGGCACCCGTAATCCACTTTTTCTTTGACCTCAGCATCTCCGCACCTATACCCTCCGAGATCACGTTGCTTCCCAACGCTTGGTTCAGGCTCCTTCTCTCCATAGCAATCTTTGGGCAGTGAAACATAACATGATCTGTATCCTCCGGTGTGCTTCTGCATGCAGAATAATTCGGCGAATCAACCATGGTGACCCATGAGGAACTGGGTTATGTGGTAATTAGTTTCTCCGTGTTTTCTCTCAAGACTTACCCTCATGTTGAGAATGAGCCTGTGCGTCGATCGACTCTTCGAAGGCTAGTCCCATTTGGGTTGCCAGAGCATGCGACTCTGACTTTGTAGCATTCCTGCGTTCCGGGAGCCCGTTGCCCGTTGTCTTGTATGATATAGTAACATACACTCATTTCAGTCGGCAGTATGTCGACTGGGATCATTCCCGCCACCCTCATATTGCATCATCTGATGTGGTTCTAAAAGCACTGCAAACCCTCAAAGCCACCAGCCAATAAACCGAATTCACCTGTTTCAATCTTTGGAATTTTGCGAGCGCCTCCGCCCACACAGGTGACGCGTAGAGCAGTATGGATTGCACCACATCAGCTAAAAGCAATCTTCTACAGTGTTTCGCCCGACCGGCATTTGGCAACATTCTTGCCGTGGCGGCGCTTGCTGCTTTTTCGCCTGAATAATCAATCCCCCCTAAAGCTTCGTTTGTTGTCAATTATCACACCCATGTACATGATAGACGGCTTAGAGACGATCATATATCCATCGATTTCCACCTTCAGATTGTTTTTTTTTTCTACGGTTCGTTATTAAGACCGCTTCCGTTTTTCTGTCTGCCGAGGTAAATTCGGCTTTTTCGAGCCCGGCCTAAATGTCTCTGTTGCATAAACCTCCATATCCTCTGACTATTTTGCTGCAACAACTACAGCCAGATCGGCGCAGTTTACAATCGTAGCCTCCCCCGGGATGACCAGCATAAGCACTCCGCAGTAAGGGGCCCAGTACTGAGCCCTGTGGTATCCTCGCTATGACCTAGTAGTCTTTGGGACCGTCATCCGTTCCGCACCAGAGAGTTCTCTCTGAGAAGTAATTCCCGACCAGGCTCGCCAAATATCCAGGAACACCTGCGTCAGCCAATGCGCTTTCAATTCGGCCCCAGTTGGCGAAATTGAATGCGTTTTGGCATCCTGCGCCATTGCCACTTTCGATGATGGGTAGGAGTCTGTTATATGTATATGACTCTCTCCATTGTATCCAACAGACAGATTGGACGATACGATGCTGGATTGGATTTGGGAAGCAACACCAACTTTTGCCTTGTCGATTCTGCAGGGAATATTCACTATTTTAAAAAAGCCTCAACAGTGTTGGCGGAAAGATCGGGCTTTGTCTTCACTGCCAGCTTCAAAGCTCTTTTAGGGATGCCATCCAAACCTGGGGCCTTATTGTCACCGACCCTACCACATATTTTCCGCTGCTCCTCAACAACTATAGGTATCACGCCTTGGTCCACCGCGGACAGGTCACCTAGGGTGATCTTTTACGGCCTTTTCATTACCACCCTGCAGGCCCAACCCCAAAGGTTTATAACGGCATTATTCTTTAGTCCACCAGCAGTTGAACTGCCTACTTCGGAACAGTCGCCTTGTGGGCATAGTTGCGTTGCTACTTTCGTCATCCATTGGTCGATCTACTTGGCTTTTTCTATGGCCGTACCAATCAGGGATATATCAGGCTCACATGCCGCAGAGAACGTGTCCCCCTCGATAGCTTTCGCCGTTCAACTAGGCAACCCACTCGGCACTCTGTGGAAGCTCTTTTTTGAGTTTGATTCGCATTTGACCTCCTTGCAAATTACCTGGTGGTCGCATTGAGTGTATTCCTCACTAACTTGCTAAACAACTCTTCTGACTAAAGCGACGCTCACGTATGTTAAGTCCGCTGTAAGACCCCTGAAGGTGTATGAGGTCCCAACATTCGCGAGTACCATATCTAGCTTCGCGAATACTTCGAGCAGAATACGTCCTCTCTCATTCATTGTCCTTCTCCGTTCAATAACCTAAAGCATTAAAATCACCTGCTATGACTATCGGCAAACTCGGCGGATTTGTATCAACCTCATCTGCTACTTGCCTTGAGGGCTCTCCTCAATTTCGAGCACCTTCTGTTGCCTGAAATGCGCCCATGGTGCACCCCCCTCCTTCCCACAATAGGCTGCTGATGATGGCGGTTTGTGTTCTACCTAGGCTTTCCATAGCGTCTTTATCACAAACTCTTGAAGTCCAATAAGATTGAACGTCTTTGCCAAAGCCTCGCGAACCTCCTCCTTCGTGGTAACCTCACCTATATCCTTGCAGACAATAGTGATCTCCGGCCTGCTAGCTCTGATTTCAGCTTCCTGTTCTTAGGACTTTCCAATTTGATTTATGAATTTATCTGCCGTTATATTGTTGGGCATCTTGACCTCCAACATAAGGTCTCCTTTCTGAAACCGTCCAATGCGGCTAATATTAGCCCCCAAATTAGTAAATTCTTCACCTCGTTTGGAGATAATAATTACCTCTCCTCCTCCGAACTCTCTTTTTACCGAAGTCTCTTCAGGCGTAACGTTTCTCCAGGCTTCCACGTCCTTCTTGGGGCCAGCTATTGACTCGTTCAACCTTTCGCGTAGCCTCTTCCCCAGTTTCTCCTCCCCCGAGTTTTGAGTGGGCGTCATTTGTGTTCCCTGGCTTACTTTCTCGCCTGATGCCTTCACTCTTCTTTCATCCTGGCATTGACGTACGCCAACCTGATGTCGCTAATCATGGCTCTTTTATTTTTTTAATTATTTTTCGGCGTTCCTTGATGAATTGGCAAAGCCCAAAGATTTTATTACCTAAACGTAGTTACCGGCGGCATTGTTCCCTCCTTCCCGTGTCCCGCTACACTCTCCCCCCTTGAGAGTAGCATTTTCATTCGCGGGGGCTTCTACCTGTGATCTTCTGATTGTGTCCGCAAGTGGAACCAGTTCTACTCCCTATCTCTTTTGTAATATTTGATGTCGCAATAGCGAAGGTCCCCATTACTGAGGCACTGCGGTCGATGGATATCGACGGCCGGGAGCCCGCTTGCCCACTCCTAAAAACCGCCAGTAGGGTAGGTAGGTATCAGTGGCCGCTCCGAGGAGCCCAATTAGCGCTTTTGTGCGCCGTTTTGATGCACTCCTCAGACCGTGACTGTCCAGACTGAGTCCAGCCGGCTCGGATCTTCAGAGCCAGCCCGTAGCATTCACGAAGGAAAGCAGCTCTCCGAACCTGCAATTAGAAATCTCTCTGAGGTCCCCAAAGAATGGTTTACTCAGCGTCCGCAGCCTGACTCTAGCCAGAGCTGGGCAATCGCAGAGAAAGTGCATAAGGGTTTCCCTTCCTTCTCCGCAGCTTCGGCAATGTAAGCCTAGCGGCATGGTCCCCCATGGGCCAGTGCCCCGTGCAGACCGCCGTAATCTTGAATGCATTTGCACGCGTTTGGCACAGGAGCTCTCGTGATCGGGCCATGTTATAAGCGGGCCAAATACTCCTTGACTTGGCACAGCTCGTAAGCCTTCGCCATCTTAGGCCGCTATGTAGTGCGAGTAGACTTGGCCTCCGACAGCCGCCAGCGGAACACCAACTGTATTCCCCGAGGGACTGCCAAGAGCAGAGCCTTGCCTGGCCAATCCGTCAGCCCGCTCATTCCCCTCTAAGTTCCTATTCCCGGGAACCCAGAGGAGAGTGACCAGAGCGTACCGCCCAGACGGTTGAGCGCGGCTCTGCACTGCCCCACCAGCCGGGAAGATGTCGTCGTTGAGTACAAGGCCTTGATGGCCGCTTGGTTGTCGGTTAGAATGGCTGTGTTACGCTTGGGGCTCGAATCACGCCCCAGCCATCGACAGACTTCCAATATCGCCAGTACTTCCGCCTGGAATACACTGGCGAAACCTGGAAGACCATACGACTTGGATACACCGTGAGTATTCGAGAAAACCCCCGCGCCGACTCCATAGGCCATCTTTCATCCGTCCGTAAAGAATACTGTGTCATAGTCTTTCAACACGCCGCCGGTCTTCCACTTTGCCCTTGTTGGAAGTTCCACAGCAAAGTTTCTCGTAAAGTTCAGCTTGCGTGTGACATAGTCCGTGGGGGATGCCCAGATTTCCCGAGGTATTTCATCTAGGATGTTGCTGTGGCTCTAGGGCTTTGCTGCCCAGCATCCGGACTCACGTAGTCTGACGGCACTGCACACTGCAACATATTTAATGTGGAGGTCTAAGGGGAGGAGATGCAGGAGTACATTGAGAATATCTGCCGGGCAGGACTGCAGAGCCCCAGTAGCACCTGCACACGCGGTTCTTTGAATCCTAGGATCGGACGCACTACAGCGGTGTACATCCAGAGAACCATCCTCGGCCGGGAACCCCATTTTTTTGCAAAGGTTCTCTTGCAGGCATAGAAGGCTATACAGGCTTTCTTAACCCTCAGTTCTATGTTCAACCTCCAATTTAGCTTAGGATCCAGGATTACATCCAGATACGTTACATTAGAGGAAAGAACCAATCATTGTTCATTCAGCCGTGGTAGATGGAATTCAGGTATCCTTCTCTTGGTAGTGAATAGCATCAGTTGCGTTTTGGTTGGGTTTATGCTGAGTCCGCATATTGCGGCCCACAGGCACACCTTTCACAACGCTCTTTCCATGATTTCGCTCATAATTGACAGAAACATCCCTGATACTAATATCACCAAGTCGTCGGCATACGCCACCACCTTCACCGCGCTGCTGTCCAATGTACGTAAAAATTTTTCCATTACTATTAAGCAGAACACCAGTGAGATGGCGCCACCCTGGGACGTGCCTCTGTTCACAGCTCTGGTCAAGTGGTTGCCTCCCAGATCCGACTGGATTATCCTGGCACTCAGCATGGATATAATCCAATGCGTGAGATACCCCTCCAATCCAATACCGGTCAAGGCTTCCTTGATGGCATTGGTACTGACGTTGTTAAAAGCTCCCTCTATATCCAAGAAGTCAGCAAGGGTATACTGCTTGTACTGCAGCGACCGCTCAACCGTGCCAATTACCTCGTGGAGGGCGGTTTCTGTGGATTTTCCTTTGAAGTAGGCATGCTGGGACTTAGAGAAAGGAGTTTTCTCCATAACCGTCCTTAAGTCAATATCCAGGATGCGTTCTAGGGTCTTCAGCACGAAAGAGGTCAGGCTGATTGGTCGAAAGTCCTTCGCAGACTCATGACCGCGCCTGCCCGCTTTCGGTATGAAAACCACTCGTGCGCGCCTCCAGGACTGCGGTACGTATCCTAAAGAGATGCAGCTCCGGTAAATCTCAACAAGCCACGGCACAACCCTTTCCTGCTGCTTCTGTAGCATGACTGACATTATGCCATCTGGGCCTGGAGACTTGTACTTCTTCAGGCAGTCCTTGATGGCTGCCAGTATTTTTGCCTGTAGCAGATGTTGAAGATTTCTCTGGTCAGCTTCCTGAGACTAGAGAGATCTTCATTCCACTACGGTGGCAGGGTCTTTTTGCTGTACTTAGTAGGGCGGTATCTCCAGTCGATCCTACTGGGGTCTCTAAAGGGCTTGGAAACCTCTGTGGCGAGATCTAGACTGAAGAGTATCCAACTGTGGTCAGAGAAGGATCTCTGGTCAGACACTCTCCAATCTCCACCCTAAGAATCCCATTGTCGCTTATTAGGGTGATATCAAGGACCTCCTCCCAACCGTCACAGTTCTCCGAGCAGGGGAAATGGAAGATTGGTGTACTGCCCCTGTTACACACCGATAGATTTGAAGTAAAAATCAAAGAATGACAAAGAAACCGCCAGTACTAGATTTCCGAAGCAACCGCAACTTTCACTCTATTCTTCTCGTCCATGTTTGGTTTTATTTTTGAGTATCCTTCCCGCAGCCAATTTTTATCCACTTCTCACATAAGAAATCTTTCGTGGGACATGCAATAAGCCCATAATCTGCTGGATGATCTCTTTTTCCTTTTGCTAAGTTTGCACTGTAGAGTATTCGTCACAATCCTTGATTTGGTAACATTCTGCCGTCATAGATACCGCTACTTTTAACTCAAATCTAGAAAATCAATTTAATTAAGGCAGATACGTGTTAGCATCCATTAGGACTCATTTTTAATCAAATTTAATTTTTCTTTCCAGTTTTTCTACTACTCTGAGGTGGAATTTTAGCAATGAGAAAAGTTGGTAAGCAATCCGGTCTGAAGCGGAGCTTCCCTAAACCGCCTTCAGATGGACCAGCTGTGACAACAAATCTGGAGAAGCGGACACAAGAAAAAATCCAAACTATGTCGAATAACGACACGCTAACTATGGATTTTGTACTTAAAAATCGAAAACTTCTCGAGCATTTGAAGAAATGCAAAGTTTTCCTCTCCAAATCAATGAGAAAAAATTTGTTCAAGAAATATGCAGCTCTAAGCAAACCTACAAATAAGAAATTCAAACACAACAACGTAAAGAGTATATCCAAAGGGAAGTCGAAGGGCCAAAAAACAGGGGCATTACCACAAAATGGCGAAGTTTTGAAACTATCTCTACTCACCGAAGACGTCCCTCCAGTTGCTCCTTCGCCACCAAATTTAAGACCCAACAGGGTAATCATTGCTACGCCTCAAAGTCCAAAATCACCTAAGAACAACTTGACGCCACAAACATCCAAACCACAGAAACAAAATACAACGCCACAAGGCAGAAATGTACAAAGTCCTGGCCCCATTTTCATACGCCTACCACCGAAAAATAGCAAACGAGCAATACACAAAAGACGGGTCAACTCAAAATCTATAGACAAAACGAAGCTGATAAAAAAATTTGGTAAAATTGTTTTCAAGTGCCACGTTCGAGTAAGACGTTTAAAAAGATCAGATCCGCTCTTCACAAAGAAATTTAAGAAAAATCGGAAAACAGTTTCGTTTATGGAAACTGTCGAAGTATTTGGAGAATCCGATGTGGAATATGAAAGTGATCAAAGTGCCGAGTTAACCAACTGCAGCGTGGGTGGTGAAGTGTCGCGTACAAGTACACCAATCAAAACAGGACAAAAACAAAGCAAACAGGAAAAACAGAATAAACTGAAGCCTTCAGATAATAAAGAAAGGGCGAAATCGAACAAGGTTCAAAAAGATAAAACTGTCCTATCTCCTAGGGCTGGCCAGTCAAATAAAGTGGCCAGTCCCAGCAAAAAGGATCAGCAAATCAAGAAAACTCAACCGAACCAAAAGAGCCCATTAGCGCGAAGCAGCCCACAAACGAAGAAGAATCAAGAGGCAAAGAAGAGCCCTCCAAAAGCCAAGAGCTCACCAAGTAAAGAAAAACAGTCACCGAAACAGAAATCTCCGAAAAAACAAAAGAGTCCCAAAAAGGAATCAACAAGAGAGACTGGATTGAGTCTTATCGAAGGAAAGGAATGTTTTGTTAAGCTGAATAGAAGTTCTACGAGTTTACTCAATCTGAGTGCAACAAGCAAAGAGATTACCGAAGGTAATGAGGTCAGCAATAATGAAACAGAATTGAAGGAAGGATTGAGTAGAAGCGAACCGATTGAGAATGGCGAGGGGCCGAATGAAAGACTCGATGAACCGATGGATCAAGATGCTGACACGACTGAAGTAAAGGTACAGGATGAGCATCTGAATGAAGACGTAGAAATGAAAGATGAAGGTATGTGCGGCCCCAAAAAGATTTATTTAGTAGGTTACTGAAAATCAAGTAATTTTTGCAGAAGAAACTCGGAATGAAAGTGAGACCCGAGGGAATGAATGTGATCAAAACAAGGGTGAACTTGCAGACTTAGGAAACGGTAAGTTTCGTAAAATCATCGACCATCAACATACATTCGATTTTTAGTTTGCATCCATTTGATTCGATTCGTATATCTTAGCATTGTTCATTAGGCTAGAACACGTGGTAGTATAGAGTGGTATGGCGAAAGTACGATATTTCTATTTTGCGGGAGCCAATGTCGGATAGTTCCAGATCAGTTCTGCAAAGATATTAAATGCCCGTTAAATTGGATAATATTTGCTCCGAGATGACTGGCTTCGTAGTTTATTCTTTTCGAGAATAGAATCTTTTGTAGCTTAATCGAGAAATCCGGCTGCCGATGGCATTTGCTTTTCTCATTTTTAGTAAATAAGTTGAAGCTCAAAGCTAATCCTGATTTTTTTGATCGGGTGAAAATAACTTTACAGAAATTTTTATAAAATTTAGATTTTAAATTTTGCAGATTATTGTAATTACATATTTTAGTATTGGCAGAATAAAATTCAAATTGGCAACTGCGTGCAATGAAAATTGACTCAATTTCTGATCCAAGTAGTTTTCCCCATTGAATTTTTTCGATTTCTTCGGTGTTTGTGATGTATTAGTAGATGTAGCTAATGTAACTTATCGCGAAATTTCATCTAAAATGAAATCGGAACGAGCAATAAACGCGATAATGTCGAACTTCTCAATGACATTTGACCGTAGGCAGCAGATTGTTTCACAATTATTTTTGTTGTCAACCCAACTCTTCACTTTTAACCGTAACCGTTTTTAATATTTCGCAATTAGTACTTCTAGAGAAACTTAGTCTTGGGTCACCATGATCCGGGACTACGATCAGTGTTACTGTGAGCAGAACATGCTTAAGGACATAATATATAGAATTCTTTGTTGAAAAAAGCATAGTGGGATGTGAGACCTGCAATGGAAGAAAGTGAGTGACGGAAAAGTCGCCTTCTGTTCGTGATGCCTTGCGGACTCCACTCCGACGCTTTGTCTCGTCCAGAAAAAATCGTGTCGTTTCGAAGAGACTGTTCAATGCCTTGAAAACTATTTACCTATTGCATTAAACAGTTATGTTAATCTCCTTCGTTTTACTTCAATTTCTTTGAACGCCACGTTGAGATTATCTTCGATCTTCTTTGATCCTCGTTTTCAAGGATTTATTCGGCATAGTCCAATATGTTATGTGTTAATACTGTCGATGAGCAGTCGTTCAAGGAGCAGTGTAACTCTCCTTTTCAGTCTGTGTACCGCTTTCAGTCTGTGTACCGTTCAGAAGCGGGGTAAGGTCGTCGTGGAACCAAGTTAAAGACATGATCCACAAAGTGGCCTACAGAACCCTCGGGGCCACCGAGCCGGGTAAGCGACTCATCAACCGAGATATTTGATATGATGTTGATATGAAGGTCCGTGAAAACAAACGCCTCTACCACAACTTTCTGCACGATAAAACGGCGACCAATTGGCAAATTTACAAGAATGCCAATCGGGAAGCAAAGAAAACGATCGCTGTTACCCGAGCGGTTCATTGCAAGGTCTTTACGATAAACTAGACCCTTGGAATGGCGAGAAAAATCTGTATCAACTTGTCAAAAGCCGACACTAACCCACCAAGGATATCGAACACTTCTGTTGCTTTGGTCACAAGAGCGGTATCATGCTTACAGACCGACGAGCCGTGACGAATAGATGGCGATAATATTTCGAGCAGGTTTCAATAGAAGATTTTGTTCATCCTTCACTTCCACAAACATTGCCGACATTTGGAGCAATTCCACCTATCAGCGCTACTGAAGTCGAGGAAGTAATAAAACAAACGAAATCAGGAAAAGCAACAGGACCTGACGACATCACACCTGAGCTCTGGAAAGCGAAGAGCTGAAACCTAACACTGTGGCTTAGTGAATTCTTCAATCGGGTTAATGAGGAAAGTAGAACACCATCTGACTAGTAAGAAAGTACCACTGTTCCAATATGGAAAAAGAAAGGTAGTCGAACAGAATGTTCAATTTACCGCCCTATCCGGTTGCTGTTCCATACCATGGAGGTCTTTGAATGCATTTTTGACAACCGTATTAACGTATCGTTCAAATAAGCGTGAATCATACCGGGTTTGTCAAGAACTGCGGAACTACGGACAAAATACACGCTGTGCGGTTACTCATGGAAAAACACAATGAGAAGCATGACCCGCTCTTCATTGCATTTCTAGATCTGGAGAAAGCGTCTGACCGTTATGCCACACGAGCTCATCTGGTATTCTTTACAACAATACCTTGTGCCACAAGATCTGGGGTTTCTTTTTTGGGGAGTAGGGTAGGTATTCACCTATCGTGTTTACATTTACGCAAAGAGTGTTGGACTCCCGCAGCAGTACGCTGTCGGACTACCAACTAAACACCTCCCTGTCATCAGAGAACTACCCTGGAACCGTTTGACACATTACTTCGGGCTAGCCCTCCCGCTCTCCCAGGTTTGGGAGCCTTCCCGTAGGGAATCCCATCCACCGATAGGATGGGAGGGGAGCAAGGGAATTGCTAGTTCAGGGAACCCCTTACGATACGATCCCTCCGCCGATCGAGTTCAATTTTCTTCGCAATAAGAGGAACCCGAACATAATGCGCAACACGATTCCAGCTGCCAGAGCTCCCCTGTGTCTGCGCAAATCTGCTGATGAAAGCCGTCCCACATCTCGCAACAGAAAAAGGTGTGTTCAGCGTCGTCCGCTCCTCCATTGCAGAATACACAATCAGGAGATCGCGCCTTCCCAATCCTGTGCAGGTAAGACTGAAAACCTCCATGCCCACTTAGAAGTTGGGTAAGAAAATAATCAATCTCACCGTGCGTTAGGTTCAGCCACGGGTCTAAGCTGTCGATGAGCGGCGCATCTGCTCCTTGGCTCATTTTGCCAAGCGAGTTGCCACTCTGTAAGAGTGCGTTGACGTTCTTCGGCCAACACTCAGAACCATAGAGGACGACAGGGCGAAACACATTGCCATAAATTTTGTAAATATTTAATGTATTTTATATATTTGCATTTTTCCAAAACGGATGACCCTTTCCTCTCGATTTAGTCCTCTCTGAGTCATGGTAGACTTGTTCACAATTGCAGACAAGTTGCTCGTTCCGTGACAACACTCCACTCCAGCCGAAACGGTTTCAGCGAAAAAACAGACGCATGGCTCCCTCAGCACCCTCAGTTCGTCTGCCGCAAGTCAAAATAGATGCTTCGCCCACCTCTCTGCCCGGCTGCGCTTTCTTTTGGGAGGAAAGGCTTTAGCCAGGGCAGGGAGACATTCTCGGTCGGGCCTTCGACACTGGAGCTAAAACGGTGTAGGCCTCGTTTACGAACCTCGAAGAGGCTCTCGTAAGGTGGCTGCAGTGGCGTCTGAGAGATATCCGTCCTAATTAGGATATGCGCGCAGGAGTCGAAATCCCTGAGCATGTTGGCCACGTTTTTCGCTTGGCTGGCGGATTCAGCGTTCGCACTGCGTCTTTGAGCAGAGGCGACATCCGGTGGTGTTAACGCCTTAACTAATGTCGATTACAGAGTTGCTGAGAGCCTCGGAGTCTCCCCATATATCAACTCCGTGTGACTTGCAGCAAGTTTCTCGTGATTGCTGTTCGGAGGCCAAGCAGAGCGGGTGGCAGGATAGTCTTCTTATGTCATTATAGCGGCCTTCTGCGGCTTGTACGCGGTTGTCCGGTGGCGTTTGAAGCGGAGGAGTTTACCTCGCTGTTTATAACTGCCGGCACAGTGAAGCGTGGAATCCAACTCCGACAGAGGGATTCAGCACAAAATTATGCAGAAATGTCTTTTCGAGGTATCGCTTCAGGCTACCGCGTTAATCTACCGATAATTGTGAAGCAATACCTGAAATCGTACGAGTCTCGCAAAGGGCCAATTAAGCTTGGTTGACTTAAGGAACATGCCTACCTCTTTTATTACATGTTTTGTAGTTTTGTACTTCTGGCCCAAGAATTAAGGTCATTATCAATGGACAGCGAGAGATATTTTGCGGTGACTTACCGATTCGTTGCCCGCATGTCTGGATACACTAGCTCGTGAACAGCGTGAAATACTTCCTCACAGAAATCGGCAGGAATATATATCTGGAGTTTCTTCTGGGGTCTCGCAGTGTATAATAGACGTTGAGCCGAAGGTAGGGAACTCCCTAAATGAGAGAAAAATATTTGTGACTTGTCGGTTTCGATCGCAAGGTAGAGGCGATCTCATCAGGCCCTACCCCGCCCGTGACCGAAAGCGACTACTGATGACATTTTGCTCTCTTTTTGTTTTAATTCAAACCCGACAAGGGTAATGCGCCAGGTTTGCACCTAGACTGGTTTGAGCCAATATAGCTAGTTTTTGCTAACGGATGAGTGGGCTTGAACCATCCACTTAATGGCGGGCACTAAATTGAGAAGCAACTCGCCTTTTCTGTTTAGTGAAGTATACATATTGCTCGGTGGTTTCAAACGCCTGGCGGCGCCCTGGCTTGGAGACCACGCAGTTAGGCGGCTTGATTGATAATGGGCAGCCTTGGGCAAGAAACGACGGTAGAAATTTAACGTACCCATGAACCTTAACTGTCTTCCGAAGCGGAAAACTTGAAATCGCTTGCACTTTAATTGGGTCCAGTTGGATGCCGTCAGAGGTAATCAGGTAGCCGAGCAATCTCAAGGAGACGTTGAAACGCTTGAGGTGTTCCAAATGCTCGGACACAGAGGAAGATGCGATTAGAGCGCAAACCAAAGTGAAGGTGTCGCAACACAGGGTAGATGAATCTGAGATTTACGCCGCATTGCACAGTTCAAAAGTTTTCCTAGTAAACTCGAAGCGTCCGCAAGGTGTACATATTGTTGTTTTCGGGGTGTCTTCGGCAGCTATAGGTTTGGATGAATGGAATGGGAAATCGGTGAGACCTCTATAATCGCTACAAGGTCTCCAGTCGCCATTAGGCTTAAGGATCATATGAAGTAGCGAAGACCAAACGCTGTCTGAAGGTCTGCAAATATCCTGCTTAAGAAGTTCTTCGAACTTTTTTCATGCAGCTACGAGCTTCTGCGGTGGAAAAGATGGGGAAGCCACTAGTGTTGATATGGTGCTGAAGATCATGCTTAACGGGCTCAGAGAAACTAGACTGGGTAGTGATATTGCGGTATTTTTGAAGAAGTGCGCGAATACGTTAGTCGGTAAGATCTTCGAAAACAATGGAAAAAGTGTGGGGCGTGCAGCTTGCGATTCTTCTTGATGACCTAAGAACAGTTGTTGCGTCAATTAAAGACCTGTTGTGTAGATCCACGTGCAATCCATAGTGGCACAGGAAGTCTGCACCTAAGATGTTAATGTTTATATCCGCAATAATGAATCACCGCGAAAACACTCGTAGAAGACTAAATTAATATCTACTTGTCTGCAGCCATACGTGCGAATCGACGAAGAATTTGTTGCCGCAAGTTTTAACTATTGCAGTTTTAAATTATGATTCCAGGTTGCGGGAAGAACCCAGATGTCAGCGCCTGTATCGACAAAGTAGTATTGCCAGCTCAAGGGCCATGTAAATTGTGAGGCGACGTGCTGCTGCATTTCAGGTAGCTGTCGTCAGAACTCTAGGCAAGTCTAGTTTTTTGTAGAGAAAGTGTGGGGCTGACATATTCTGTAGCTTTTTCGGCGAACCTATGGTGGTACCAGCATTACCCGGTACTTGTCGGTGCTACCGACGACCTACCATCCGATCGCCCATTTCAGGAGGCGGATTTTGACCATGATCTAGTCCTACTTCCCAAACGCGGAGCATCAACTGCCTTTGCCAATTTAGAAACGTCTGCTGTAGCTGAGTCACTTGGCTTGACGTGTCAAGGGACATAGGTCACGCGTAGACCATATGGATTTTGTCTACATTGACAGCCAAAGTATCCAAAGACCCTGAATTCGCATATCCCAGGATGGCCTGCATGCTTTCCGGAAGCCTTTGCAGCTGCAAAGACTGTAGCAGCTCGGTGTCGACTTTGCCACCCAACTGCTTCATTTCGAGCAGCAGTTGGCTCGCCACACAGTAAGCTCCATCAATGAGTGATTAAGTCTGGCTGTCTCACTCGCTGACAGACTTGGTCTCTTGTAGTTGCAGTCATCGAGCACATCGGAAACAAGCTTAATTGTCTCTTCATCCAGTCCAACTAATGCGTGATTAAATCGTGTGACGTATTTTGTAGCGCAGGTTAAAGTGAATTGCGTTCGGACTGTCGGAGCCATGGTTGCCACGGTAAAACGGTGGCACCTGTACTGCCACGGCAGTAATTTAGGGACCTCCGTTCTATCCGTGGACATGTGAAGGCGAAACGAAACAACCCGGAAACACAAACGATACCCGAGAAGAACCAGGACTGGAATGAGTGAAGGAAGAGATTCCTGAATCGTCTCTTGCGGCGCTTCCTTTTGTCAAAATCTTTTCAGATTCAGTACTAAGTGCCAAGCATTTAGCCTCGGACGGTCCTACCTACTTAAAATAGACAACGACTCGGTGATGGTGGGCGGTCGTAGGTTAATTGGCGAATCCGTTGAGAACTCCTCGCAACATCGAGCGCGTATGCAGAATGGTGTATTTTTGCATGGTTTGAAGCAGACTGTGTACCCAGCCGAACTACACATTCTGCACTGGTCATTCTCCGCCCCCTCTGTTCGCAATCTTCCTTACAAACAGCTGCCTGCAAGGGACTTGCCTGCTCTTTGCTGTAAAAATAAGCACATAACAAGCCGACTTGACGGTGATGTTATGCCGCAATGTAAACTACGTGGCTGCCTCCGATATCACGAGCCAGCTTCATTCGATCGAAATCTGTTTCAGCTTGGATGTGGAGGTCAACACTGTCCGGCATGTGGCTCATGATGATCTTTGCAGATGGTTAGGATTCGACACTTGTCTAAACCAAATTCTATCCGAATATTACTACTATTCGCAACAGACTAGCATACAATTTGATGTCATCTGAGTACACCAAATGTTTCATCTCGCACTTAGAACGTAGACCATATTTGATTCTAAAACCATGTCCTCTAGTAACATTCGGTGGAAATGAATCCCCTAAAAGATGCTCCTCCGTATGCGGATGGGCTCTGAGGTGTTTGGTACCTTCAGATGAATGCACTAACAACGTGATACGCCACCCTGTCATGAGCGCCATTAAAAACTTTATTAGTGTGGGATCGATGTGATGCAGATGTGGGACATCAATCAATCAGATGCACTACAATAGACAATAGACTGTAGTTGTAGGAACAGCATATCTGCACACAATCGAGACGCAATTATTGATTTAGGATAGAATTCTCGGAGTTGCTGGAGGTGCGTAAAACCTGCGAATATTTGATTCATGCAAAGGATCCATTTATGAATATTCTATACACGCTCTTTAAAATTCGTCCCAAACCTCAGCGAAGGCAAAGAAGAATGCTTCGGTGAGTACTGAAACTGTTACCTGCAGTGCGAGGTGGGTATTTTTGATAGCGCTGCCTCTGCCCCCATGGACTCTTGGTCATCAGTTTTTGGAATGTCCTCAAGTCGAACATGCTCTCGGATGACGGCGAGTAATAAAACGGTGCTGGCCTGCAGCCCGCTATACAGTCACCTGCGCGTATTGCGCTAAACGCTTGATGAATATTTGGTGGAACCTGCCTCCGCCTTTATTTCATGGTAGGGGCGAGTGTTAAGAACGTTCTTTTCCTCAGGTCACTTCATCCGCTGCCTACTCGAACGTACTATAGTGGTCGCCACAGATTATGGCGAAACTGCTACAGCAGGCACAGCCATGTCCCTTGTCATCGTGGAGCCTAGATGTCGAATTGGTGGTTTCGACGTGGTGCTGTCTATTACTGGAGCCCGACTCAGTCACTAAGTCAGACGACTCCCGCTGGTTACCCGTACCGAACCTTAGATTTCTTTTTCTCCTCATCTAATGAACTTGCATTTTATAACCTAACTGCCAGGTGCGATGATAGCTTCCTGGCTGGGGACCGGCTACGGCGGAGTTATTATTATTATTGTTCATGTTTGTCGGGGTATTTTCAGTGTAAAAGTTTTTTTTTATATCCTGACGGTGTTGCTTCTTTAGTTTGTGCATCCTTTTTAATTTGTAAAAAAATTTTACCAGCATTTCTTTCGAATACAGAAGTCAGTCCGTACGGATTTGAGTGGCGTTGCTTTTCATTTTTTGTGCGGGTAAGCTTCTCTGGCCGCCGAATGCGCGAAAAAAAAAACAGAACAAATTGTTCGACCTATGCTAGGGGCACCTCCCTCTAAATGCTAGCTTCTTCGCATAATAAGTAGCGCGATTGCAAATTTAACTGACGAGCTTAGTCTATATTTATAAGCTCTCCTTTCTCGCTAGTGGATAGTGGATTTTTGAATCTAATTTTACACATGTCTAGAATTACATTTTCAATTTGCAATTTATCCCAAAAGTGATGACCATTTTTCAACGATTCTTTGTTCTTTCTATTTCAAAAACAGAAACTATCGACTCCAAGGAAGCAAATGAAACTGGGGATGTCGACATTGATGCGAAAGACGAAAGTGCGGTGAATGAGGAATCTAAGGCAACAAAAGACGATGACGATAAAGATGAAGATGGTAGAAAAGATAATAAAGATAAAAATAACGAAGACAACGACAATGATGATGATGCCGATAATGACGATGATGTCATCAACAGTAGTGAAGAAGTAAATAACGCCCATGATGATGACAATGAACTCAAAAATGCTGAAACCAATGAAAAATCTGCAGATCAAATGAACGGAAAAAATGTTTCTAATATTTCCGTATCAACAAGTAATAACGAAAGTTTTCACAGCGCCTGCGATGACAAATCTGATAACAAAATCGCGAATGAAACCGATACAGATCACGACGCAGAGCCTAAACGAAATAGATCCGAAAGTAGAGTATCGACACCGGTCCAAAAACTTGAAAAAAGTGACAGAAAAGAGCGAAGAGCTGTCAGTGTGTCTCCCATTTTATTACCATCAAAGACAAACGGTACAAATAAGAAAAATTCTTCACCCATGACATTGCCAACAAACCCGGATGATCTTTTCGATTTACTGAAATCCAACAACTTACCTGAACCATCGGGAGCAACTCGTCACACGCCATCGCCAACAAGAGGCCTTTCCGACGACGAGGATGAAGCTGATGCAACAGCAGAAGTAGAAAAATCAAATCCATCCCCTGTTCCAGATCTACATGATGAATCGGGCTCAGCCAATGATTCCAGATTTTCGCTGAACACTTTTTTCAAATCGATGAAGGATAAGTTAATTTCTAAACAATCGGGAAATGATAGTCCCAGTCGATCATCGCCGAAAGAGGATGATGATTTGAGTGTAAAAAATGCAGATGGCAATTTAGACAGCCCCACAGCACAGGAGATTACTACGCAGTAAGCTTGGCAAACAGTCTTTTTTACCCTTTTAATTTCGAGGATATCTAGATTTAATGGCTATTGTATAATTTATTGGCAATCATTTTTGTCCATTTCGAGAAAGATGGTGTTGTTAGTTGGACTTAAATTCAACCGTTATGTATGATTCGTAGGAAATTATAGTCGGGCGGTGTTTTCTCAGAAAAGAAACAAGATATGAATTGAAAATATGGATCACGACTTTTAAGCGACAAGCATTCCCAGGCGAGAAATATATTTAATGATCTTGGGACAAAATTCGAGGGAATGGTAAACATCTGACTAGAAAAGTGCAAATATTTTCCTTTTGGTGTATCGTATGCACTTGCATTCATTCACTTGTTGAGAAAACGCCAGTCCTTAAACTCAATTTCGCACCAACTACAATATTATCTCCTATGGGTGCTAATTTATCTAAAATCTAAAACTCGACAGGGAGATTTAAACATTTTTCTGTCCGAGAAGTTTTTAAAAATATTGTTTTTCGCGCCGTATACATTGTATAAATGTATGTTGGAAGATGTCTAATTGTGACTTCGATATTTTCAACTCATATCATTGTTAAGGATACGTGTTTGTTATACCATATAAAACGATGTCTTTCTTGTTTATTTAATGCAAAAATCATCAGAACGATCCAAGTTTCCATGTTAAGTTTAAAAGTGTTTCCCTCATGGTTTTTGCCGCGTTTTAAACATGATCGCATAAAAACAAAATCTAATTTTCATGTACAAAGTTTTTAAAGTATATAGCAACTACTACACTAGTACTACTACGTATTATTATAAATAAACATTGAAATAAACATCCCATTGCAAAAAAATACAATACACACAGTAATACATTGTCTCCTTTTTAGTGAAAGCAAGATAATTTAAATAATAAAGAGAACAAGGAAAAAATTTGAAATATTTTGGGTTTTAATTTGAAACACGTCCAAACTGCTGGTTTTCCCATAAATATAGGGGGTGCCATTTCACCGGGCATGTCCATACAATATTGGCTAGGACCGATCGTCTACCATAAATGAAACTCAATAACTTAATTAAACCTAATGCTGGGAAATATAACTCTTTTCGGTGAGCCGACACATTTCGGCTCGCTTACTTAGCTGAGTCGACTCAGAACAGTGCCTTAAGGGGGTCATCCCCTGTGAAAGCCGTTTTTTTTGGCTTTATTTAGAAATTTTTTGTGGATAAAGATACAAATACGAATTTTTCACCATAGATTTATTAATATCTGGAGCGTTCATTACAATTTTCCCAGCCCTGTCGCATAGCTGGTTATTGAAATGCAAAGCAATTTAGACACTCATCTAGAAAAAAGGTGTTTCTCTGCTGCCACGCTAGAGGGCGCTGTGATCTTCTTAAAGAAAAAAGTCAACAGCATTTTAACGTACAGACTTAACGACAGTCCGCAAACTAGGATTATTCAAAAATTTTAAAAACTAAATTTTTGGTGCCGTGTTAAACTTCGGCTTCTTCGATGAATAAAAAAAACTACTGAATGAATCGCAATTATCCTAGTCTGCGGACCGTAGAAATATGTTCTGAATAAGTCGTGAAATTTTCAAAGAATTTCGTTGGATAGACTTTGGGCTATGGTGGGAGCCGATTTTCAATATGCAGTTTCGAGAAAAACGCATTTCAAAAGTAGAATGCGCTTTTTAGCCATAAAACCTTAACTGTCCATTAATCTGCTATACTTAATCCATAAACCTTAGGTTTTTTCAAGAAACACATGTACAGTCTTGGCTTCAATTGTTGTCTTTTTAGCGAAGTCATTCCAACATCATTCGAACCGATAAATACGAGCTTTATTACGGCAATCGACATAAATCTGGCATGTGACTTATCACGTGTTTAACACTATAATTTGCGAACGACTCTGAATATCAAAAAATTACTTTGCCCATATATCCTACACTATATCTAGATACAAATGATGCCGAAAAAAAAAATTCGATTCCGCGGATCCGACACGGGATGACCCCCTTAAAAGAGTCAGCATTATTTTCACTTCGTCTACAGCAATATGAGGAAAATTTTGTATCCAAAACTTAAAAATCCACTTAAAACAATGAAATACATTTAAATTAATTTCAGCATAAACAGTTTGCCTAATATACATATTGTGATGTCTATTTCCTGGTATTGGATATTCAGAAATTAGAGTGAATCAAGAAAGCCAATAACCGTCAGGGACTTTAGTATATTCCCTACTTTCAGATCTCTTAACTTTGCATCTGGTAATAAGTGTTCTCCCAGATGCCTCGACCAACTTTGCACAAGTGCCGGACACTGTCCCTGGACGTGTATAGAGGTTTCATCACACTCTGCACAAAACCTGCAACCAGTGTCCATAGATATCCCTAGCTTCCCTAGGTGATAGTTCAGCCGACAGTGATCAGTGAGAACCTCGGAACTGAATACAAACACCTTCCTTCCGCCGAGACTTGATGTCCAAGGAAAGTTACTTCGGTTTGGAAAAATTTACACTTTTTGGTGTTGAGTTAAAGATTTCGAGATCTTAATCGGTTAAACGTGGTTTCCAAATTTTTTAGATGGTGATTTTAGTTGGTGATTTTTGGAGCATCCTGTGACGATGATATCATCGATGTATAGGAATGTTGTTTCTGGTGGTAAACCTGTCATGCCTATTGTCATCATTCGTTGAAATGAATATGGACTAATCCAAAAAAAACACAGAATCAGTCAATTCAAATAGACATCAACGCATACTAAACGAACTAACTTTCGAAACCGTTCCTAACTACGCAATAAAAGATCTTCAACAACTTTGTGAAAAATATAACGATATTTTTGCAATAGAGCGGGAACCACTAACACTATTCCAGAAATCCACAAAGCCGAAATAAAAAGACAAATTGACAAAATGTTAACCAATGGAATTATAGAACCATCAACATCAGACTTCAATTATCCAATTCTACTAGTTCCAAAGAAAAGCACTAACGAGAATAAATGGCGTTTAGTCATAGATTTTCGGAACCTTAACAAAAAAGTCTTAGCATATAAATTCCCACTACCCCTCATTGACGACATTCTACACCAACTAGGTCGAGCTAAATATTTTTCAAACACTAGATGGGTTGGGGTTGGGTTTCACCAAATATCCGTAGAGCCAAAATCTAGAAAATATACTGCCTTCTCAAACACTAGCGGACATTACCAATTTACACGCCTACCATTCGGTTAAAATATTAGTCCAAATTCATTTCAACGAAAGATGACAATAGCCATGACAGGTTTACTACCAGAAACAGCATTCCTATACATACAACTCCCACTATGATTCGGAAGTTATTTTTGGTGAGGTTTAAGCAATCTTTGTGCGCATGGGTTCGTATCCCCCAATAAGCACCCTGGACTGCTCCATCCCTGGTAGGCCCGCTCAGTATAGTTCCCTCAATCGTTCCTCTTCATTTCTTAGTGTCACAGCCATGAAACCGTTTCCGATTCCCGTGTAAAGGCGTCCCTGCTGCCTTCTTGGCTAGTTCGTCCGCTGCCTCGTTACCTTCCAACCCAGCATGACCTGGAACCCAGAGTATTCAGACCTTGGTGGACGAACCAAGTGTATTCAGTCTCTCAAGGCATTCCCATACCATTTTAGAGTTCACCTGGTTGGACCTAAGTGCCTTGATCGCTGTTTGGATATCGGTGAGAATAGCAACCTTCTCCCCCTGTAGTTCCTTTGGAGATTGAAGGAGGCGCATCTATCTATGGCGTATATCTCCGCCTGGAATATGCTAGTGTATCTACCCATTGACTCCAAGTACATTTTCCTTGGACCAATGACACCGGCACCCACTCTCTCTGCTGTGGGGGATCCGTCAATGTACCAAGTAATCTTTGCCTGCATCTGTATGTGCAGATGGAGAGGGCTCATCCCGGAAGGACCTCCAGGAATGCCGTTGGGGATGTCCCAATTGCCCCACTGATATACACGCAAGCCAGTCTTTGGAGCTTGTGTAATTCCCTGGCTTGTGTGCTGAGTTCGGTTCCTTCTACCCAGATTACCGCTCCATAGGTAATCATTGGCTTTACTATTGCAGTATATATCCAAAGTAATATCTTCGGGGTGCAACTCCATTTTTTTCCTGCTATGGACCTAATAGTCATCAGAGCCCTCGTAGCTTTCCGACATTTATCCTCCAGAGTAATTTTTGATCTAGTGCAATTCCCAAATATTTGACCTCTGTTTCTCGTTTCACCTCCATGTCATGTAACCTTATGGCTTTCATGTAATCAAGCTTATGTCTCCTACTGAATGGTACTATGGTGGTTTTAACTGGATTGATCCGCAGTCCCACCTTCCTGCACCAGGCACTAGTAACTCTTAGACCAGTTTGGATTCTATCACATAGGGTATCTTCATATTTGCCCCTACAGATCAAAACAATGTCGTCCGCGTAACCCTGGACTTGTATTCCAGTATTTGTTAGCACATCCAGGAGTTCGTCCACTACCATAGTTCACATCAGCGGCGATAGTACCCTGCCCTGTGGACAACCTTAAGTAGTGTTCATGGCAAGAGAATTTGTATCTGTCGGTATTTCCATCTGCCTACTCTCTAGCATTTTGCCCATCCAGAATGCCAGGGTGTTTCCCACTCCCTTGCCGCTCAGGGCATCTCGTATCTCTGTGTGCGATGTGTTGTCGAATGCTCCTTCGATATCCAAAAACGTACACAGTGCTATTTCTTTTGTTTCTGTGGCATCCTGTGGTACATCTGTCAACTGATACAGAGCAGTTTCAGTTGACCGTTCTGCCCGGTAAGCGTATTGACAGTGATGTAGGGGATTACGCTGTAGAATGTTAGTTCTAATATAGTTCTCTATGACCTTCTCCACCGTTTTGAGTACGAACGATGTTAGGCAAATTGATCTGAAAAATTTAGGGGGAAAAGGATCCTTTTTTCCTCCTTTTTTCCATTTTTGCCTGTCTCCATGCCCTTGGTATGTATCCCAGTGCTATGCTCCCCATTATCACCTTTAGAAGAGACGTTTAAGATGATTTCTAGGCCTCTCTGACCTCAGTGGTTTAAAAGCTCCCGCTGCCCATCTTAGCCTAGCTTCTGAGAGGTACTCTTTTGCTAGTTTCCAGTTCTCCTTTCTCCACCTTTTATTCGTTGTTGAGATGTCAGGCACCGCCTGCCACCGTGGGGTAGGACGCCGGGAAATGAGTTTTGAGAAGCAGGTGTACCCTGTCCTCCTCATTCTCGGTAAATGTCTCATCTTCCTTCTTCAAGCAGACAGAGGATATTACCCCTTTGGTTACAGCCTTGTAAAGCCTGGTTGCTTTTATGATCTGTTCGATCCCTTCACAGAATTCCCTGAAGCTGTTCCATTTTGCTTCCCTGATCGCGTTGCGACGTTTGATTGCCTCTAGGGACCTCACTCATCTACCCCGATCGTGACGAGTTTACCCTTTCCCTAAACCTTGTTTCTGAAGACTCCGTACTCCCGTATGGAGATCCTTATTCTGAGCGATTAGGAGGTCCATAAAATCTTCCGTTTCTATTGTCGCGGCTTTTGGGAGAAAAACTGTCACTATATGTGGTCCTGGTATATCATTCCCAGCACATGTTGGTAGTTCTGCCCCTTCCCAACCTGGCAATTTTGAAACTATGGTCCTAATCTACTCTGCAGTGTCTTCCGTCGCGCAGTCCACCAGTATAAGACCTGGTCGAAAGCATATCCCGGCGAACACAAATTTTGAAACCCATCCCTTGCACATCTGCCTGACGACAAGGTCTTCGATGGTTCATCAAGGTATTAGTCACGGTCCGGCGCAATTTCCACCAAACTTTCGATAAGTACTTAGTCTACAAAAGAAAAACGAAAATGTTTGAAAAGTGGCGATTTATTTCTCAACATAGTTTCCTCTCTTAGCTTAATACACTTGACCCATCGATGCTCCAACTTCTTTAACCCGTCTAAAAAATATGTTTTCTCGAGGTCTGCATGATCTCCGCCAGCGATGACCTTCTCCTTCGACTCAAATTTCTGCTGGCGAGTGGCTTTTTAAAGTTTCGGCACAAAAAGAAATCGCGCGGGGCCAAATCTCTAGAATACGCTGGATGAGGTAGCAGTTTGTAGCCCAATTCGACCAATTTCGACGTGGCGAAGGCGGAGGTGTGAGCAGGTACGTTGTCATGATAGAAGAGCATTTTTTTTGCCAAATGGGGCTTTTTTTCTGCAATTTGGCAGGGAATCGGCTCAATAATTCGGTATAGTAGAGCTCCGTGACCCTTTTGCCAATAGAGCAGTCTTAACCTTCTTCGCAGCACATCCGCCGGGTAAAGTCTACTGTTTCCACTGTTCCCTGGCCTCTGGTATACCAGTGGACTCATGTTTCGCCGGCGGTCATGAAATGATGCAGAAACTCCTGCTTTGAAGTGGTTTCACAGTTGCGCTTGTTGTCCGGAGTGAGCAAACGCGGCACCCATCGCGCCGACAGATTTCTCATGCATAAAATTTCATGCAGGATATGACTCATGCAGCCTTTTGAGATGCCTACTGCCTCAGCTATCGCGCGGATCTTGCGTCGGCGGTCTGTCAATACGAGATCCTGGATTTTTCTCATGTTATCCTCCGTGGTGGCCGTTTTCGGGACACTTGCGCGTGACTCATCAAAAACCGACGTGCGACCACGTTGCAACTCGTTAAACCAATTTTTTATGGCCGCCATTGCAGGAGCAGAGTCACCATACACAGGATCCAAGTGCTCTTTGATTTCGCTGGGCGATTTCCCTTCCAAAAACATTAATCGAATCACCGACGGATATTGCTCTTTTTCCATTTTTCTAAAGTTCGCGGACACACCCGCTTCTATACGCGGTCAAACAGAACTACGGGGCTGATTCGGCTGGAATTTTAACAGTGTGCGTCTACGAGAATGTACTACATGACAGCGAATTACTCTTTCGGTAGTGGCGCTAAAGGGCGGTCAGGCCGCCCCCGTAGATGTCGTATACGGGCACCACCATGACTTTTTTTTCAGATTTTCAGCTGGGTAAGTTTTGAGAACAGTCCTTTAATTTAAATTACCTCATTCTAACCACCGCACTCCCCCTGTTTGGAACTCATGTCAAACTGAATCCTGCTTTTCGACAAATACCAATCGAGACCCGTGACTGATCGGTAAAAAATGCATGCTCGTTTTTTCATGTATCGCGACCTCCTCCTTAAACTCAACGCAAAATGGTGTCATTCATTGCATGGGGATTCACACAATAAATGTAATTGTTTGTGGGAAACATGCGTGTGACAGGCAGATAGACCGTCGTGAACCGTCTTTAATAATGCACTGTTTTCTATATGAAGCCCCGGCGGTAGCGTGGGTCTTCTCAATACACGAAACAGGTTCCCCTTTTCAACCTCGCAAATCCTAGTTATGCATTCCGGTGATTAGACACTTTCTTCTTGAGAAAAACACCTTATTTCAAGTTATAATTTTATTTCAGAAAACATTTCAAAAATATATATATATATAGATTGAGACTTTTGCTATACTTTTATTTTTTCTTTTTTTTATTCAGGTGCCGATATACTTTTCAATTTACTTAGAATGTAGAGATGAATTCTCTAAACATTTCGAATAAATGTTTATGACAATTCGTTGTAACAGCCGAATCAGATTCCTTCTTCTCCAGTCCTGGGAAGCTCTCATAAAACTGAAAAGAACCGCAATAAAAAATCTCCTCCTTATTCAAATGAACACCCAAAATCGTCTTACCCCAAAATCAGTAAACAATGATTTCCTCCTATCCACCTCCGTACTGCCATCAGTTATTTTTTTCATTGTGCAACTTTCATCGCCGGACTCCCAAAAGGGTGTTCGACGTTCCTTCCATTGTTCCAGCCTGTGGAAGCACTCGCTGGAATAGTCCTGATCAGATTTTCGTATAATTTCAACCAATTTTTCCAGGACAATGTGACTCATTGCAAAGGCTCCAAGGAAACGAGCCTCTTGGGCAAGTTTATCCTCACCCAATTCACTAAAAATATCAACCGCCAACATGAAGTTATATCCTGCGATGCTCATGAAAGCCCGACTAACCGCTATTTCTCCAAATAGCATGTAAGCCTTTGCCTGGTAAAATTGGCTGCCACTCTCCTCTGCAGCTCTTTTTGCTAATTTGGCGAAACTTGTTGCTCGGCTTACATAACCCATCCTGAAAAAATGAGTGGAAGATTATTTAAACGAGTGAAATGACTTCTTTTTTAAAGAGAAGCAAACAAACTTTAGAAGCGCGTATCCTTTCCTGAGGTATCCTTTGCAGATGTAGTCCGACTGGCTGCTTACTTGGGCAAACGTGATCCCTTTGCTGTAGAAATTCGTAGCTTCGGTGTAGTTTTTGGCATCCATTTCTCTATCTCCACGTTCTATGTATGCTCGGGGTATAATGAATTTGTTTTCCGCTGTAAAAGATTCGAATTGATATTTATTTGATAATAAAGCAGTTTGTTAATGGGAAGCCACCTTTGTGAAGGGGTCAGCTCTGTAAGAAACTCACTCTCACTTCACGGGTAAAGTAAGAATCGAGCTCGCCCTGTTCGGGAAAACAAGGAAAACTTAAGGAGGGTACATAGTTAATACTTTCACAGTTGCGGAGCAATTGCAAAAGCCGAATCTTTTAAAGCAAGATGAGCGGAGAAACGATTACACGTCGACAATAATTTCAAGACAGTCCAAGAAGGGAACGTAATAGTGCCGGTCGCAGCTCATGCTTAGCAGGAAAATAAAATTCGATTATTATTATTATTTTGTTAAGGGAAAGTTGCACTGCGCCCTTAAAGAACTATTGTACCCCTTTGACTGGATATAGTATAGCTATTAACTATAGTCTGTCAAGTAAACCTATAACCGTTCGAAATTTTCGTATATTCCCTACTTCTAAGCCTTTCGACTTTGTATCTGGTACTAAGTATTCTTCCAGGTGCCTCGACCTACTTTGAACAAGTTGCGGACACTGTCTCAGAACGGGAAGTTTCAACGCACTCTGCACTGAACCTGGAGGCAGTATCCATAGATATTCCTAGCTTCGCTGGCTGGTAGTTTAGTTGGCAGTGACCAGTGAGAATTTCCACTATAATTTGGAGGTTCTTCTTGGTGGGGGTTGAACAGTCCTTAGCGCGCTGTCACTTGGGAAGCAACTTACCTTCTTCTACTGCTACTGCTTGGGTTCGCATCCTCCTATAAGCACCCTGGACTACTTCATTCCTGTTAGGCTCGCCGAGTATAGTTCCCTCAACCGTTCTTTTTCATTTTTTAATGTCATAGCCATGAACCCGTTTCCGATTCTATAGAAGGGTTTTCGCCCATGTAAAGGCGTCCCTGCTCCCTTCTTGGCCAGTTCGTCCGCTGGCTCATTTCGTTCCAACCCAGCATGTCCTGGAACCCACAGTATCCAGACGTTATTGTGGGAGCTGAGCGTATTTAGTCATACCCATACCCGCTATCAATCAGAATAGCAATGTTCTGCCCCTCTAGTTGCTTTGGAGATTAAAGGAAGCACATCTCTCTATTGCATATGTTTCCGCCGGAAAGATGCTAATATGCTTACCCATATCCGAGTACATTTTCCTTGGACCAATGATCCCGGCTTCCTCTGCTGTGAGGGATCCGTCAGTGTACCAAGTAATCAGTTGCTGATTTAAGCCGCATATCACAGCAACCCTTCCACAGTTTGCCTTGTTACTTCAATGTGTTTCGAAATTTTTATTGGAGCGAAACATCGTCGATATCCCTTGGTATCAATAATTGTTATCCCTTCATCATCATCATCATCAACGACGCAACAATCGGTATCCGGTCTAGGCCTGCCTTAATAAGGAACTCCAGATATCCCGGTTTTACGCCGAGGTCCACCAATTCGATATCTCTAAAAGCTGTCTGGCGTCCTGGCCTACGCCATCGCTCCATCTTAGGAAGGGTCTGCCTCGTCTTCTTTTTCTACCATAGATATTGTCCTTATAGACCACCGTAACCTATTGAGCCGGATTTTATCCACAACTGGACGGTCATGGTATCGCTCATAGATTTCGTCGTTATGTAGGCTACGAAATCGTCCATCCTCATGTGGGGGCCAAAAATTCTTCGGAGGATTCTTCTCTCGAACGCGGTCAAGAGTTCGCAATTTTTCTTGCTGAGAACCCAAGTCTCCGAGGAAAACATGAGGACTGGCAAGATCATAGTCTTGTACAGTAAGAGCTTTGACCCTATGGTGAGACGTTTCGAGGGGAACAGTTTTTGTAAGCTGAAATAGGCTCTGTTGGCTGACAACAACCGTGCGCGGATTTCATCATCGTAGCTGTTATCGGTTGTGATTTTCGACACTAGATAGGAGAAATTATCAACGCTCTCAAAGTTGTATTCTCCTATCCTTATTCTTCCTGTTTGACCAGTGCGGTTTGATGTTGTTGGCTGGTTCGTTTTCGGTGCTGACGTTGCCACCATATATTTTGTCTTGCCTTCATTGATGTGCCGCCCAAGATCTCGCGTCGCTTGCTCGATCTGGATGAAGGCATTGTTATCCCTTGGTATCAATAATTCGATATACCACCTAGAAAAAATATCAATCTATTTCGATTTAGGCAGCTCCCCGCCTCACTCATACTCCCGCCCATCTTGAAGATTGCTCTCCTTCCTTGCATCTATATGTGTAGATGAAGAGGGGTTAATTTTAGTAGATCCTCCAGGGATGCCATTGGGCATGTCTTCATTACCCCACCGATACACACGCAAGCCAGTCTTTTCCCTGGCTTATGTGCTGAGTTGAGTTCTTTTAGTCCAGATTACCGCCTCATAGGTAATCATTGGCCTTGCTATTGCAGTATATATCGAAAGTAGTATCTTCGGCGTGCAGCCCCATTTTTTTCTTTTATGGACCTGCAAGTCATCAGAGCCCTCGTAGCTTTCCGACAAATGTTTCCGACAGGCGTCTTCCAGAGTAATTTCTGGTCTAGCGTAATTCCCAAATATTTGACCTCTGTTCCTCGCTTCACCTCCTTGCCATGTAAGGTTTTGGCTGGATTGATACGCAGCCCCGTCTTCCTGCACCAGGCACTAGCAACCCTTAAGGGTTCACCAAACAGAAGGCGGACTGTCCGTGCGGATAGGGCGCGGTATGAATTCAAACTGCTCTTCGGTGAAGACACTTAAAAATAGTGATATTGCGTGAGATTTAGCTGCATTGCCGTTATGGACATACATTCCCCAATTTTAACCAGTAGTTGAGCTGCCTATTGGGGAGCAGTCTCCTTCTTGCAATTTGCGATTTGCATATTCCGAGCATCTGTTGCTGCCTGCAGTGTGCCGATGGTCCACATCCTCCTTCCTTTGTACAGTAAGCAATTTGGGTCAGTTTCGGAGTCCTTGCTCATGTGGCGTCCATTTCGGAGACATTAAAAATACCGTTTCTATGAAATCTGCTCTCTAAAACAACTCATAACTCAGTCTATTCTCTCTACTGTTGACTATTCCTTACTTTTCCAAGGCTTCGTAAACCACTTCTTTCGTGGTTACCTCATCTATTTCCTTGGAAACTATAGGAACCTATGGCCTATTGCCTGTCCTAAGGACTTGGATCTATTAAGCCTCAACATAACGTCTCCTTTCTGAGACCACCTAATGTGGCTAACATTATCTTCCAAATTGGTGAGTTCTGGGTTTGCCTTCACTCTCCTGAGAATGCCAGCGTATGACCGGATCTTTCGGTTCTTTTAAGATGATGAGAAGCTGTAGTTGTATCTTACTTCGACCACCTTTCTTCAGGCTTCCACATACTTCTGATGGGGTTCACTCCCAAACTAAAGAATTGCGGCTACGCGAGTTTAGCGGCTAGCGTCAGCGTCTTCCGCTCCCAGCTTTCTTGGGAGTAGAGTCCTCTTTTCCCTTGGGCGTACCCCGTTGATTCGCTTAATCGTTCGCGCAGCCTCTTCCTCGGTTTTAACTCTACCGTGTTTTAATTGGGCGTCACTTGTGTTGCTTGGCTTACTTTTTCGCCCGAAGCCTTTACTGCTCTTCACCAAGCGGGTTGTTACTCTTCGGTAGTAGAACCAGGATCTGCTTTTTCTACTGACTCGAGAAGATGCCTTTTTCAAAGAAGATGTTTAAACTGGAGTCACATTCGGTATGTTGCTTTGTTGGCTGCACAGAGAGTAATAATATCTTCTCTCTTAATCACAATAATGCATCTGCCATGCTGTTGAAACAGATTCATCACAATGTTGTGTTAGAAAACTAGACATTTGATATGCAGGACCTTGATTCCTTTCATTTTAGGCATCACTATTCTATAGGGTCTTCACCGGTTGATATCGGCCTCTTTGTACAGTTCCTTTAAAATAAATTTCGTTCGGTCTCACGTATCGTTTTTCATAATTTCCTCCTGAAGAGTGCCTGACTAGATATCTTTGGTCTTTTTTGGTCTAGATCTCGAGGCAGAGGTTTCCAAACCTTTCAGAGGTCCCAGGAGAATCGACTGGAGGAAGTTTGGTCAAGTTATTAAGAACAAACTCTCCGGAGCCAAAGGTCGAGGCTCTGGGAAAGGCATTCGATACCGCCTTTATATTTTCGTATCTTGCTAAATAAAACACTGCCACCGTAGTGGAATGAAGGTTTGTCCAGCCTCAGCAAGCTGACCAGGGAGATCCACAATATCTGCTACAGGAAAAAATATTGGCAGCCATGCAAAGACTGCCTGAAGAGATACAAATCGACTATCAAAAGAGACTGCTAAAAGGCGGTGTTGGTTGGACTATTCCCAGAACATTGAAAGCACGATTCGCTCTCAGTAAGATTCTGACCAAAGAACGTAGGAACCCATCCTTTCTTAAAAAGTCGGAAGGATCCTGGGCGGAATCTGCTGGTGAAAACTTGGAGTTGCTGATTCAGACGCTCTTTCCCGCCAGCGAGGAGGACACTGAGTCAAAGCCTTGCTTGGAGGGTATGCAGCCACCCCAGACGTGCGGGATTATCAAATCGGTTATTACCGAGGATAACATGGGCTGAGCTATAAACAACTTCTATGCATATAAATCTCCGGTCCAGATGGCATAATGCCAGTCACGCTACAGAAACAGCAGGGAAAGGTTGTGCCGTAGCTCGTCGATATTTTCTGGCGCTTTATTTCTTTGGGATACGTACCACAATCTTGGAGACTGGCACGAGTTGTTTTCATACCGAAAGAGAGTAGGCGCGGCTATGAGTCCGCGAAAGACTTTCGATCAATCAGCCTCATCTCTTTCGTGTTGAAGACCCTAAAGCCTGTCCTGGATATTTACTTAAAGTCTATTGTGGAGAGAATGTCTTTCTCTAAGTCCCAGCATGCCTACCTCAAAGGCAAATCTACAGAAATCGTCCCCCACGTAGTAATTGGTATGGTCACAGCAGCGGGGTGAAGGTGGTGGGATATGCTGACGACTTGGTGATATTAGTGTCAGGGATGTTCCCTCTATTATGAGTGACATCATGGAAGGAGAGTTGGGAAAGGTGTGCCTGTGGGCTGCGAAATGTGAACTCGACGTGAATCCAACCAAAACGGAACTAATGCTATTCACCACCAAGCAAAGAGCACCAGAATTCCACCTACTGCCACTGAATGAACAAAGATTGGTTCTTTCCTCCAGTGTAAGGTATCTGGGTGTAATCCTGGACCCAAAGCTAAATTGAAAATTGAACATAGAACTGAGGGTTAAGAAAGCCTGTTTTGCCTCCTATGCCTGTAATGGGGGTCTCTGGCTGAAGATGGTTCTCTGGATGTACATAGTGCGTTCTATCCTAACATACGGCTCTATTGTATGTTGGCAGGCTTTAAGCAAAAAATACACTAGAATACAGCCTAATAGGATTCAAAGAACGACGTGTGCAGGTGCTATCGGGACTCTGCAGTCCCTGCGTAGTCCATGCTCCCAATGTGTTCCTACATCTCCTCCCCCTAGACCTCCACATTAAATACGATATAGCGTGCAGTGCCCTCAGAGTCCGGACGCTGGACAGTAAACTCCTACGGTCATACTCCGGGAATCTGGCCATTACCCACGGGCTGCGCCACATGTAAATTGAACTTCACGAGAAACTTTCCCGTGGACTTTCCAACCAGGGTAGAGTGGAAGACCGGTAGCGTGTTCTAAGGCCATGCCACAGTATTCTTCACTAATGGATCAAAGATGGTCTGTGGAGTCGGTACAGGAGTTTTCACGAATACACACAGTGTATTCGAGTCGTATGGTCTCCTAGGTCTCGCCAATGTATTTCAAGCGAAAGTACTGGCGATACTGGAAGCATGTTGACGGCCGCGGAATGATCCGATCCCCATGCATAACATAGCCACTTTGACCGACAGCCAAGCGGTCATTAAGGCCTTGTACGCATCGACGACAACCTCCAAGCTACCGGAGGCAGTACAGAAACGTACTGAACAGTCTGGGCGCATGCTCAAGGTCACCGTCCTCTGGGTTGCCGGATTGGCTAGGCGGGACTCTGCTCTTGGCAGCCCTTCGGTGGGTACCCTCAGGCGCTTTCTTTGTGATTGCCCAGCTCTAGCTAGAGTCAGGCCACGTACACTAGGTAAACCATCCTTTGAGGACCTCAGAGAGATTTTTAGTTGAAGGGTGGGAGAGCTATTTTCATTCGTTAATGCTAGGGGCTGGCTTTGAAGTTCTTTTTTCTTATCTTATTTATTAAGATTTCTGTTAGGCGAAGTTTTAAGAAATTTGTATGTCTATTATTTATAATAAAAATGTTGTTTCTACTTACAAGCCAAAGCATGTTTGAGGGCCTTCTTGGAATATTCCAAAGCCACGCCATAATTTTCATTCGATTCCTTCGCACTCAAGCACAGGAATAGTAAGTAGTTGACCTCTTTACATAAATCTTTTCCCAAGCCTAATCCTTGTTCAATTCTCCATTCCCTCGCAACCGACATTTGATAAGCAATTTTCAGCGTCTCGTAAGCAACATCATATAGACCACCTTAGATGAAAGATTGAAATTTAATTTATTCTTCTTATTCATGTAATGGAATCATGGCGACATTTTTAGATTGCTTTTGTAAGAGAGTAAGTAAAAGGACTGTGTAAGTTAAGAAAGTTGGCGCATGGAGCTACATACACGTATTTGGAGTGTATACTCTGATTACGAACATTTTCAGATATACCGTTCCCACCCACGTCATAAAATACGTTAAGCGACTTTAATCTACCTATATTAAGTGCGCACACTTTACATATCATTATCTTATTTGGGAACAAGATACCACTATTCCAACTTGAAGGTGCACCTACACTTTTCAATCAGAAATCGTCCATAGTAATATCGAACTCGTGCCTCCAGCAAACCACCATCCAATCTGTAAACATTTGTCGCCCTAATTGTCACCAGATATATTTGCTCAACAATCCACAATTGCTGTTCCTCTCGGGCCAAATGTTCAGCGAGTTTCAGGATTTTTTCGATGGAACCCACTTTATCGCCTTCGTGAAGCTTCAGTTCTGCTTTTTTAAAATACTCAGCAATAGTTAGGAGACATTTCTTTCCAGCTTGCACTTTCAGATACAATTGCGATATTTTTTTCGATTTGTCATATTCATCTTCCATCTTGATCAAATCCTCAATGAACTGGGCCGATTGCCTATAGCCACCTTCGTAGAGATCGTGGATGATAGCTTCATTGTGGGAAAGGCGATCGATTCGAATATCATATAAACTTATTTTTGGGACTTTGGCTCGTAACCTCTTCTTCACATCTTCAAGATATTTGGAATTTACCCAAAGTCCAGGACGGATTAAATTAGTTCTGTCTTCGGTCATTAATGACGATTTGCAAGGTTGGAAATATGAACCGGGATCAGCTAGAGAAGGTATAGGGCAACGACGAGAAAAGGGTGTACTAAGTAAAGTACAAAGCTTACAATCCCACGGATGTATTACAAAAACTGACACATATTGTGTCTTCTTGAAGGGCCAGAGGTTCGAATCGAAGGATGCGATGTGGTTATAACTGAAATATTTGACATGGCAAAGTGATTGTTAATTAAATCACTAATTTGTTCTAAGTAAAAGATTCTATTTGAGTTTCGATGAAGGGTTTATATTGAAGATGCTTCACGTTTCGCATATGCACCTTGTAAGAAAGGCGATTTCAGAAAGGAGATCTCACACTAAATCTTAAAAGGATTAGAATCACGTGCAAGGGAGAAGCAAGTTCTTAGGTCAGTAAGACGACACTACGGCTATATGACATGACGTGAACATGGCATCAATGTGGTTACTATGCAAACAAATTTTGAACTACTCGAGTTGAAGAAAGCGGCATTAGAAGTCCTATGTAAGGACTAAGGCATATATTGTAACCATCAGCCTACTAGGTGACGCGGCAACAGTACTGAAGAGTGCAAAGAGAATGGCAATTGGCAATTGATTTTGATTTGGTAACATAGCTACCACAAATAGAACTGCGGGCGGTAGATTGCGGCTATGCAAATTAGACATGAAGCTCATATAGATAAATCACAATCACGGAGAGGTAACCCCGTTGCGATTTGCAAGAAAAAAAGTTCTATGCGGCCAAAACTAACGAATCCTCTCGAAATTACGAAGGTTCTAGCTTGGTGAAAGACCAAATAGGTCGCTCAAGACAATAATAATAATAATAATCGTTGGCACAACAATCCATGTTGGATCAGGGCCTTGAAGTGTGTTAGAGCACTTCATTCAAGACCGTAACGGTATACTAGGAGGCAATGTGGTCAGCATTGCGCTCGCCCGAGATTATTACCCTGATTTGACTCAGGTACTCATTCACAGCTGAGTCGACTGGTATCCGACGTCAAATCACGATACAAATTCCACTGCCACCAGTGAGATTTGAACCGCGACCTTCCGTACGACAGCCTTGCGCTCTAACCACTCAGCTATCCGGACACCAAGACAATAGGTATGCGGAAAATAGGGCTTGAAACACTCTAAAACCGGTTTTATAAGGTTGCAAGAATCGACATCTATAGCAGGCGCTCCTCTTAGCGTAACACTTTAGTGATGAGCTGAGGAGATATGGCCTTAAAACCATAGCCAACGAGGTTAGTACGTGTTTATTTGGACGACAAATGTCAGAGATTACATCCTCCTATGTGCTATCGTTCCCGGTTCAACAAAATGTGCTGAAGCTCCCCCGAGTACTTCCTGGGGACACTAGACTTCTCCTTTACTATTCTGCGCCGTCTAATTCCAGGATGATTCAGACGCCATCCATTCTGGGAAAGTGCACTGCATTACATAGGATAACCAGTTTTCAGTCCGACTATATTTGCTTCTCTTTGTAAAATCTGAGCCATTTGAGCAAGGTTCTTGTCTCGGAGAGACCAAACATAAAAGTTATTAGCTTCTCCGAAATGGCCCTCCTGTGTGAAGCATTCCAGATAAACTCTCTATTCACGCTGTTGAAACCTCTCTCGAAATTGATGATGAGCAGGTGAACCACAGATCTAAACTTCGCGCACTGTCCCAAAATCGACAGGGTGTTGTTGTGGTCAAAGCAGGAGAATCTTGATATTATTTAAAAAATTTGTAACTTCATCATCATCATCTTCTTCTTGGAAATCACCAAGAGTGCACAGATACGTTGCCAACATCATTGCTGACCCCGAAACTTGCGGTATAATCCAATCACATCCGTAGGTATCAAAAAAGCTTTCAACGAAGGACAGACAACACCTTGTTTTTCCAAAATCAACGGAGATTCTATAAAAATCTTACTAACTCAGGTTGTGAAAATAAACTCGATCTGGATCAGGCAGAAGACTTCTGGAGAAATTTTTAGAGCCAACCTAGCGGTTGCAATTTAGAAGCAACGTGGCTCCCACGCTTATGCGTTCATGCGAGGCCCTCCCCAAAATGACCATACCTGACGTAACTGAGATTGATGTGGAAACAGCTCTTGAAAAAGCAGGCAATTGGAAGGCACCAGCAGTTGACAAGATTCACAACTTCTGGGTGAAGAGGTTCAAAAGCACTCACAGGGTATTGGCAAATCATTTTAATCAGGTGATTGTCGATCCTAAATTATTTCCAAAATTTTTCACCAAGGGATAACTTTCCTCATCCCCAAGGAACAGGGTGCATCTTGCCCTTCAAAATGTCGACCAATTACTTGTCTTCCCACCATCTACAAGGTCTTAACTTCAGTTCTTTTCGCGAACATTTCAAAACATCTTAATGGTCACAAAATGATAGCTGAGGAGCAAAAAGGATGCGTAAATGGCTTCCGATGCTGTAAAGAACAGCTTATAATCGATACGGTCGTTGCAATGCAGGCTGTTCACCAAAAACGAAATATCTCGACAGCCTACATCCATTATAAATCAGCCTTTGACTCCATATCGCATTCGTGGTTACTGCAAGTGTTACGTTTGTGCAAAATCAACCCGAATATGAACCGCAGTGATGAAGAATTGGAGCACGAAGCGATCGGTATCCTCACAAACATCAGGAGAGATACCAATCAGGCGGGGCATCTTCCAAGGCGAGTCTCTAAGCCCACTGTGGTTTTGTTTGACTTTGAATCCGTTATCTCATCTTCTGCATGAAAGCAAATGCGGGTATTGCAGGCATATTGTCGAAATGTACATTAAGTCATTTAATGTATATTGACGAATGTCACGTAAAAACAATTGCTCGGAGAAAACACCGACAACAAAGGATACAACCAAAATAACGTCCAAATTGAGAGTATGGATTCGGACGACGTCTACAAATACTTCGGCATATTGCAAACAACAACACCTGCTGTGGCAATAATTAAATCTAAGTTGTTGGAGGAATTTGAACGGCGTCTGGATCTCGTCTTGGAAACTGAGCTATTCGGGAAAAATTAAATCATGACAATCAACGCCTTCTCCATACCCGTCCTTCTTTATACTTTCGATGTGATACGGTGGAGTAATATTGATTTAGAATCTGTCAATAGACGGGTAAGGGTAGTAACAACATGCACAATAGAGCTGCCGAAATCCATTTAAAAACATTGCACTACAATCATGGGCATTCTATTCGTGAGTTTTTATTCGAGAAACAATCCTCGAGCCATATACATCAGGCTATCATCATGGCAGATCTCATTTAAATTTGAGAAACAGATATGGGATCCCATGTCGAATGTTACTTCAGTCCAGGTCGACATGTGGAAAGAGAAACCCATTCATGGAGGTCATATCAAAAAATCGTTGTTGCCAGGCATTGATATCGAAGCCTCCAACAAATGGTTGACAAATCGTGTACTTTTCTACGAAAACGAAGCATTCCTAACTTCAATTCAGGATGCTTCGCTCCCAACAAAAAATTGCAAACGATACATCCTTCACGACTCCTCAATCACAAATTCCAGTTATAGGTTATGCAACTGCGAAGAGGAGACCATCCAGCACATAACATCTGCGCGCAGGATGTTGAACAGTACCGAGTACTACCGAATACATCAATCGTCATAACTCCGTCTGCAAGATTCTCCATTAAGCCTTTCGTTGAAGTATAACTTAGCGGCAACCTACCATCCTTATTATAAGTATACTCTGCAGAGAATCTTGGAAAATGATTGGGTCAAACAACTGTGGGATCATACTATTGCCACCGACCACAGTGTTAATCACAGTAGGCCCGATCTAGTTCTGCTTCCCAAAGAAGAACGAGCCGTACCGTTGGACCGGAAGCATGAAAAATTCGGAACTAAGGCACCATGGCGGACGATATGAAGCAGACTTGGAGACTACAAAAAGTCGAAGTAATCCCAGTCGTGATTTTAGCGACGGGATTAGTCCCTCAAAATTTACATAAAGCGCTGAAAACGCTCGATCTTAGGGCTGGACTATACATGGAGATGCAAAAAAGCGGTTATCCTTGCAACCTGTGCTATAGTCCGAAAAGTCCTGCCCGGTAGTAGTCTGGCCTAGTGGGCTTCAATCGCGATTCGCACTGTCTTTAATTTAAAATCTATGTCTCTGCAGATTATAACCACCGCGTTACTGCTTGAAAATTTGGCGACAATCGGGGATGTAGCAACAATATATTTTCCAGAAGGATTTCATTTCAATTGATTGCTTTGCCAATTTAGCCTCCTAAAGTACTAGAAGGACAATTGTAAAGACGATCAGTGGGGAAAAGGAAAGGTTTTCTTCCCTATGTATATAGTAGATATTTCAGCCATGATGGGGGATCGCATGGGGATTATCAATTGATAGACCATTTCTATCAAAAGATTTTTTTTTATATTATATATTGTATCACGAAGATATCGTTAAGAAGGAAGGTTGTTTATGGTGTAGAATCGGAAGTTCATTTTGCAATCTATAGTAAACTTGGGTGCGTAGGGGTGGCAAAATATCATATATCAAATTTCGTCTTTGAAAAGTGGTATAAACCTCTTAAATTTTCTAAAGTTGGGCTATTCCCAAATTTATTTTCCTCCGGAGTTGTAACTATAACAATTAACAACACAATCGCCTTTTCTCTATGATTCATTCGAAATTTGTTATATACGCTATATACCATCTCAATAGATTGTGTCTATAACATGGGTATTTGATTCCATATCAACATTTTTGTTCAGCAATAAGCACTTCTTTTGAGTAGGAAACCTGCCCTACAGAAAGACTTGACGCACCGTACCGCAGATTGGTACTAGGGATAATACTACCGAGCTGTCGGACGAATCAAATAGCCTTTATTTCGCCAAGATATTTGGACAACTGAAATATCCTTAAGCTGATGTAAGAGCCCATGCAAGGTCTAACCGAAGACTTCGACATCTATCACGAGGTTGTTCTGCGTCTTTGAAACATAGGATGGACGATGTGATTGGTCTGTCGTAACCTGTAAAAACAGGTGGTCTTATTTCTGTCTAAGGCAGTAAGCTGCACAACAAATTGCAGTAACTTGAAAGCTTCTTTCGATGTGGAATTTTGCAGCATGCAACAGTTGACCTGTTGGGAACTGCGGAAGATATATATAATATCTCAGGAAATCTACTATCTGAAGATTTTGTTTACAAATCCAATTTGGTTTGCTGGAATCGTTGACAAATTGGATATTTAAGTCTTCTACTGTAGTTGTTCTTAGGGCAGGACCCTAACAGAATGAAAAGTGAAAGCCGAGAAATATCAGTTAATATTTTAATATTTAAATACATTTGAAAATATGTAAAGATCAACAGTAATTAGAGAAAAATTAAAAATTGAGAAATATGTATCCAGAATAATATAAATAAATTCAGTAAAAAATTGACAGGTTTGCAATTATTAATTGTGTTTGATGAGTTTCAAAGTCAATCCTAGCTCGCTGGGAGTGATGCTTTGAAGATCCTCAATGATATTGTTGATGCGCCTTTTCGTTTCCAGTTCATCTTCATCCCAGTAAATCGTAAATGGTGGCGTTTCGGTTCTCCTGAATTCCGACAGCGGATGCTTAAAGAACTAAATTTTCAAATTTTAGTAATATTGGAATCTATACTTCAGTGTAAAATAATGAAAAATGCATCTAGTAGCCTAGTAGTTATCGACTCAGTGCGTCAAGAGGCCTAAAAATCTTTTGCCGAGAGACTGAGAAAACAGCTACAAATAAAAATGGTATTCAACTGAGCATTTCCGCGAGAAAACTAAGTTAAATCCTATGCATATCTTCATAGAGCCAATAACATTCGGAAAATCTAATTATTCGGTTAGAAGCGTGTAACTGTCTTTTTCGAAATTGGAGAGTTCCAGAAAATAATTTGATTTATCAATGCAACCCTTTTTAAACTTCGATAAGGTCTGTACTTCGGTCATTTATTTATTTATTTATTTAAGAGACAACAAACAAACTCCAATTACTTATTGTCCTCAGGAGGAGGAGAAAGCAATAATTTTATAATCATCATCATCAACGGCGCAACAACCAGTATCCGGTCTAGGCCTGCCTTAATTAGGAATTGCAGACAGTTTTGCGCCGAAGTTCACCAATTCGATATTGGAGAGGATGAGAAGGAAGGAAGGAAGGAAGTCACCACAGAAGATGAAAGAAATTGAGGGGAACAAAACGGATTAGCACCTCTAATAATCTCTCGAAAAAATCCTCGTACAGAGAAGGCGAGCTGAGGCAGAAAAAATATACACAGGATATGATAAAGGGGCATACGTTTGGCGGAATGACTCGTAGATGGAGCAGGAGGAGGAAAAGATGATTTCGGCACGTAGAGAGGACTTAACAGCTATTAGCGCACCTCCGCCGATTGCTTTTCCAAGCGCAGCGCTGTCTCTGTCGCAACGAAAGACAGAGTAACTTTCGAGGAGCTCAGAATCTAAAATCCTGTCATCCAACCAGGTTTCAGAACTGCAGATGATGTGATGTTGGATTACAACGAAATCCTACAGCTTGGTCCTTAGACCTCTTACATTTTGATTAAACAGTGTAACATTGTCAAAATCATTTATGTCCGACGAGGCAGGCAGGCTACGAAAACTTACCGATAAATCACTTTGATTCGGTGAAAAACCATTTGGCCGCCTCCCCGTATCCGGATTATTAAATGCCGCCTCCAGGAATCCATCAGTATAATACTTTTCATTTAAAATAATTGCTTTGTCTTTAATTTCTTCAGCTCCACTCTTCGCTACCCAGGAAACATTTTTGCGGAAAAACCATGCCTTCCATTTACTTAGAAATGGCTTCTGGCAAACATCATTCGTGAAAGCTCCCCGTATTGTTGTGCAAACATCATCAAAAATCTGATTCGCCTTTGATACAGCCAAATAATACTCGGCCTTCCTTAAATTTTGCATATTCCCAAGCTTCTGGAAGATCCTAATTGATTCAGATAGGAGACCAACACCCTTCGCCATTTCTTGGGTTTCCTTGGAAAGAATAAAACCCAGATGCATTCGAGCGAGTGCCCGCAGTTCTTGATATTCGTCTCCATCTGCGATCTCTAGGGAGCGGCTCAATTTTTCAATACATTTTTCAGTATTTTTCAACCTGCAAAAAAATCAAGTATTAGTTAATTGAGTATATGATTTGATAAATATATATTACTTTTGAAGTGTAAGTCCTTGTTTTAAGAGAATCAAACATCGAAGCTCGGAGGATTGGCAAGAAAAACTGTACTTCAAGGCATTGGTTAGGACTTTTATTGCTTTATTTAAATGGTTAAGATCAACAAGGATGTCGCTCCAATTGATTAATTGCTGGCAAATTTCTTCTTTATCCGAATCTGGAAAATGTACAAAGTAACCAAGGGGAATTCAGCGCTTTTAATGTGACATTAAATTCAATGTCGCCATCGGTCAGAAATGGCAGTCTTTTAATGCAAATAGGAAGAATGCGATGAGCAGTCAGACTAAAAATATTGGTTTGGTTGGCATTTCGGCTCTGCTTGCTTCCTTCCTTAAATCAGGAGCCTTTTGAAAGAAGGGGGTATAATTCAATAAGAGAGCCACCAAACGTCATGACCATAGTCGAGGTGTTTTTGGCTCCTCCACGTCCACCAAGTTGGCATAAAGATAACGAGAAAAAATGGATCGGCAGCAGAATGCAACCCTGGCACAGCCCGTTCCACATGTATGCCAATCCTAATAAAGGTCCGTAGGGCAAGACCGAGTTTATGGAGGACTTAAACGCAATACACCGTGGGCCTCTGCTCAAGCCGCCAATTAGTTCCAGCTAGAATCAGAATTTTCTTTGAGCCCTTGTCCGCTATAGGATACACCGCAGTCATATGGGACCTACCTATAGAGGTGGATTACTTATGGGTATGGTAGCAGCAGATTTATGCATGGTAAAGCGCCACTCCAAACATGCGGACAATTCTGCGACTGTTTTCTTATCCAATTCTTGCAGCAATCTGTACACCAGATAGAGTCAGGGTTGCCTAACAAAGTGCAAAACATCTTGGAACTATGGTAGCCAATAGACACATGGTAAAAACATGCTGGTTGCGATCTACAAGAAATTCTCCGCTATCTTGATAGGCCGCCTAGCCCAGTATGTCCAGAACATCATAGGCCTATACCAAAGAGGCTTCACGCCAGGAAAATCAGCAACACATTTTCTCGTTGCGGAAAGTGATGGAAAATCTGTTGGAATATGGACATTAGTTGGACCATCTTTCCATCGACTTCAAAGCCACCTACGATAGCATAGTCAGAGTAAAACTGTACACGACTATATTGAGAAGGCTGACTAGGCTGACCCTAACCAATGTGCCTAGTGGCCAGATAAAAGCAGCAGGATCACTATCCGAGTTCATTCACCTTCAACAACGGTCTAAGACAAGGGAATTCTCAATCAGGCGTTGGAAAAATTGATCCGTGGTGCTGATGTAGATTCTAGAGGCACCATCCTTTTCAAAATCACAAACGAACTTTTGGCTCCCTAGGTGAGGATGGACGATTCCGCAGCTTATATATAATAAATTATGAGCGATACCCCCGACTGTCTGGTTGTAGATCGAATTCGGCTCAACAGGTTGTGGTGGGCGGGTCACTTAATCCGTACAGGTAGGAATGATCCAGCCTGGAAAGTCTGAAAGGGTAATATCTATTGTGAAAAGAAGACACGACAGGCCCTATCTCAACAGGGCAGAGACAACTCATCGGCTCTGCCTCACTTTTGGCGGGGGAGGTGTTTAATGGAAAGTAGTTACAGGCATTGATTGTTCCTTATACATATTCGCAAACATGATATGGGTTCGTCATTAAGAAAACGCGGAGTCAAAGCGAAAGCTTCTTTGGAAAGTTTGCTTCGGTTAAGGTTAGACCTGGACAAGGTGGTTGCTTTCTCCCTGGTTATACAAGATGCTTTTACATGATACCCGAAGTTTAATTTTTATTTTATTTAAATTTTGGCGTTTACAATTTGTTTGATCCTTTTTGGAAAATTATATCTGGCAAATCTGTGGACCACCTGCAGCCACGCAAAGACCGGTCCTTTTTCGGCGGTTTCCATTATTTTTTTTTAGTGTTTCTGGTTCAATTGCGACAATTTCGTTTCGTATATTGTTGTCAGCCAACAGAGTCTATTTCAGCTTACAAAAACTGCTCCGCTCGAAATGTCTCACCATAGGGTCACAGCTCTTATTGTACAAGACTATGATCTTGCCAGTCCTCATGTATTCCTTGGAGATTTGGGTTCTTAGCAAGAAAAATTGCGAACTCTTGGCCGCGTTCGAGAGAAGAATACTCCGAAGAATTTTTGGCCCCCTACATGAGGATGGACGAATCCGTAGTCTACATAACAATGAAATCTATGAGCGATACCATGACCGTTACGGTCGGCGGGTGGCTTAATCCGTATGGATGAGGATGATCCAGCCTGGAAAGTCTAAAAGGGCGATATCTATGGTAGAGAAAGAAGACGAGGTAGACCCTGCCTGAGATGGAGCGATGATGTAGGTCAGGACACCAGACAACTTTTGGGGATATCGAATTGGTGGACCTCGGCGCAAAACTGGGGTGTCTGCATTTTCTTTTTAAGGCAGGCCTAGATCGGCTACAGATTATTGCGCCGTTGATGGTGACGATGTTGACCTGAAGTTGATCAAGAGAGTTTGGTCTGTTCGAATCAACCTTGTTTTTTAAGTATCCTCACATAAAGAGTCGGCGGAGTCAAATCAGGTGACCGTGGTTGCCAGCTAAAATCACTTTGTTTTTGAATCAATCAACCAGGGAACATTACCTTCTATAAATCCATTGCTTCACCAGCAGTTTGTAATGTTGCGCAACCCTTTTCATCTAGCTCAGATGCCAAAAAATCGCGTATAATTGCCCGAAATCGCACGCCCTTGACAGTTACTGTCGCACCGTTACCACTTTCGAAAAAGTATGAAACAATGACTCTATCCGAGCATACATCGCATCAACCGTAAATTTTGGCGAATGCAAAGGTACCTTTTCGATTATTTTACGTATTGACACTTCCACACAGCGTAACATGAGCCTCATCTGTTCTTATCACACGACTCCAAAAATCAGATTCACTAGCAAGAATGTTGTTTTGCAGGTTTAGACGCAATCGGACGCGACGAGCCCCCCCCCCCCCCTCAGGTTGCATTAATTTTTGCAAATTCACTTTCAAAATTTTCTGCAAAGGCGAGGGATGCATACCAAACTACTGAGCAAGGCGACGACATGAAGTGTTCGGACGCTGCGCAACATCAACGTTTACGACCTCAATAAGCTCATTACTTCGAGCTGGACATGCCTTAATTTTAGGCTTTATTGTTGCCCGAAAACTACTCATGAAATTTGGCTATTAAAGAAATGGTAGGCAGACGGAAAGCTGTCAAAACCTGGAAGTCAACTGGGAAATCTTCAGTCAAGTAAATAGTGGCTCAACTTCCACAGAGTTTGACCAACCCAGGCGTGTCATACATGCAAACTGCTAAGAAATCTCTTCCCAAAGCAATTGGGAATTAAGCAATCGTCAAGCAACCAGATAGAGGTTTCCGAGATTTGGCTGAAGCTCTCGCTTCTGCACCCAGCAAAGGGCAACGCCAATTCACTACAATTAAACTTATTTTTAACTTATGGAATTAAGTATTGTTACATTTAACTCCACGTCCTTGCCCTCACACGCCCAACGTGCCACCACCGAATTGTTAATCGACATTCTGAAGGCAAACTTCCACTGTATTTTGGAGACTCACCTTAAAAGTAGGCATAACATAATCTTCACCGGATATAACAGTATTCGTAACAACAATTCAGGAACTGCGCTCCTAGTCCGAAAATACTATCCGTTTGTGGAAGTTAATAAGATCTACTATCTTCTTCGCAAGAAAATAGGTTTTAGTGCCAAATCCAACATGGTTCTCTACAAGAACCTAACAAGACTCATCATCTGTTACGGGACACCTACGTGGATCTGCTGCTCTAACCCTGACATGAATAAATGTGGAGCGTTTGAACACTGATTGCTAGGATATTCCACGCGCCTATCTTTTAACTGGAAGACTAGAAAAATCGGAAAAAACGCTGAGGTATGTTATCAATTTGATGGAAAGGTTTTTCGATAAAACCGAAAACCACCCAAATACGCTTATCCAGCAACTCTACCAATAGGACAGCACATCCTTTTTGGCCATATTTTTCAAGCCTTGTCAAATTGTGAGTAATATCCTAAAATCCTCCATCCTTTCTCTCTTTGACACTCCTGACGTGGCAGAGGTACATTGAAGACTAATTTGCTTGCTATGCTTGTTGTAGTAGAAAAGCCTTGATGAGAACCCTTGGCTATGGCAAGCTACAATGGGAGATATGCCACTTTGGTTTCTAGGTACTTTTTTGATAGGGCTCTTCGCTTTGCAGTTTAAGTTGACAAAGCCGTTTCAAGTACTTTGAGGTGTCCAAGGTTCATCAGCTTGTGTAGTCACCGTTCAAAGAAATTCCATCACAAAGAAACAGAAGCATTTTCAAAAAGGCTCAACCGGAATAAATGGTATCACAAGGAATGGAAATTAACCAAAATACTTACATTGATACATCATAGGCAACGCATGTGACATTAACAAATTAGCCTCTTTTAAATCAAATATCTTTATATGATGGGCTTTGTGGAGGATCGCAGACACGTATCCTCTACATATTTCCCTGAAAAGCAGATGATATGACACTTCATCTGTTACCCAGTCCAATTCTTCAGTTTGAAGCTTTGCAATCCTGTATTCTTCGATTGCTTGATTGTATTGATACACTATTGCAACAAGAAATTATTTCCATTTCATTGCAGCGAAATATAACACTTTTTTCTTACTTTTCTCATCCAAAAATCGGGCATAATAGTATCTTGCTCGACATTCCACTTCATTGTTCGTGACACCGCATTTGACCATAATATTAAAAACAATTTTATAAAGTTGTCCTGTAAGCCACCAAAATCTTCGTCCTTGTCTTTCCACCAATTGAATCATTTCAAGTAACATTTGAAACGCGAGGCTCTTGTCCTCATTGAATCTTGCTACCGCTTCAGCATTCTTTCCGGCTTCGGCTATGGCTAGCAGGAAATCCTTCCTGTGAAACAATCGCAGAGAAGATTCGTTCTCGACCAATTCTGCTTCCATTTTAAAGAGCCGAGACAAGTATTCGGCTGTTACATTGAACCCTTCTTCATATAATTCTCTGGTAAGGGCTTCATAGAAGGGTAGGTTAAGCCGTCGGACTTCTATGTAATTCAAATGTGGAACCCTACTCCTTAAGCGCACTTTTATCTCTGGCAGCTGCCGTCGGAAAGCCCATAAGCCCGGGCGAACAATATCTGAAGAAGCCATCTTTGTTTGCTTTTTGCGTTAACTAGCAGCATCAGAAATATTTTAGAATGTAATGAAATGCACCTGAAATATACTGCAATGTCGACTACGAAATCGAAGTACAGGATTATTTTAGAACATTCGATAAAGCATGGGAGCTGAGTGTGCGATCCCTTTGCAAGAGAGTCGGACCAAAATTCAATTCAGGAAAAATATCAATTCGTTAGAAAGTTGCTAAGCACAGGACGAGAAAATTCCAAACATCTTCAATTGACAACCGACTCCAATTAATGACAAAGGAAACGCTCCGCAAAGACATTGGTAGTCCAATTTTAGGGTTGACGGTGGTGTCGAATATCAAGTCTGATGCAAACACAAACTCCGATGGAGCAGCAAGGGAAAATTATTTCACTAGGGAAACCTGAAGGCACCCTCGATAAGAACATTATCTCCCACCCACCTGCCCACTTTAAGTAAGTCTAGCAGAAACCATTATTATACCTGGAGCATCTGGAAGAGAGCAGATTAGAACCAAACTTGCTCCGATTGTGAGAATTTAAATGCAACCCAAACCATAATTTCAAACTCCCTAACCTTTCTGGTTATGAAATCTGGAAGTCTTCGGACTGTCCAGATGTCTTAACCGCACCCTCTTCAAAAACGAGGAGGAGTGTTTCATGACCAAAGACCTTCTCGTGGGGAACAAGTTGAAGTTTTTCACCAATACTCTCCCTGTTGAGAAAATAAGCTCGCTGATAAATCGGGGACCTCACGCCACTTATCCAGGTCTCAGGGTGCGATCCATCAAACGTTTTGACCCTTTAAGTTTACATTCATTATGGAAAAGCAAGAAGTCCGTAGAATGAGCCTGTAGTTTGTCATCTTTGAGGCCCCTTTCAAGTTTGACCATCTTACCCCCATTAAAGAGATCAACTACACTTTGATCTGCTTTGAGCGGATCATCAATAAGTAAATTTTGCAGCACCAAAACTGTTAGCTTATCGGACGGGCATTAAACTGTCAACTTCAGCCCCGCCGCGTCAAATCTAATGATAAGCACTGGCCAGGTGAGTACTCTGAGATGCCGGATGAAAGTCTCAAGTGCGACTGCTTACATTTTTGCATATATCGGGCCAGCTCGATCCAACCCAACAGACCACGTGTAGTTTCAAGATCATCTTTCATTCGGCCAACCATTTCCTTTACCGGTACGTTTAGCAGTGCCAATCCAAATATACCGGCTTCTCAAGCACTTACCAAGTAAACCATTTCAAATCTTCGTCAATTCGCCACGACAATTAGCCTTCTGACATCCAATCATGGATGTTAGGATCATTGGGTTGAACCTTAGCTCTTTAGTTGCTAAGGTTATCAGCATGCGCTCGAGATGGTTCCTTAATAACATAATCTGCAAATAGTGATCCTGAGTAAAACCAGGCGTTTATTTCTCAACTTCAACCAAATCAACAGACACTATTCAAACCAAAGGTTCACATTCCTTTCTGGAGGTACCGTAATCCCAATTTCTGACAATTCCTCACTAAACATCTCTGCATACATTTATCGCCTCTAATTGAACTTAACTTCAAGAATGCCAATGGGGGCTCGTTAATCAACTCCTTCGATCCAGACTCCCTCGTAGACTCCGAATTCCAAACCATGTGTACCGGTTGATACCACAGCGCAACCTTATTTCCTCCAAGACAACACTTTCCAGAACAAAGAAATCAATCGGGTTTGACAAATTCGAAAGCCTATCTCCAGTCCACTAAGATGAAGCAATCCTTCCCCAGATATCTATTTCGGCGATCAAAGGACAGATTCCGCGCTTGAAGACACCCTTTTTATCCTTAGACCCGAATCAATTGCAATGCATAGACAATAGCCTGAATCTTTGATAAAGGGAATATTTCGATCGGTCGATTCAAATCGTCTACAAATTAAAGAACATGCCTGATTTCCACCCATACCACTGAAAGCTAATCCTTAGCTTCTAGATGGACGGAAACCCCAAGTGAAGATTCAGCAATAGTTATCCGCATTATTTATTAATTCTGCTGGAATCCCGAAAGGGCCAGGACCAGGATCGCAACTCTTCTCGTTCTTTGCATCCCTCATAACCCAATTAATATACTTTTCTATGACTTTGTCGCTTATAAGTTTACGAAGGATATTATTCATGTCGGCTTGATATACCACTTTATCACAAATATGTAAAATTTTCGGTGTTATATGCCCCCACTACGCCTCAAGGAAAGACAAGTCCTTCGGCACTGTACCATTGTGTTCAAAATCATGGTCGACTCACATCAATTGCCGTGCATCGATTCCGTCATGACGACATCTTCTATTCTTTCTTTGGGCTTCGTTCCGCTTGGTAGCGCGGTTCAGCTTGTCTAGATCGGCTTCGCTACTTTTTCCATCAAAGTCTTGGTCCGAGTAGAGTGAAGAGTCTTTCAGGTTGCATGGTAAATGCAGCCAAGAAGATCGTATACAGGAGAGGCAAATCCAACGCAAAGGGGCACGCAATGTCAATGTGTAACTTTGACCCGTGTGGGTAATGTATTAGTGTATCGATGTTTTGAGAGCACTAAGAGAGTTTTCTTTGTGTGTGTTTCCCTATCTTATGTAACAAGTCATAAAAGTGTGCAATGGGCGCACACCAACGCACTGCATCGCATACACGACCCTAACACCAGGCTTTATGCGCAGAATTTTCCTCCCGCAATTACCGTCGCGGTCGAAGATACGCAATGATTTTTCTCCGGGAGGGGCGCTGGAGGTTGAATGTCGCCCAGTTATATTGTGTTCTGCACTCCTCAATAACCCGATTGAGGAACTCACTGACCCTGGGCGTTGGGTCTCGCTCTTCACTTTCCAGAGCTCAGCAGGGTTATAATCAGATACTGTTACTTAGCGCCATTCATGCTGGATGTTCGAATGTCGGGAGTGCATGCAGTAGTGAAGAATGACCAAATTCTTCTGTTGAAATTTGCTCGAAATATTCTCGCCCTCTGTCTGTCTGTCACATCCGATTTAATCGGAAACGGCTGAGCCGATTGTGGAAACTTCCTTAAGTTCATGCTAAAAGTGCAAAATCTGGCATAAGCATAGGGGATAACATACGGCATAACTTTGGGAAGTTTGAAGGCAATCCAACTATTATTAACAAAGTTATAGAATATGAAGCGTTTTAGTTTTTTAATCATTTGTATATCAATATCAATTACTCGAGACAGACATAAGTATGTATGTATTTACGAGTATATGCTAATGAAGCTTTAAGGTAGTGCCGTTTTTTTATGGGTGGAGATGGAAATTTTAAAAAAATGCTGCTGCACCAGGTTGCAGTAATGTGTGGGATTCTCACCCATTAAGACCACCCCCACTTCTCCGCCCATATCCTCGCGGGACCACCGTGACGTATTATTTCGCGAGGAGAGCTCTGTTTTACACGAGCGCAACTAAGTCACGCGTCCGTCGCGCTTTCTGAGATCGTTCAGCATCTCCTGTACAGCAGTTACTCTTTCGCTTATCGCACTCCAGTTTACTACGTTGAGGGCATCGTTTAACCTCCTTGTTTTATTCACGAATCTCGGACAGTGGAACACAACACCCAATCCGAAGCGATGCATGTACTTCCTGCATCCACCGTGTCCCGTAAGGAACTGCATTAGGTGGTAATTTAATTCTCCTTGCTTGCGCTCGACCCATCTCTCAATACACTGGCTCAGTGTATGGGTCCAGTGGCCCGTTTCGGAATTATCCCACCGTTGCCGCCATCTCCTGTACAGCTCTTTCCTAGTGGCTTTTCGGAAACCCGCGGTCACTTCGGCCGGATTTACCCTACTTCTCCGGTAGAGACAGCGTGCCTCATTCGCCAGATGATCCAAGGGAATCATTCCCACGATGACACACTCCCTCATCTGATATCGTTCTATATGCATTGCACACCCTCAGCGCGATTGGCTGGTATACCGAATTTACCCTTCTCTGTTTCGCTGTGTTATTCAGTGCACGCCCAGACAGGAGCCGCGTATAGCAGGATGGATTTCACCACCCCTGCGATAAGCAGCCGGCGGCTAGATTTTAACCCTGCCTTTGCTGCCTTTTCGCGAGCATAGCCCAGGTGCCCTTTGAAGCTCAACTTAGCATCGATCATTACCCCCAGGTATCTAGTAATCGATTTTAAAAAGACCTCGTGATTACCAACCTAAATTTTGACAGTGTTGTTTTTCCTGCGATTGGCAATAAGGACGGCCTCTGTCCTATCTTCCACCAGGTCCAATTTCGCCATTTAGAGCCATGCTTTGATAGCATGAATGGTTTCACTTGCATACAGTTCCAAGTCCTGGTGGTCTTTCGCAACTACTATCACTGCCAGGTCGTCTGCAAAACCAATCAATATTGCCTCCATTGGCACACGAAGGCCGAACACTCCGTCATACATTTTGTTCCACAGCAGGGACCCCAGTACGGAGTCTTGGGGAACACCTCCTGTCACAAAATATTCCTTCATTCCGTCGTCCGTCTCGTACCAAAGAAGTCTCTCCGAATGGTAACTCTCGATTATCCGAGTTAAGTAACCAGAAACACCCAGTTTAGCCAGGGTGCTCTTAATCCAACCCCAGTTGGCTGAGTTAAAGGCATTCCTCACATCCAGCGTTACCATCGCGCAGCACTTACCAGCGGCCGATGCCTCCCGGCCCAGGCCCACGACCGTTGCAATGGCATCAACCGTGGACCGCGCTCTACGAAACTCATACTGCCGCTCCGATAGATCACCCACTAGCTCGACGAACGGAAGCAGCCTGTTGTATATTACCCTCTCCAACATCTTCCCCACAGTGTCTAACAGACAGATAGAGCGATATGAAGAGGGCGCGCTAGGTGGTTTTTGGGGCTTCGGTAGCAGAACCAACCTCTGCCTCTTTCACTGAGCGGGAAACACTCCTTCAACCATCGTCATCATCAACGGCGCAACAACCGGTATCCGGTCTAGGCCTGCCTTAATAAGGAACTCCAGACATTCCGGGTTTGCGCCGAGGTCCATCAATTCGATATCTCTAAAAGCTGTCTGGCGTCCTGACCTACGCCATCGCTCCATCTTAGGCAGGGTCTGCCTCGTTTTCTTTTTCTACCATAGATATTGCCCTTATAGACTTTCCGGGCTGGATCATCCTCATCCATACGGATTAAGTGACCCGCCCACCGTAACCTATTGAGCCGGATTTTATCCACAACCGGACGGTCATGATATTGCTCATAGATTTCGTTGTTATGTAGGCTACGGAATCGTCCATCCTCATGTAGAGGGCCAAAAATTCTTCGGAGGATTCTTCTCTCGAACGCGGCCAAGAGTTTGCAATTCTTCTTGCTAAGAACCCAAGTCTCCGAGGAATACATGAGGACTGGCAAGATCATTGTCTTGTACAGTAAGAGCTTTGACCCTATGGTGAGACGTTCCGCGCGAAACAGTTTTTGTAAGCTGAAATAGGCTCTGTTGGCTGCCAACAACCCTGCGCGGATTTCATCATCATTACTGTTATCGGTTATGATTTTCGACCCTAGATAGGAGATATTATCAACGGTCTCAAAGTTGTATTCTCCTATCCTTATTCTTCCTGTTTGACCAGTGCGGTTTGATGTTGTTGGTTGGTTGGTTTTCGGTGCTGACGTTGCCACTATATACTTTGTCTTGCCTTTATTGATGTGCAGCCCAAGATCTCGCGCAGATTACCGCCTGCTCGATCTGGATGAAGGCAGTTTGTACGTCTCGGGTGGTTCTTCCCAGCAGTAAGCATAGGCCAGTGATTGGGTGGATTTAAAAAGAATCGTACCTCTTGCATTTACCTCAACATCGCGGATCACTTTCTCGAGGGCCAGGTTAAAGAGGACGCATGATAGGACATCCCCTTGCCGTAGACCGTTTTGGATGTCGAATGGTCTTGAGAGTGATCCTGCTGCTTTTATCTGGCCTCGCACATTGGTCAGGGTCAGCCTAGTCAGTCTTATTAATTTCGCCGGGATACCGAATTCTCTCATGGCCGTGTATAGTTTTACCCTGGCTATGCTATCATAGGCGGCTTTAAAGTCGATGAATAGATGGTGCAACTGGTGTCCATATTCCAACAGTTTTTCCATCGCTTGCCACAGAGAGAAAATCTGATATGTTGCTGATTTGCCTGGAGTAAAGCACCTTTGATATGGGCCAATGATGTTCTGGGCGTATGGGGCTATCCGGCCTAGCAAGATAGTGGAGAATATCTTATAGATGGTACTCAGCAAGGTGATACCTCTATAATTGCTGTACTTTGTGATATCTCCCTTTTTATGTATAAGACAGATAATGCCTCGTTGCCAATCGTCAGGCATTGATTCGCTGTCCCATACCTTGAGCACAAGTTGATGAACAACTTGGTGTAACTGGTCGCCTCCATATTTAATTAATTCGATTGTAATTCCATCAGTTCCTGGCGACTTATGATTTTTAAGCCGATGAATTGTACGGACTGTTTCTCCTATACTTGGTGGTTGCAATATTTGTCAGTCGTCTTCAGTTGGCGGGACCTCCAACTCGCCAATGTTCTGGTTGTTCAGTAGCTCATCAAAGTACTCAACCCATCGCTCCAATATACCCATTCTGTCGGAAATCAAATTTCCCTCTTTGTCTCGGCAGGATGAGCGTCGAGGTGTATAAGGCAGGTAGGCAAGGCAAGGTAGAATTGCTCCCTGTACTTTTCTAGTTCACAGAGTTGTTGGTTCTCCCAGGCCTCCTTTTTCCGTCTGTGAAGTCGCTTCTCCGCTCGACGGAGTTCGTGCTAAGTCTCTGCGCGTGCCCGCGTTCTTTAAGAATGCAACATTACTCGGTATGCGGCATTCTTCCGTTCCGTTGCTAGCTTACATTCATCGTCAAACCAGCCGTACCGACTTTTTTGCGGCTGGGGCCAAGTATCTTTGTGGCCGTATCAATGATAACGTTCTTCTTCAGGTGGCTTCAGGTGGTTGTGAAGATCATTTGTTGATGCTTCATCTCCAGGTCCTCTGTTGACTGCGGTTATTGCGGCATCCATTTCCCTCTTTTAGGTAGGTGTTGCGGAGGGCTGTGTTGTAGATGGCTTCAGTATTCACTCTTACCTGATTGTCAGAGGGGATTGTAGGTGGTGTCGTAATTCGAGCTCCGAGCACCATGCCAACGAGATAGTGGTCCGAGTCTATATTGGCCCCCCTATATGTTCTGACGTTCATCGAGGCTGAGAGGTGGTGGCGTTCAATCAGCACGTGGTCAATTTGGTTGAAACTGGTCCCGTCTGGAGAGGCTCACGTACGCTTGTGAACCGCTTTCCACGCAAACCAGGTACTTCCAACAACCATTTCGTGTGATATTGCTAACTGGATAATGCGCAATCCGTTATTATTAGTATCCTCATTTAAGCTATGGGAGCCAACGTATCGCCTGAATACTGGCTCCGTCCCTACTTGACTGTAGAAATCTCCAAGTATGATTTTGATATCATAATTGGGACATGCTTCGTAGAAGGTGTCCTTCTCCGACTCTGCAGTCTCCTCTGTAGGGGCGTGAACGTTTATGAGGCTAATATTTCTAAACTTGTCTCGCAAACGCAGATTGCATAGCCTTTCGCTTATATTTTCAAAGCCGATAACAGCAGGTTTAATTTTTTCGGTGACTAAGAAACCTACTCCGAGCACATGGTTTACTGGATGGCCACTATAATATATGGTGTAGTGGCTCTTCTCCAGGAAACCGGTCCCTGTCCATCGCATCTCTTGTAACGCTGTTATATCAGCCCTATATTGGGACAGGGTATCGGCTAGCTGCTCATCAGCTTCATCTCTGTACAGGGAGCGCACGTTCCATGAGAAAATGCACAAATCGTTCATCCGTTGTCGTTGTTGGGTTCGTCGTTGTAAGATCCATCCTGTCCGAGGCTCCTTTCGTGGCTTCAGCCCTACCTGACCCCCAACCTGGAGGACCAGTTGGTACATTTGGTCCTATTTTTAGACGCGTGAGACTCGCCTTCATCCTTCTCCGTCTGCAGTTTTTCATAAAGAAAGAACTCCCAGCGATCACCACGTGGAGGTGAAAATAAGGTTTGGTAGTAGAGCTGCTGGTGTTGATCCAGCAGGCGTTTCCCAGGTGCTATGCTCCATCGTAGGTGCCAATCCACGTTTCGCCCTGGGACTTATACTATCCTTTGACCGCCACCATGCATGATTCAAATGTACCTATGAACCATGCGGGCCTCTTGAACCATTGGATGACAAGTTCGTATTTGCTTCAAGGTGCAACTGCTTGTAACAATTCCTCTTACTTTCCCGTATAGCCTTCTTAAGGCGGTATTCTTTGCCATGAGAATTTAGGTCTGTAGAGATTGAAAATATCCGTGGAATTCATTAAAATTGGCTCCAAACTATAATAAGTTTATATTTAAAGAGCTAAACCTTAAGTTTGAAGTGGCTTCCATCAGTAATGAAGGCATCAACTTTTGAGATTACAGATCTATTTGCTTCGTAGTTTTTACAAAAGATATGACCTCCTTCAACTGCTAGGTAGGCCTTGCCTTTACGATTAATATTCAAGCAAAGACTTTGGTCATTTCCTTCTCTCAGCTCAAAGTCAAAGATGTTTTTCTGTTAGAATTTTTCCACAGAAAGAGCAAATTCCTTTGAGAGTAGACAATTATCGGCGGGAGCCCGGAACAAATCAGAGCACGACATTTCCCAGACGCCGTTGTATGAAGCCATCATCCCTGAATAGTTGCGGATATTACAATGCCAACATCAACCAAGAAGTAATCCAATGAATAATTTAAAATTATAATTTTCTTTTCCCACTTCACTTCCCCGTGATGTTTTCGTCTTGTCGTTACCAAAGTAACTCTCCACCAAAAGGAGGAAAAGCTTGTTTTCCGCAAAAAGAAAAGCGTCCGCGATTTTCCAAATCTTGTGCCTGCAGTCATTTCCGTATATGCGAAAAGCACGTGTAGCGCCGAAAAGCCCAATGTTCCCCAACAACGTGTTGATCTTGGAATTCTCCGAAAAATGTTTTTCACTTCAAATGATAAAATTTTCTTTTGCATCAGTTGAAAAGCGGATGTAGAATTGAAAAGGAGTGTTTTCCGAGAAGAAGGTTTTCCGTAGAGTGAAGTGTGAAGTGCGCGGACGACGGATTTTGGAGTGGGTTTCGTTGCAACTGTTACGGGTAGTTGGGTGAAGAATAGTTCCTGACGAACAATTCGCTAATAAAGAACGGACTTAGTATGAGGAGAGTGAATTGGACTTGATGCACTGTGAATGCAATAAACGTTTAATTGCTGTTTGTGAGGATTTCAAATTAAAGGTGGTGGTTATTCAATGCAACGATTCAAACTACAAATTGGCAATGAAACGGGAGAAAATTAAACAATTTCGCACTAATTTGGAATGTTAAATAACTTGTAATTGCGTCACTTTGGAATTTAGGCTCTACTGCGGAGGCCCTGTTGAAGCTAATAGCAGAGTAAAGATGAGTCAGCCTCCACTGCATTTTCATTATCCTTGAAAGTGTGATTCACCTTTGAATTCCAACGCGTTTATGCTCGGGAAGATTTTCCGTCAGCTCTGGTTCCGGGAGACCCCCTCTTGATATTACCAAATTTTTTTAAGATCCTCAAATAATCGCCTTGGTTCCCTCGTCAAGGAAATTTTTGAATAAATTACATATCTTTGGAAGTTCAATTGATTAGAGTTACATCATATTGGAAAACCATGCAACTATGGTGCCGGTGAAATACTCATGTGATAATAGAATTAGTTAATGGCTAATAATAATTTTGGAATTGACGTGGGAATTTCCCTTACAACTTTCCATTGAAGTGTGAGTTCGCATATCTTAAAATAAGCGGATATGGCCCACGAAGCGGAAGATGATGTTAAAAGGGAGTTATTGGACCATGTCCAGACTGTAAATGTTAAAAACTCAAGAAACGGTGGCACTCTCAGAAGTTGCGGGGCGTGTTTAGGTAATGTGAAACTGAAAGCAGCCCTTGGTCATTGTGGATTATTGGTGTCCTTAGTTTTATATTGTGCGGCAGGTGGTTGGGTGAGTAAAAAACAAAATTATAGTGGTATTAAGTCAAATGTAGATTTAAAATTTATAAAATTTAATTTAAAATTTGTAAAATTAGGCTACTCAGGAAAATAATTCAGTCCATTAGACTGTACTGGGAAAAAGCATTATAGTTTGATCGATCGAGAAACGATGTGCCCCAGGGAGTAGTTGAGGAAAGAAGTTGTCATAAGATGGAATCCGTAGCTGAAGAAGCAATTCCAGGAGTGTCGTAGATTTACATGGACAGCCCGGGATTGGCATTAATCCACCCATCAACAAAATAATTAATAGCCTTCTTGAATTGATAGAAAACTGTTCGGTCGAGCGGGTGGAGCCGATGGCTGCAGGGAGATAGAAGAGAGAGGAAAACAATGCCATCGCCAATTCAAAATTTCAAATTGTCAATGGAAAAGTACGATTCGTGATTGCCGAGTACAAGAAAGACTGGGTTGCCTTTGATTGACCCGCAATGTCTCTGAAAATTCTTCAAAAATTCCAAAAAATGTTCCGCATTCATCTATTCTAAAATAAGGCAAGTACTTGTAACTGTATCTCCGCAAAAAGCTCCTGCGCAGCCTTGGCACCGTTCAAAAAATGAGCCTTGAATTTGTCCCGTGGAAAAATTAAAAATGGTTCTGCTATATTTTCCATTGCACTTACCCTATGCCATTGATGCAATTGAATGCATTATATGCGATACATAAATCCTTTAAAAGGTTTTGAAATTGACTTTAAGGCACGCATGCCCAAGTTGATAATTGAACAACTTTTTTTTCAGCAAACATGTGTTTAAGTAGACTGTGCTGTTGATTGACCCCTTAGCATTTTAGGTTTTTCCTACTAAACACCTCTTGATTGGCCTGATTTCCAAAAAAAACCAAGGGGGGGGGAGGGGGTTGTGGTCAAAGAGGGCATTTCCGTGTTTGCTTTTCAGATAATTACACCAACTGTAATAGCAACGACGATGATCACAAAGTCCATCAGGACCCAGGTTCCTAAGACTAGAAAAAAGTGGCATATTTGATCATGATCATGATGTCCGGATAGCTGGGTGGTTAGAGCGCAAGGCTGTCGTACGGAAGGTCGCGGTTCAAATCTCACTGGTGGCAGTGGAATTTGTATCGTGATTTGATGTTGGATACCAGTCGACTCAGCTGTGAATGAGTACCTGATCAAATCAGGGTAATAATCTCGGGCGAGCGCAATGCTGACCACGTTGCCTCCTACAGTGTACTGTAGTGTACCGTTGCGGTCTTGAATGAAGTGCTTTAACACACTTCAAGGCCCTGATCCAACATGGATTGTTGCGCCAACGATTATTATTATTTGATCATGAAGACAGCCAGCACTTTTGTGCAACTTTACTGAAGAGACGTGCGTTTGACTGCATCTGAAGTAGCGTTTGGAAATCTGGAGAGAGGGATCTTTTTCGATACTTTAATCCGATGATGATGATTTCATGTGACGTTTAATCCGATGCGTGGGAGCACACCAGAAGCTGAGGTATAAAGGAATATCGGGCGACATTACGCAAAAATTATGAATGCAAAGCTAAACAAGTCGGAAATCTCAGATTGAAGTAAATTTGTACAAAAGAGATAATTTTAACCTGTTATAACTTAGTTAGTAATGATGCGACTTTCAAGCCAGGCCAGGATTGAGGTCTAGGCACCACATAGTGGCAGCTTCATGTATTTTTTCAGAGTTATGGGTTGGTTAGTTTCTGAGAATCGGTCCATGAAATAAGTGATTAATTCGCAGCACTCCTATCACGAACCTTATCACGAACTCCGGTGAGCGGAGAAGCGAGTTCAGAGACGGAAAAAGGAAGCCTGGGAGAACCAACAACTCTGAAAATTAGAAAAGTACAGGGAGCAACCGCACCAGGCGCGGAAGTTTTACCAACAAGTCAGCAGGTTGAAGCCTATACACCTCGATGCTCATCCTGCCGAGACAAAGAGGGAAATCTGATTTACGACAGAATGGGCATATTGGAGCGATGGGTTGAGTATTTTGATGAACTGCTCAACAACCAAAACATCGGCGAGTTGGAGGTCCCGCAACTGGAGACGAAGGATAAATGCTGCCACCACTAAGTATTGAAGAAACAGTCTGCTTAAAAATCATAAGTCGTCAGGAGTCGATGGAATTAGAGCCGAATTGATTAAATATGGAGCAGCAGGATCACTCTAGAGACAATTCAACAGCGATCTAAGACAAAGGGATGCCCCATCATGCGTCTGCTTCAATCTAACCCTAGAAGAAGTAATCCGTGATGCTGAGGTAAATGCGAGAGAAACCATTCTCTTCAAGTCTTAAATTATTGGCCTATAGACGGAATGACCCGAGATGTACAATCTGCCTTCATTCAGATCGAGCAGGTGACGCGAGAACTTGCACATCAATGGAACTAAGACGAAATATATGGTGACAATGTCAACATCAAAAACCAATCAACTAGCAACATTAAATCATACTGGTCAAACGAAAATAATAAAGATAGGACAACTTTGAGACCGTTGATAATTTCCCCTATCTAGGATCGAAAATCACAACCGGTAACATTTATGGCGATGAAATTCGCGCACGGTTGTTCATTGCCAATAGAGCCTATCAGATTATAAAACCTGTTTCACTCGAAACGTCTCACCATAGGGTCAAATCCGACTGAATAGGTTGCGGTAGGCTGGTCACCTAATCCGTATGGAAGAAGGTGATCCTGCCCGGAAAGTCTATAAGGACAATATCTATGGTAAAAAAAGACGATTCAGACCTTGCCTGAGATGGAGCGATTGTGTATGACAGATAGCCAGCATCCAGACAACTTTTAGGGATATCGAATTGGTGGACTTCGGTGAAAAACCAGGATGTCTGCAGTTCCTTTCTAAGGCAGGCCTAGACTGGTTACCAGTTATTGCGCCCTTAATGATGATGACCACAACTTTGACCTATTATAATTTTATTATTAATAGTGCGATTTCCACAAACTCCTCATTTCATTTCATTTGAAGTGTAAACAATAATAATTTTGTTCACTCAAATATGTCGAACTTTGTACTTGGAAAAGTGTTTTTGCGGGAGTTCCCTTCATTACTTTAATATGAAAGAAACTACTGTCGAAAGTCATCGTATTTTAGTAGAAGTTTATGGTGAACATGTTCTAGTTGAGCGAACGTGCCGAAAGTGGTTTATACGATTTAAAAGTGGTGACTGGCTTTGGAAGACGAAGAACATTCTGGGAAGCCAAAAAAATTTAAAGATGAAGGATTGGAAACATTACTTGATCAAGATTGTTAACAAACCCAAGAAGAGCTCGCAGAATCTTTGGGAGTCACTCAAACAGCCATTTTAAAACGTTTAAAATAAGTGAATGAATTGAACCCGAAAGACGTTAAAAGACGATTGTGCATGTCCAAAATGCTACTAGAACGCGACAAAAGGGAGTAATTTTTGCATTGGATTATTACTAGTGATGAAAAATGTATTCATTATGACAACCCCTAAATCATATGTAAAACCCAGCCAACCAGCCAAATCAACGGCAAAAACCGAATATTCATGGCGCGAAGGTAATGCTTTGTATTCGATGTCTTCCATCCCATCAAATACAAAGCATTACCTTTTGGAATGGAACCCACAATTTACCAGAAAGATGGGAAAAAGTCTTAGATTCAGATGGACAATACGTTGAATAATGCTATTGTACATGTCTTTCTTAAATAAACGTTCAATAAACGGCACGAATTAAGTTATATATCCATACTATTATTAACTTTATTTGAATAGATACCCTCCATGGTATTTCAGAACCTAAGCACTGTATTGTGGCAGCATCTTGATTTTTTGAGATGTTTGGGATGCTTAGTTTCTGAGAAGGGGTCCGTGAAAGAAACGATCACTTTTGTCCCCCCCCGCATTCACCACCTTTCCAACAACTGTCGAACCGACTTCGGAAAGTACTAGCGGATTTGATACCCCGCATGACTATATGTGGTGAAAAAAACATTTACATCCCCCTTTTGAATGTATGGGGACCCCGCCCCCCTTAAATTCGACATAGGATTATGCAACTCACTGTATGCGTGAATGTCCACAGTTCCTACCTTTCCACCAAATTTGATGTCAAGCGCTACAACCGTTTCGAAGAAAACTGCGTGTGACAGACAGATATACAGCCAAACAAAGGAACAGATAGACAGACGGGCAGACAGTAAACCGATTTTGACAAGGTTTTGGTTTACGCAAAGCCTCTAAAAATAATTAGACGTAAAAATTCAGTGCAGGCTTCCAATAAGAAGCCGGAAGCTGGACGCTTCAGGTACGAAAAGTTTTATGTATTTCTTAGTACGTAGCATGTAATATATTCATATATTATGTGAGAATATCCACTTTCGGATGATATTGACATTCATAGTCTTGAATTTGCAAAGGAGCGACAACTTTGACGAATTGTAACTTTGTTAGTAATAGTGTGATTTCCACCAAATTTGGTAAGATCATGTTCCATATTATACCCTATATTGTTGCGAAATTTCGTCAGACCTTTAATTTGATACCCCACATGATTATATTAAAAATGTACACCCCCCTTTTGCATGTTTCTGTGTTTACACAAAACCTTAACAAGTCGGAATGCTGGAAGCTCGGGCTTCGGATCTAAAGGTTTTGTGTTCATCTAATGTAAGAAACTACAACGCATATTTCTCTATTGGTATATACATAGCTACAAATCCAAGATAATCCTTCATATTTTTTCAAACTGCAATACATACCTACATATTACAGCCATAGATATTATGCTCAACCTAAACAAGCAAACTGCCTATTTTCGAATATTTAAATCGAAAATGAACAAAAGCATACATATGTAGATATATAGTAAGTATATCAAATACGGCTGGTTCATTTTTTGGCTGACTAAGAAACCTACTTCGAGCACATGGTTTACTGGATGGCCGCTGTAATATATGGTATAGCGGCTCTTCTCTAGGAAACCGGTCCCTGTCCATCGTATCTCTTGCAACGCTGTTACATCAGCCTTATATTGGGACAGGGTATCAGCTAGCTGCTCAGTAGCATTCGGTCTGTACAGAAAGCGCACGTTCCATGAGAAAATGCGCAAATCGTTAATCTGTTGTCGTTGCCGGGCTCGTCGTTGTAAAATCTATCCTGTCCGAGGTTCCTTCGGTGGTTTCGTAACATCGGTTTTCCGTGCAGGGTTGTCAGCCCTCCCCCAACCTGGAAGACCAGTTGGTACATTTTGTCCCGTTTTTAGGCGCGGACTCGCCTTCATCCTTTTCCGTCTGGAGTTTTTCATGAAGAAAGAACCCTCAGAGGCCACTACTTGCAGGTGGAGATATGGTTTGGTAGTAGAGCTGTTAGTGTTGGTTCAGCAGACGTTTCGCACGTTTTATGCTCCATCGTGGATACCAATCCACGTTTCGCCCTGGGACCTATACTACCTTTTGACCGCCGATCCCCATCCGACTTAACCTCAGTACAGCCTTCCTTAACACATTTCAACCTCCTTGTTAGAAACATCCTTGAATATTGCTGTGTAATCTCGTCTCCCTTCCGCAACTCTGGGAAGACGATCCTTTCCGGCTCCGCACTCTCAATCTCCTTTCCCTGCAACAATACCGAATCTTCCTTGATATGTGTACCTTCTTCAAGCTCTATAATTGTTTGCATTACCTCCCGTAGTACATACGGTGAGAACATTTTTGAGGTCCCCTTCGCGCAGCTCGACAGCTACTTTCACTCTTCGATCCTCATACGCATTGTTCATTAATTTTAAGCGTTAAGTTAAGCCACTTACTTCTGGGGACAATATGTAAATAAAAATTTACTTACTACTACTAACTATTTTACTGCTGTGTATTATTCATTAGTTGAATAAATAAATAAATTTTCTTTTTCCAGTGGTCACTGATTGACCGAAACTTCTAGCTTCTGATTGACTTCACACACTACAGCTAAATGCTCCGTTTTTGAGTCCGAAAACGTAGAGGCAGCAACAAAACCGATAAAAAGGTGGTTCTTACTACTTAAATACTAAGTGTTCGAAAAATATGGATGTGAACAGAAAATTTATTGAGATCACAAGATTACTTCTCCTACTTCACTTAATCAAAGCAACATTCATTCAAATGATAGAAAGGAAAACTCCCTGTAATAACCTCTGAAATAAACTCGGGTCCTGGCTCATAAAGATTTCACTTTTATTTCCGTTCTACACATCCATGCGGATATCCAAATGATACATGTGTACATACATGTAATCGATGTCGGTTTCCTTCCAAATGATTCATCACAGAGTTTGCTGCGAGAAAATTTCTCTAAAAACAAGGAAGAAGCAAACAAATTTGAAGGAAACTTATATATGCAATCGACCTTGGGAGGCGTTGAGTCTTGTCTCCCAACTTTTGTTTATCCATCGTGGCTGATCCCATAAAGTGTTTGCCATGGAGAAGGTTTGTTGTAGCACTGGGGATAGTCCGAACATGGATCATCAATTTGATATTAATGAAACTGGCGATACAATCCTTGCTCTACTCTCTAGTCGTACTTAGAGTGGATTCCTTGGCCATGTTCCAGATAAATAAATGCGAAAAATATCCATAAAATTAACAGTTATTTCTGTAAAAAGATATATTGCGGTACTTACAAGCGATGTCATGCTGAATATATAAATTGTTTGGTAATTTAGGAAAAGCCAACACCCGTGTGACCCCATTCTAATGCCCTTTGCAAGGGGTTAACTGCAGAGATAGTGATATGGAATATAATAGAAAATATCACGAAACTTACAGGAAATTCTGCTTGCAAACAATCCTGAAGCAATAAAGTGGCAACAAATGCAACATGCTCTTTTGCAGAAGTTGGAGATACAGAGTTCGAGAAAGCTGCGAACAAATTTCTAAAGTATCCTTTTAAAAAATGGCAACAGAAAAGAACGACTAGCAAAGTATTACACTCGAAAGTGGATTACATCATGTTTAAGAGGTTGTATGGCTGTTGTAATGTATAATCCTCAGTTTTGTTCTCCCTACAGTATTATATGTACACTCTTAGACTACGTACAATAGTTTAAGCATTTTTGCTGTTTAAAAAGGAATCCAGATACCAGATGTGTACAAGAGACGCTATGCGGCTGGGGAGTTGGTAAGATAAAGGTAAAACTATGCTAAAAGTGGTGTCTCTTCAAATTTATCATCCCCTGCATTCCTACAAAAGGTAATGCTCTCTACTAAATCCTTTGCTGAATATTTCCTCCTGTAACAAAGAAGAAAGAAATGGTAGTTACAGAAATGAATTCTATGTGCAACAGCTGTTTCGTGCTACTATAAAGATACGAGACTCATTTTCCTAACTTGAATTGTATTAGGGAGCAGGGTGAAAGTGAAAAATGTAGGAAACTTGAGTGTACATAATACAAAGTCGATAAAGTAGAGAAGAAAGTAGGTACCGGATGATTTCCATCAGGTCGAATGTAAACAGAAATCTAAATAACGCACGGATTCAGATCGTAATACTATATATTTGCAGTTTTGCTCTAATTCACTTGGGAAACTGAAAAGCAGAAAAATTGTCGAGCAAAATTCAATTTTCCCGTTCCCTCAATGCTAGTCTTCTATAAAAATAGGGTCCAAAAATAAATCTGAAGATTTGTTGAATAGTCAGTCAGTTTCTTTTTTCAAAGAGTTGTGGATTTCCATATATTTGGTCAAACAAAGTAATCAATACAGAATACGTAAAAAGAAAATGTATTCGGCAGTACTTTTTCATACGTATGTACGTATATCAGTTGGAGAATCAGTTTGATTATCATCATGCATAATTTTCTGCAAGTGACAAGCCTACAGCAGGGACGAAGATCGAAGATGGCCAACGAGTTCGAGAGACTGACGTCGAATCAACTCGGTCATAGCACTTGATTGAGCAAAAACTGCTTTCAGCTTACCAACTGACCTTTACACATAAAGATTTATTTATTTATTTATTTATTTATTTAATGAGGACAATACACAGAAAGCAAATTTCTTATTACATATTGTCCTCAGAGGGAGGAGCAAGTAAATGGCATATTTTGCGCTTAAAGCTAGAGAGGGGCATAGAGTCAAAGGAACCAAGCTGTAGGGCATTGTAGGACCGGCAAAACCTCGGGATCGGAGAGTGAAAGTAAATCTCGAGCTCGGCGAAGGGTACATCAAAAATGTCCGCATGACGTGTGTTATGAGACGAGGTGATACGGAGAGTAATATCCGAGTTGGCGGAGCAGTCCATCAGACCATTGCAGAGTTTGAAAAGAGTACACATATCAAGGAAGATACGGCGTTGCTGTAGGGAGGGGAGATTGAGGGTGCGGAGTCGTGACGGATAATCAACCCGTGGAAGGTTCTTTTTGTAAAAGAGGGTCCGGGTGAATTTGCGTTGTACAGCTTCAAGAGCGCGGCCGTCACGGATGCGGTAGGAGGACCAGACTACACAGAAATATTCAAGGATGTTTTTGACAAGGGAATTGAAGAGTGTTAAGGAGGGCTGGATTGAGGTAAAGTCGGACGAGGAACGTAGGATAAAACCAGACATTTTGGAAGCTCTATTGATGATGTCAACCAAGTGGGAATTGAAACGAAGTTTATCGTCGAATATTACACCCAGGTCTTTAAAGGAGGTCAGTAGTGAAAGGGGTTGACCACTGAGAGAATAGGAAAAGGATGATGGGGAGGGTTTTAGGGAATAGCGCATCCAGTGACATTTGTTGACATTCAGTGTTAGCTTCTTGACCGAACACCAACGGGCTAAATTATCAAGGTTGGATTGTAAGAGAGCACAGTCCAATGGAGACGAAACAGAGGCAAACAATTTAAGGTCGTCTGCGTAAAGCAAATACGGACAGGTGAGGATGGAGGCGAGGTCATTGATAAAAAACAGGAAGAGTAGGGGGCCAAATGTAGAGCCTTGGGGAACACCAGAGGAAGGAGAGAAGGAACGAGATGAGTGACCATGAAAAGAAACTTTGCAGGAACGGTATGAGAGATAGGAGGAAAGCCAAGAGATGACTGAGGGAGGGAAGTCTAGCGAAGAAAGTTTAGAGAGGAGGATGTTATGGTCAACGGTGTCAAAGGCTTTGGATAAATCAGTATAAACAGCATGTACCTGCTGTCGTGAATTCAAGCGTTTAGCAACAAAGTTGGTAAAGACCAGAAGATTTGAAGCCGTTGATCTATGTTTCACGAAACCATGCTGCTCTTTGACAATGAGGTGACCGAAGTGCGCGGTCAACCAGTCGTTGACGTATCTTTCTAGGATTTTGGAGCAAGAGGAGAGAAGGGAAATGGGGCGGTAGTTCACAGCAAGGGAAGAGTCTCCGCTCTTGAGGATAGGAATGATAAGGGCCTCTTTCCAGAGACGGGGAAAGTAGCATTCGTCTAGACTTTTGTTGTAGATTATACACAGGGGGAGGGAAATGTGTTTTCTACAGTTAAGGAGGAAGAGATTAGGAAGCCCATCGGGGCCAGGTCCGACATTGGGGTCAAGGTTACCAATGAGGAACTCAACCAAGGAAGGCGTAAGGAGAGGAATGGCTAGTGATTCGGAGGAGTCTGTGGTTATGAAAGGTGTAGATTGTGAAGGCCTCGAGGGAGAAAACACTGAAGAGAAGTAGGTGCAGAGAAGGTCGCAGGATTGTTGTGGGGAGTTGGCAGTGGAGTCAGCGAAGCTGATAGAAGAAGGGACAGACTGAGTTGGATTACGAGAGTTGCGAGCGTGAGACCAAAAGGGTTTTAAGTTACCGCGGGCAAGGGCGGCTTCGGCGCTAAATAGGTACCTTTTACGCGCTTTTCTGACCATTGACTTCACAGTAGATCGTATAGCTTTAAAGTGAGCAAGGTCGGCGTCATTTTTAGAAGCTCGAAACTTCTTCCTCAGTGTATGTTTCAAGCGAATGTTAATATGAAGTTCCGTTGTGAACCAAGTTGGGTAAGAACGTAGGCAGGGAGGGGAAGAAGGGACGTTACAGGAGAGGAGATCAGAGAGGATATTGTAGAAGGTGTTAAGAGCTTGATCACACGATGAATTACTTTATATATGTACCCAGTTGAAAGACGCTAAAGCTGAGTTCAGACCGTCAAAATTGGCTTTGCGGAAGTTGAACTTAGTGGGTTTACGCTTGGTTTTGGGTTTTGAACGAGGGAGCTCCGCTTCAAATTCAACCGCGGGATGGTGAGCGTCGGTTTTTACATACGGAAATAAAGAGAGGTGGCGCTCGGGGAGGTTGGAAAGGAAGAGATCGAGAGTGCGGCCCAAGGAGTTTTTGGTGGTATTGAAATTCAGGGCAGAGCAAGTATACATAAAGGAAGAAAGTGGGAGGGAAGAATGGGAGAGGTTGTTGGAAGGAATTGGAAGACTAGGATGATTAGGCCAGTTGAGCATGGGGAGGTTGAAATCTCCACAAAGGAAGAAAGGGAGGGAAGAGAATCTGACGGTAAGGAGTTCAGACAAACTGTCAAACAATTCTTCATACAGGTGAGAAGGGCTAGCACATGGGACATATACACAAGAAACAATGAACGGGAGGAAGTTGGGCGGGGAGACACGAAGAGCAACACAATCAAAAGGAAAGCCATAGGAGGAGAAGACGAGTTCAGCGGGGAGTGAATCTTTTATAGCAATTAGGACTCCACCGCCAGTGGACTTACGAGAAGCATCCCGGTCCCTGTCACAACGGAAAGTGGAGTACCCTTCGGGGAGCTCGGAGTATAATATGGCATCGTCTAGCCAGGTTTCGGAGATACAGATGGCATGGTGTTGCTGAGCCAGCGCGGATAAATTGATGGCCCCCAGCTTGGTTCTTAAACCCCTGACGTTCTGATAAAACAGACGGACAGTGAACATGGATCCAGTTATATAGCTCGGCGAGGCAGGCGGGTTGCCCTGAAATTTACCCGCGAATTGGGGCGCTTATATGGCTTTATGAATACACCTTCAGGCCAGAAAGAAGGGTTGCCGAGGACATCAACTTCGTGCGGATAAGTAACCTTGAAAGATGCAATGACCCGGTCGGTGTTGTCGTCTTTTGTGAGTTTAATGCAGGACAGAGGAGAGAGTAAACCAACTTTGCTCCTTATATACTCCAGAACATCGTCCGTAGACGTTGTGAACGCTACCCTGGAGATGAAGAGCTGTTTAGGTGGGGACGCCACCTTTAACTTGGGGCCACTGGTATGGATGGATGAAGTGCCAGGCGACAGGAACGATGTCAGAAAGTGGGGCGGCTGTGTCCCGATTCAAAACTTGCTGAGGAGGCTGCGGATATTGTCCCGTCGTAGGCGCGATGGAGCGAGACAGGATCGGAGGATCAGTGGACCGTAACTCGTCGCATGGGGGCCGCTGGATTAGGGGCGTAGAGCCAGTGGAAGCAACCCTGATGTAAGGGGGCATTGCAGGCGAATTCAATACAGAATGAGAGGCCTGGTGCATAGACTCCTGAGTTGATGTTGAGGCTACATTGTTATGCACAGCAGAAAGCGCCTTTTCGGAAGTCACAGTCTCGTCTAACGGATTCCTGAGCCGTCGGGAGACGTCGATCGCTGCATTTTTGGCACTGCACCAGTGTTGCGGTTCACGTTTTCGGCGGAATTCAGTGATTGGGCTGAATCGGGGGGCTTGGTATGGTCGTCCTTGGCAGAAGGAGATGTAGACACAGCTTGAGGTACAGTAGATACAGTAGATTGACCTCCAAACGTCGCAAATAGACAGCCATGATGCCATAATAATTATTATAATATTTCAAGGGCAGCTCCAATAACATTAATATTATATTTCCAAACCTTTCAGTGAGTCAAGACCCGATTTGACGAGTTTCGACCGAAATGCACTTTTCAAAAGAGTTTCCATGAAATGATTCGAATGACTTAATTGATTTGTAGATGATCAAACTACCATCCTTAGTGGCCAAAGACGACCAAGAGGGGAGAGCTATTCCATATACGTAAAAAAATGATGGTGAAATCAACCGTGAAAGTTCGCCCAGAAATATTAAGTGCTCCGTCGACACGTGCCTGCACCCCTCTGTGCAAGCCAGGCTAGGAAAAAGTCGGGAAACCGGAAGCTGGACGCTTCGGGTATGCAAGGTTTTGTGTATTTCTTTCATAAAATCATTTGAGTGTGCATTTGTCCCATTAGAACCTAGCACGTAATATAAGCATACATTACGTGAGAATATCCACTTTTACGTGATACTGACATTCAAAGTCTTGAATTTGCAGAGAAACGGCAAATTTGACCTGTTGTAACTTTGTTAGTAATAGTACGATTTTCATCAAATTTGGCAGGATCATGCTCTATGCTATGACCTACATTGCTGCAGTCAATTACTGCAAATTATAGGTATATACTATTATTAACTTTATTTGAACAGATATTGGTATGGAGGGTATTTTGGAGCCTATGCATCACATAATGGTCGCCTCCTGATTTTTTACAGATCTTTGGGTTGGGTAGTTTCTGAGAATGAGTTAACGGACCCATTCTCAGAAACTTCAGAAATGATCACTTTCGAACGCCCGCACTCCATATCTTTGCAGCTAATGTCAAAACTAGGCCGCTTCCGAAGGTACTAACCAAGACCTTTAATTTGATACCCCACATGACTATATTTGGTGAAAAATTTACACCCTCCTTTTGCATATATATGCACTTCAGGGGGGTTCGCGTAGGCAGCGGATGAAGTAGATTGAGGAAATGAACCTCTTCATCATCCGCTCCTACTATGACATAACGGCGGGGGCGGATATAACATTTTACCGCTCCTTATTACACCAAAGATTCGTCGGGCGTTTCCCGCATTTCGCACAGATGACTGTGCAGCGAGTCGCAGACCAGTACCGCTTTATTACTCGCAGCGACACAATCCCGGCCACCATCAGGGAACGTATTCGACTTGAAGTCATTGCGGAAACTGGTGGCCAAGAGTGTATGGGGGCAGAGGCGGCAGCATTAACAACACCACCCTGCACTACAAGCAACAGTTTCAGTACTTGCCGAAGCACTCTTCTCCACCGTCCAGCTGAGGTCTCCGCTGAAGTTCGGGACAAATTCCAAAGAGTGTGTATAGAATTCTTGGAAATGAAACCTTGACATAGACCAGGTATTCCAGGCTCTATGCATCTCCAGCTACTCCAAGAATTCTATCTCAAATCTATGATGAGATTGCATCTCGGCTGCGTGCTGATATGTCGCTGATATGTCCTACAATCGAATTCTGGACACACTAAAGCAGAAACTTTCTGGCACAGCAGCCTATTACGACGGTGTGGCGAAAGTCACTCCAGACGTGTCTAGAATGCAACATATGCGAGGAACCAGCGGAGCTTTTTCAGGTTTCTCAACGAATCCCAACAGAGCGTCCAGACAGTGCAGTTGTCGGTAACGGAAGCGAAAGAATACTCGGGTGGACTGGAGGTTACCCGCCCAGCATGATGAGCATACTACGTGGATCACCGCCAAAGGCACCCGCCATGTCACAACGACTGGCATGAATTTTGCGGACGTTACCGAATGTGAGGTGCGACGAGCTCTAAATAACTCAGATATGGATCGGGTGCAGAACTTCTAGTGTAAACACAGCATAAGTCAGGTGATTAGTCGGCCGGAGGAATTTTCACCCTTCCTAACTGCGGGAAATACCTACCTTGTCCTTAAAAAGTAAGCAGGACAGGACCCTGCAGACACCAGAGCGATTACTTGCTTACGAACCCTCTACAAATCCATAACGTCCATTATTAATCAGAGTGAAATTATGCGGTGTTTCCAACGATTAATTAATTGAAATAATAAAAACTTGTTGTTTCTTTTTCGTTGGTGTGGGTATTTATTCTTGCAAGTTTGCACTGATGAAGGGAACAAGTGGTTCCCGAAATATCGGTATTTGCAAGAATAAATACCCACACCAACGAAAAAGAAACAACAAGTTTTTATTACCTCAATTAATTAATCGTTGGAAACACCGCATAATTTCACTCTGGTCCATTATTAGTGGAAGGGCACCTCCAGACCAACAACATTCTGCCCGAGGAGCGGAAAGGCTGTCGAGTTGGGTCAAGTGACTGCAAGGACAAGTAACTAGAGGTCAAAGTAACCTTTTTAGTTGTTATATCGATTATACCAAGGTTCTCGGCAGCGTACCGCATATCTGGCTAATTCTGTCCTACATCCGTATCGCATCGATCCCAAACTAAAAAAGTTTTTGGCGACAGTCATGGAAAAGTGGCATACCACCTTATCAGTGCGTAAATTTGAGGGTGCTAATACCTCAGAATCTATTTATATACGAAGGGGCATTTTCCTGGGGGATTCATTGAATCCCTTTTGGTTTCGCATGAGACCGAACCCCTTTTCATGGCTACTAAATGATACTAGAGAGCCATACGCAAAGGTTATTACGAGCCGCATCCGGGCATAGCATTGGTGACCTCCACATCCAAGCTATGACCGAGTCAGATTTCTACAAATACCTAGGAATTCTGTAAGGAACTCATGTTCGAGTTGGTGATCTGAAGAATGCTGTACTATTCGAATTCCTGGGAGGTGTAAAGCAGGTACTTAAATCGCATCTCTCGGAGAAGAATAAAATAAGTGCATTGAAAGTATTCGCTATTCCCTTCACTGGCTTACGCATTCGGAATATTACCGTGGGCGAAAACCGATCTGGAAAACTTCCAGAGGTAGATATGAATTACTATGTCCAAATTCTGAATGTATCATCCAAACTCTGCCATGGAGCGGATGAACCTGCCTCGTAACATCGGAGGTAGGGGCGTGGTTGACGTGGAGGCACATCATCGTCAAGTCGACTAGCTGCGCGCTTATTTTTGGAGCAAAGAGCAGCCGAGTCCCTTGCATGTGGCTATCTGTAAGGCAGACTGTGGACTGACTCCACTTAACTCGAAAGATCTATCTTTCAATGCTCTGAGTGGATTGAAATCGGACTAAGAGTGAATCGATGAGTGGAAGTCGAAGGCAACGTACGGTAAACACGTGAATTGTCTTCGACAGCTATTTGTCGATTTGCATTTGTTGAACAGATGGCTGTGGGCTGAGGACCTCTTTGCTGAGACGGAGGGATTCTTGTGTGCCATTCAGGACGACATGGTCGCCACCCGAGCTTATAAAAAGCTCATAATGGAAAAGTGGGTGGAGAACGACCAATGCAAAATGTGTGGTTCGACGTCTCGCCATGCCATTTTGGCTGCATTGTTATGGCATCGTTCCAATACACCACCAGGCATAATGCTTTATGTACAGTGATCCAGCAAAACCTTGCATACAAGCATGAGCTGATCACGGGAGCATGTCCGGTTTACCGATATGAGCCGCAAGCAGTACATGAAAGTTCTGCTTACAGCATTCTGCATACGTGGTCGGTGTTGCGGGGAGTTCTCGATGGATCCTCTCATTAATCTACCACCACCGCACGCGCCTTTATAATTTAAGTAGATAGGATTGTCCGAGCCTAAATGCTTGACACTTATTACTAGTATTAGGTAAAATCCGACTCCAACTCGAAACAAGGCGGAGTAACGGGAGCTCGCGCTTCGGGTACAAAGGTTTTGTGTTCATCTTATGTAAGAAACTTCAACGCATATTTTTTTATTCGTATATAGCTACAAATCCAACATATTCCTCCATATTTTTCCAAACTACAAGACATACGTACATATTACAGCCATAGATATTATAATCACCCTAAACAAACAAATTACCTATTTCCAAATACTATACATATATATGCGATTTACTTCGTGCACAAAAGCATACGTATGTACATATAAAGTATATATATGTTGATAGTATATATTTTGAAGCCTAGATTTCGTAGAGATGCACCACCGTGATTTTTTTCAGATTTTTCGGTTGGGTAGGTTCTAAGACTTGTTACACTTTTTAATGGTCATATTTTGAGCCCTCATTCGCCTGTTTTTCAACTAATATCAAATATAGAACCAGTTTTGAAAAGTACTAATTGAAGCCTTCCATTTGATGTCCTACATGGCCACATTTTATGAAAAAACATTTTTTCACCCTCCATTTACATGTATGGGGAGTACCCCCTTAAACTTAACACAAAATGGCGCCACTTGCTGTATGTAAAGGGAACAACAGATCACACACTTTTTTCGTGACAATCGATCAATCCGTTTCTGAATAAATCGGGCAGACAGACAGACACCAAATCGATTCTAATAAGGTTTTGTTAAACACAAAACCTAAACGTAAAAGGAAACAAAATCAAAATTCAAGGATCTAGAAGGATATTAGATAATAAAATAATAAACAAAAATGATAAAGAAAAAAAACAAAATTCGAGAAAAAAGAAACATGCACGAATTTAGGTTCTCAACTCTTTAGAGCTTCAAAGGTGAAGTTCACTTTACTAAAATCCGATGCCCACCACTCTTTCGCGAAAGGGCACATTCAAAGGCAATGAAAAGAAAAATTATGGAAACTTTTTTCAATAACTCCAGATGAATAATCAACGGAATCCAGCAGCGGAATCTGGCGCTGACCAACTATCAACAATATAATACAAATACTACTCACTGCAGATTCCAATCCTTTTATATGCTGCGACAGTTACCATTCTTCATTGCTCGTTTATTTTCTCTACTCTTTCTTCACAAAATCCCTCTTAATTATTTCTTTTTGACTATTCTTCTCTAGTGCCTCGTAGAAGGTATCCCTCCCCGATTCTACAGGCTCTCTGAAGGGGCGTGAACTTTAATGAAGCCTATATTTCGAAATTTGTCTCGCAAGCGCAAAGTGCATAGCCTTTTGCTTAGCTTTACAAAGCTGATAACAGCAGGTTTTATTACCTACCTATGCATCTAGATGGCTTTTTAGAGCGGTTCAAATCTCACTGGTGACAGATGGATTTGTTATCATGACTTTGGGGAGTGCCATCACCACGTACTCGAGGAGGGCGATCAGACCCGAGTCTGCAAGGGACTCATCTGAAGTGGCTCTGCCACGAAGTCTCACCTGAGATTATCTGGTACCATGGGAACCGGGATGGCCCTCTGAGAGCATATGTTCCAGGAGAATTCCTGGAGAGGCGGGGCTCTGATTATGGTCCCAAAATCAATCCGTGTCCAAAGAGGATCTTGGGATTATGCCTACACGGCAGGTACTCACGTTAAACCCCCAGGACTTTCATGTTATTGTGACTGGATGTCGGATGCCAGCCGACTCAGTTGTGAATGAGTACCTGAGTCAAATCATGGTAATATCTCGGGCGAGCGCAATGTTGATCACATTGCCTCCTGCGGAGTACTGCAATTCTGTAGTGTACCGTTACGGTCTTGAATGAAGTTTTCTCAGACAGTTCAACGCCCTGATTCAATATGACTGGTTGCGCCGACGATTATTATTAAGAAACCTACTTCGAGCACAAGGTTTACTGGATGGTGTAGTGGCTTCTCCAGGAAATCTTGGTTCCTATTCTTATAACACTGTTATATCAGCCTTGTAACTGCTGGGTAGGATTCGATCTGTACAGGGGCCGCATTTTCCGTGGGAAAATGCGCAAATCTGTTGTCCGTTTTCGTTACTGGGTTCATCGCTGTGAAATCCCTGCCTTTTGTGCCTTCGTAGCAAGTTGTCTTCCGTGTTGGGTTGTCAGCTCTACCCAACCTCCAATCTGGAGGACCCGTTTTTAGACGCAGAAAGCTCGCCTTGATCCTTCTCCATCTGCAGCTTTTTGTTAACAAAGAACTCCCAGCTTTCATCACGTGGAGGCGGAAATAGGATTTCATAGTAGAGCTATTGGCGATGGTTCAGCAAGCGTTTCCCAGGTTTTTTGCTCCATCGTAGGTACCACTCCACATTTCGCTCTGGGACATATAGTACCCTTTGACACTCACTTTCTCTGGGTAAAATCACGAACAGTAGAACAGTTTTGCAATCACATTGAGGACAAGAGGGAGAATCATCTAACGTGAATCAGTACAAATATTTCCTGCAACCGCTATAGTTGGTAGAAATTGCGTCAGGTGGATGTTGATTTGGCCGTATGATCGGTGAACCTACTCCTCAATATGTAGAATCAACGTATGGGTCTAGCGACCCTTTTGTAAATCATCTCATTGTTGTTGCGACTTTTTCAGCTACCCTTGGCTTGCCAATCTTCGGTACTTTGTATACTTATCAAGTAGATTATTTTCTCGTATAAATACCGGCGCTCACTTACCAAAGCATCCATTCTTGTTACCATCACTTCATTGTTCTTTCCTCCTTTCGAACGTAGCTGATACTACCTGTAACTGAATATCCCGTTCAGCTACATATTTTCTAGATACCCTAAGGGGTAAAATCGGCACTATTTATGAATTTCATCTTGATTAAGTCTTCATCCCCTGATAATGAGTATTGCATACAATTTTCTGCTCAGTTATTCCTACTTTCTGCTCCCCTTTCTAATGAAACAGCTCCTCGTGCTTATAAATTCGCCCAGTTGAACTCAATTACCGCAACCTTTATTCGTAAAATTTCGCATATTTTGATACCTTTATTGTGAAAACATTCATCATTCATTTATGCAAAACGTTTCCCCCTAAAAAAACATCGGCTAATTATATGATACCTGCTCGCTTAGAACCAAAGCAAGAATACGCAATTTCACAAATGGATTATTGAATAATTACCGGCTTAATCAAGCCATTGCAGATGATGAAGCATAACGAGATTATCAAATACTCGCCTGGCAACGAGCGATACTTTCCCCAACATCTCCGAGTACCATGTGATTCACAAACAATTGCACACTAAATTATAACAATGGCTAAACTAGGCCACTTGTACGGACAATGTCAGACTATCTAGTATCGATTTGGAAAACTTCTCAGAGGGAGAACGCATAAAATGTAGTGTAAAGGCTGCAAATTCAGAACGTAGACTTGGCGGAGCCATCGCCTTCCTGGTAAATCGAAAATCTATAAGATTGCATTAACGAATTGTAAACATATAGTAATGCCGAACCCATTAAGGAAATGATTTTTTTAAATGGTGAACAAGTGTTTCGTTGAGTCAAAAAGCGGAGTATTTGGTAATGGACAATTCAAGATAAATAAAATTCTCATCAAATTTCAAATGTCTGTCGTTCTTCTCGTCTTTCAGTTTATGTCGCCATACATCCTATCATGGTACATAATTCTGGGAATGTACATACGAGAATATCCTCATTATATTCTTTGAAGCAGATTAAAGAGAGAAAGTGACTCCAATTCTTAAGGGTGAAATCAACCCTCCAGACAAATTGTTTCTTTTAGTAAGGAATGAAATGAGAAGTGATTAATATTCTTATATATTTGAATGATTAATCACGTCCAACTTGATGGTCGTCTTCAGTCGGCTGATCAGTCTTCAGTTTTCTAAATGAACCTTAGGCCTGAAGCAATGAAACGATTCTCCGTTCTTAGAAAATATACAGAAGGAAATGATTCCTAAGCTATTTGCACCAATTATAATACTATTAAAAGGGTTGTCGGTAAGCTTGAACAAGTCAATGAAAACTTAAATCTAGCCCTTACTTTTTGAAGGTCAATTAAGAGCGAATTTCTTCTATTTTTTGATAAGTATAAGGTGGTCTGAAGCAACGTCATCATTTCTAGCTTCCTTTTTAGTGTTAAATTTTTTTAAGAAATGTTAGGAATAGATAATCTAAATAACAAATTCACTCCAAATGCAGATATTATTCTCCAACCATCATAAAAAAAACCTCTCCTTGGCCTATGATCTATCTGAAATGACCCCATTGCTGACCCTCTGTCTGAATAAAACACCCATCAGCCACATACTTCTGAATTCCCTTGGCCATGGTAGTATCCTCTCGATATAAAAACAAGATACTGCAAATAGTAGAATCATACCACGACACTAATGCACGGACCATGGAAGACATTCAGTGACCAATAAAATCGCAATTGTATAACCCCTGGGGATTAAGTACTTTCTTATGTGAATAAATCTTCTTTAAATGTCTTACTACCAAACAGGGCTTTATTTTTATCAGATACTATTATACCTTCTTTTATCACACGGGAATACTATAAACTCAACTGTTCATATCTTGGCCGCCAATAAATGAGGACAAAGCTCCACTCTTCCGGTTATCGATGCCAAGATTATTACCCAATTTCAACACAATTGGGGTTATGCCAGTTCAAAGAAAAACCCAAGAAGTAAAATTTAAGTGGCGTTTAATTTGCATCAAGCCTACTTTTGACTGAGCCGGGAGTAAGACAAATGTACAGTAAGCATGCGGAAATTTTTCATTAGTATTCATTCACGAAAGGACATTAGACGAATTGCGAACGAATTCTCCTTAAATGAATTTTCCACCCTGTTGACATGCCATACTCATTTTTTGCATGTTACATTGCTAGGCTCGATAATAAATTATGTGTACTATTTCACAATAATATTTAGAGGTGGCCTAAATGAATAGAAACCATCCAGTGAAAAATTGCCCTTAAAGCGTTATAATGTTCCTTGGAGTTTACTGCAGGGTTGACAGGACGAACCTGCCACACACAACCTGTCACATTCAAATAAAAATGAAAAGAAAAGCTTAAAGGAGATATATTAAGGTTTATTTTGGTTTACCTAAGAGATGTTACAACATACCAGGTGAATGCTATCCGCTATTAATTATGCAATCTTAATGGCGATTTTTGTAATTATCATAAACTTTTCGCAAAGTCTAAGGCTAATAAGCGAAATTTTATCTCGAATATTTGATTACAACTGAGCCGAGGTGAAAAATTCGGCAATAAAACACAAGACTTTACACCCTAGTAAATGGTAATTAGAGATCAAGTAGTAGACTGCAGGATAGACTGATGCGAAGTACAGCTTTCTAAGAGCCAATCTATCTCTCTCGGAGTTGCGTGTGGCTCTTCAGAAGTTAAGCCTCTTATCTACCCTGGCCTGTACGAAGCGACCCTGCTATTAACAAAACGCTACGGATCTACCCGCACACAAACTGATCCATCAGGCGGAGACACTACTCTGCAAAACTGGGAGCCAGGTGACTATACCCAAGAAGGGAGAAGTTTGGAGACCAAGCAGTGAAACCAAGCAAAGACGAGCCACGGTATTTTTGAGGTCGCCAGGACAGATCTAAACCTTCTCCCAAGAAACCAAAATCCGAACCCAAGCGAGGACCAGAAGAACCACCGACGACTTGCCATATTGCCGAAAGTATTTCTGTAGCAAATGCTCACTCGTGAAGAGCAGGAAATAGTTGAGGACCTGGTAGACTGTGCGACGGAGGACACGGCGGATTGGTTTAAGACTATTGTCCTTAAACTGCCAGGATGAAAAGGAACGGAACTGTCGACATGTGCTAGGAATGATATACCAGGGGCACACATGGAGACGGTATACCTTCCCAAAACTGCAGTGATTGAGACGGGGTAGCTTCTACCACTCAAAACATGGGTCTCACACATGGTTATGGAGAGTCTTTCAAGAAAGAAGGAGGGTAAAAGCAAACTCCTCACGATCGGGATAGACGCGCGATCCCCGCAGGCAATTAAACGTTGTAACTGCCTCATCAATTACATATTTGGTAGAATACCTGAGCCCGTGCACAGGAAAAAGCCAACGAAGGATACTTCGAAGGACACATCAAGTCGTAAGCTTACCGAGGTTCCCGCTGGAATCGCGGAGCCATAGAGAACTCGAGAAGCAGTTTGGCATTAGGATACTTCCCATGAGACGACACCCGGATTCTACCGAAATTTGTAGTTAGACTGGCGAAATACTACGAGAGGAAGGCGCTACCACTTCTTCTCGGCTGCGATGTCCACCATGAGGTCTGGGAAAGCAGCGACGTTAATCTAAAAGGTGAGTACCTTCTGGAATTCGACGAATTAGACGTAACTCACTCTTATGGGCGGCCTGGTCAAGAGTTGGAGGGCGTCGGATGAGCCCTCTATGTTGCATCACAAAATAATAAGATTCGACATTAAGGGCAACTCGGAGGAAAAATATAATAATAAAAAATCCCAGGAGCACAGATTGGGACTCCTACACAAAACACTTGAGGGACAACATAACTATCTACAGGTGAGCGATGACATCAGGAGCGAAATAGAGCTAGATACAGTGGCGGAAGGCCTCATTAGAGTCGTCATTGATGCATATGAGGCCAGTCAAGTCATCAAGGGACGTACCTTTGTCGAGCAGGTACCTTGCCAGAATAAGAAAGCAAGTGCGAAAATTCTTCAACCGGACTAAACAAATCGGGGACCGGCAGGGGAACAAAAAGGCACTGGCGATGTATAGCAAAGCGATCATGGAAGCAAAACGAAACAAGTTTGGGGAATTCTGTGAAGGAATATAACAAACCACAGAGGCATCCATGCTATATAAAGCCGAAAACAAGGCAATATCTTCTGTCTGCCTGAAGAAGGAAGATTGAACATTTACCGAGAATGAGGGGGGACGGGATACATTTGCTTTTCACAACTCATTTCCGGGGTCCCGGGGAACATTGAAGGAGCATTCGATGATACATCGCTCACAAGATGCCCTCATCCGCAAGGGAGTGGGGAACACCCTGGCCTTCTGGATGGGCAGAATATGGCTTAAACGAGCAGCTGATTACACTGGTACACTGACGCGTGTGTCCGATGAGAGAGCAAGCAGATGTCATCAACGTAGTGGAGGTGTTTGGGGAAAGATGTCATAATCGATGGAAGCTCTCCACGTCGCCCAGAAAATGTAACCGATAACAAGAAGAAGTAATACCGTTGACAAGATGTAACCCTGGCAGACCCTGCTTTGCTTCTAAAACTCCTCTAACATTTTACCCCGATGGTGCACGTGATATTTTGCCCCATCATATGTGATTCTGATTATAGCTGTTCGTTTCTACGGAATGTGCCTCCTGCATAAGGCACTCCAGACAAACTTCCTTTTCGCGCCGTCGAAAGTCTTCTAGAAACGAACAAAGAGCAGATGAAGCGAAGATCTAAACTAGCTAGCTAGCAAGGTGTTCAGAGCTCAGCACGGCATTTAGATCACGCATCGCAATCACCATGTTACTTTTGGAAAGCCTCTCCTCAACTGCGAGTAATTGCCCGTAGAAAGCATTCTTCTCCACTATATCAGAAGACTCCGCTGGTATTGTACAATTGTAATACTTCTTAACTTGGGCTGCAATCTTGCAGATAAAGATCTGTCAGAAACCGACTCGACTCAAAACAATTTGTAACCATCCATAACGCATCTACTACCATTCGGCTTTCCAGAGTAAAAAAGCATATTGTCCTAAGTGTTGCAAGAAGGGGAGAGGTACTCTCCCGACTCCCACCATTTTACTTCATTTAGGTCCACAATGCCCAGCTTATACCGCTGGAATTCTCGCTCAAGCTGGAGAAAGAGTACTTTAGGGACCCTCCCATTCCGATAGGTTGAGGTCATAGTCAGGAGGTTAGCCTTTACCCAACCCTTGTTGACATTTCAGTAGCAGTAAAGTTTCGAAATGTACAGATTACTAGCCCACAAATTACTATCCATTTTAGTCACCTTTAACGGCAAGCAGTAGAAACAATGAGTGTATTCTTAAATTCCAACCCAAAGGATGGATGAATGGCTGCTTTGTCACGAGCACTCTGCTTCGTGTCTACGATCAATAGCTAGTATTTGAAAACTGGTTTGGAAATGATGACGTTATTGCCAATTCTAATGCGGACATAATTTCACTTGCTCGGTAATGAGCACTGATTGCAAATTTCAGTTCGGCGCTCTCTAACCAGGCCTGAGCAGCATTAACTGTTTCATATGAATATAACTTAGCATTTTCTGGATTATCAGCATTATCTACCAGCATGACCGCTTCCAGAATCAGCAGATTAAATAAACCATTGTACATGATGCTCACTCATTTGGTTCAGTACGGAGACCGATGAAATGCCAGAGCTTCCCTTTGCTAAATAGAAATCGACAATGGCATAATTTGATCGCATCAATGGTTGATCTGGCTTAACGGAACTCATACTGCCTATCTTTAGCTCACAACAACCGGGAAATTTTGTAAATTATCCGCTCTAGAATTTTCTCCCAGGTCAGTTTTTAGAAGGATGGCTAACTTCAAAGTTTACCAGCCTTAGACAGCAATACCAACTTCTGCCGCTCCAACGATGCCAAAAATAACCTCCCCCCCCCCCCCACAATTTCCTATTCAATCAACTCAGCGAATATGTTTGGCTATTCCGTTCAAGCCCGCAACATCTTTACTTCTCCTATGAGCTATTACAGAGGATCCTAATGGCTCTTCGTTTGGTGTGCGCTTGTCCTTGATAAACTCAGGCAGAACAGTGCTTTTCGCTCCAAGCTGCATGTAAGGTAGTTTCACCATATCATGTGCTGATTACTTTTTTTCAATACTCCTTTGCGCTCAGCATTTAATGTCCTTTCTTGCGTTTTATTTTTTTTTCGTCCTTAGGATTGGTAGAGATCGATGAATTGAGGAGCTTCTCCGGAATGAGTCAATTTCTTGGTCTTAGAGTACCTCCTGCAATCGTCACTTTTGAATAAATGCAATGAGTATTGATATCACCTTAGTCGGCTAGTTACATCCTTCCAGTCATGCACTTTACGCTTTCGTCATTGGTGCTCTTGGTAAGGTGGCGCTTCGCTTCAACACACCTTTTCAAAATCTAAATCACTTGTGGCATTAGATGACATACTTACCAAATTGTCTACCAGCGAGACACTGTGGTTGCAGGATACCAGCGACCGCGTGTCCACTCCCAAAATCCGCTGGTACTGGGGTCCCGAGTCACCGCAACGCATGTTTACTCCTTCTCTCATCTTTCACTATGGTTTTATGCTTAGGTATCCTTTCTATAGCTATTTTGGAAAAAAGTATACAAAGACAGATTTATGCATCAATAAGTATGTCCCTGATGAGAGGTATGCGAACTCCTTACAGGACATCTGTCCATCTGTCAAATGCATTTTTTTCGGAAACTATTTTAACATTTGGCACGAAATTTTGGGGAAAAGCTGAAACTGTAGACGCCCACGCATGGAGTGAGTAACGCAGTTCTATATTGAGTTCAAGGGTATGATTGAATCTTCCCCCAAGTACATTTGAATCTCAAATACCCCCTTACCACTATCGGCTCAGATAATAATAATAGTATATTAAAATATTTACAGGAAAGTGAGTGGAAACCCCCCTTAGAGCATTCAACAAATTTGGCATTGATATAGGCTACGATACACAGCATAACAGTAGTAACTCAAGAGTGTTTCTTTTTCGTAAATTTACTGCAGCCCAAAACACTTAATACCAATACCACACTAAAGGGAATACTCTGATATGCTACATGCATGTACACTCAGAGCTACGTATTCTGTGCTCAAATGTTCTTACATAGTATATACGCAAAACCTTTCATTCCTAAAGCGGCAAGCTTCCGGTTTTTACTTTTTTTTAATTGCGCCACGGTATTCGTCGTCATATTTCCAGACTGACTACTACGGTCAAGATCAGTGAAGTCCTGAGAAAGAAACAAGCTACAGAAATGGCTGATGTTCCTTGCCCAACGTGCAGCCTAGGTATAGCAGCAATTGATGTAATGCCTATCTTCCGTAATAATCCAGAAAATCTATTAAAACTGCACTCATTGTAGCAAAGGTACAACCACATACGTAACGACGCTAAAATAAGGACAAATGTGTTGACAACTGCCTCCTTTTTAACTGTGTCAAGCAATCTTCACAAAAGTTATAAGTTGGAATAAACAACCGGCAAATCATCTTTTCTACATTTTAGTGAAAGAGTCTCCTGTGAAAGCGCTAAATATTTCCATCACAGAATTTAATAGCGGATATTCACCAGTAGAGATGGGTAGGTGATGTATAAATATCACAAAAGTGATATCACTTTAAAATATAATATTACATTACCGCGATGCAAACATCACTTACTACTAAATCACTTAACATCACCGTAGTGTTATAATATTATTCTTGTGATAGACAATGTTTTGTATTGTGATGTCACATTGCACACTGTTAATGGATAGCTTCTTTGGAGAAAATAATCAGCAATCATTGTAAGCGATATACATATTTATCTTCTGTTCACTCCTTTCTGAAATAAGTATTCCTAAAAAGGAACATGTATTATTTGATTTTCTATCCATTTATCGTATTGCTTTTAGAGGTTGACGTTCCGCAGGAACTTTCCAAGACCCTTACAATTACAAATTGTGGACTTATTATTTAACTTTGCAAATTCACAACCCTCAAGTGTCAAAAGGTTGACAAAATACACTTTTGTTCGATAACACGATCGCCGCACATTATGCGCAAATTTATTTCATTCCAATTGATTCAAAACAACTTACACGAATTAATTCTTCATGAATAATGGAAAGAAGAATTCGCTTCAAGTTCACTATTTGCATATTTTCCAGTAAATGCATTATGAATGTGGAACACCAATGTTATGCCACTGCTTGTTTGAAAGTTTCTAAACTAATTCAGGCAAAACACTGGAACCTCGAACGAATAAAGTAGAAATTTGAAAAAGAAATTGAAAAATTGGTTTTTGAGCTCCCAAGGCTTCAACTTGTGGGGAAGTAGGCTTTCCAGAAATTAAGGGCATGCAATATTTCATTGCAATTATGCACCTTAACTACCCAGGCTAGACCAGAATAAATCCAGATGCAGATTGCAAGTGTAGATAATGAACATATCATTATCTATTTTCACCTTTCTCATGGAGCATATTGACTATATTTTAAACAAGGAAAACCGGAAACACCCACTAATCAGTGATTCTTTTTAGAATGTGGTCTGTAACGCTAAACCCTGTAAGGAATATAAAAATCTTTTGGAATAAGCCATTACCTACATGTACTTTCCCAAATACTAGCTATCATACATACATAACATGTAGCAACCTCTATCCACCTTTTCAACACGTAGATCTGTTGGAATTAGCTGGGAACCAGCATATCCTACAGAAAGCCAATCCTGCTGTTAGGAAACGTCGAAATTTGCAATTTTCTTGCTTCCTGTTAGGAATATATTATGATAGGACTTAGGAGCAGAGTGTAGAGATAAAGATTGATAACACCATCTCCGGGTTTACCATTGCTCGAAATCATCAAAGAAAGCCAGAGCGTTGCTCGAATATTCTCAGAAAAAAACTTAATCCACCTTTAAAATTTGGTTACAATCTGAATGCTGACAATACATACCTGTGTATACTCAATGCAATGGAGATTACATTATATTACCTTCCCTGAAAGAATATCTGAACACGTACAACTCTTAGAGTGGAATTAGCATATGCTCGAAGAAACTGAAGAATTTTATTATGGAATGTAAACAATAATCCAAAACCGCTGCTTTAAGGGAATTTCCTATAGTGATTTCAGGTCAGTTGTCGGTGTGTAAATTCAAATATTTTAACTAACTAAATCAACTACTAATATGTTGATAATGTTGTGGTTATCTTACACCCAAGAAGACTACACACACGCGATTCGTCTCCCACGCATTGCTCGAATTTGTATAGTGGACGAAAATCATTGCACGTATTCGACTTCCTTAGATCAATTGTGCATGAAAAATTTCGCGCATTTAATCTGATGTTATAAAAGAAAATCCAAAAACCGTTTCCTTTTCCTTTAATTTATTAAAAGGCATATTTCGGCGACTACTTGCCGCCTTCTTCACTGCCTAGATTTAGATCCATCCATTCATCCAACGTGTCCCTCCACTCGTCCTGTACTGTCCCGTGTCACATGCTTCTAGAAAGATTCACATATTGGCCATCCTGGAATAATGGGTTCCACTCAAGAAGACTATACACAGGTGAAGCAACTTCAGCGGCAAAGGGCCACAAGAAGGAGGGACGAGATAGGTAAGTGGTATTGGTCGATGGTGTGTCGATGTCATCTAGATGGCTTTCTTTTGTGTGTTTCTCCATCTTATCCCAACAAAAAGCAGATGCATCTAAAAAATTGATTGAAGAACAAACATGGATCTGCTGTCGAGAATGTTGGGCGTGTCTGCTTTCACCTAGCTTCTAATAAAGGAATTTTGAAGCATTATTCGCTTAGTGATTCCATTAAGATCCATTACCATTAATCCAAAATGAATCTTTAAGGAAGCTTTGCCTCTGGTTCCTGTTGGGATGTGGGAAGCCATAAACAGTTGTGTAATGTGTCGTTACGACAGAGCAATTCTGAAAAAGCGTAGCAACTCGCGAGTAAATTTCTCGGCATCCCGCCTACCTCACTGATCAATGTAACTGGGTCTGTATTCACTGTCCGTTTGCTTTATGTAAAGGTCAAGGGTAAATTTATTCGACGACAATATACTGAACTCGGGGCTCCCTCAAGGGTATTTCATTTTCCGCTGAGACAGGAACCGTGCTGCATCATGTAAGTCCACTGGTGGTGGAGTCCTAATTGCAATTAAAGATCAACTTCGCGCTTTTCCGTATTTTCCTCTTTTGGCTTGCCATATGGTTGTATTGCCCTACGTGTCTCCCTGCCTAACTTTGTCCCGTTTATTATATCTTGCATCTGCGTCCCCTATGCTAGCCCCGTCCACCTGTCCGAAGAATTGTTTGACAGCTTGTCGGAACACTTAACTGTCAAATTCCCGTTCTTCCTCTGCGGAGATTTTAACCTTTGCATGCTCAATTGGCCTAATCACCCTAGCCTCCCTATCCCTTCTAATAACCTCTACCACTCTTCTCTTCTTTCCCTTTATGGGCACTTATTCCGCGCTGAATTTCAACACCTCCGAAAACTTCCTGGGCCGCACTTTCGATCTCTTTCCTTCTAACCTCCCCGAGCGCCATATCTCTCTATTTCTTCGCCCATCTTCGTATGACAAAATTGAAGCTCACCACCTTCCACTTAACTTTGAAGCAGAGTTACCCCACTCAGACGCCAACACTGCGCGTAATTCTGTTAAATTCAACTTCTGGAAAACCAGCTTTGACGGTCTCATCTCACACACATATTATCAAACTCTTGCACCTTTTATAATAATCCTGTTCGATCTTCTCTCCAGTTATATCCCTTCTTTTCCTACTTGTCTTCGTTCTTACCCAGCTTCGTCCAAAACAGAAATCCTTAATAGCATCCGCCTGAAACATACAAATGACGCCTTGCTCACTTAAAGGCTATGCGCTCCACTGTGAAGACGATTATTAAAATAGCGCATAAGAGATACTTATTGTGTTGCCCGCAGTAACTTAATACCGACTCTCCACTCCCGCAACCCCTCCCAATCTTTCCCATCTTCCATCAACTTTGTTGTTTCCACTGCCATCTCCTCACAACAATTCTGTGACCTTCTCTGTTCTTAGTTCTCCTCTGTGTTTTCTCCATTACGCCCCCTAAACTTCGTCTTGATGTAAGCTGCTTCGAATCGCTCGCCATTTTTCTCCACACGCCTTGATAATCTTGACACCAATATCGGAAGTGGCCCTGATGAGCTTCTTAAGTTCTTCTTTGTTATTTGTAAACAGCGCATTTCCCTCTCTGTGTGTATTTTTAGAAGAATACTATTTCCCTCATCTTTGGAAAAAGCCCTTATCACCCCTCTCGTCAAGAGCCGAAATCCTTCACTAGCTAAGAACTATCATCCCATTTCTCTTCCTCCGTCTAACCAAAAAATCCTCGAATTATACACCAACGACTGGCTGACCGCGCACTTCGGTCACTTCATTGTGAAAGAACAGCACGGTTTCGTGAAACATCGATCTACTGTTTCAAACCTTTGGGTTTTTACCAACTTCTTTGCGAAATACGTTAATGCACGACAGGAGGAACACTTGATTTATACCTCTTTCGCTAAAGCTTGATCGCAATGTTCGCCTCTCAAAACTCCCTCCTCAATCATCTCGTGACTTTCCCCCCTACCTCTCGTACATCTCTGCTGAGATTCTTTTCACACTCATCCCGTTCCTTCTCTCCTTCCTCTGGTGTTCCCCATAACCTCCATTGCATCCTCGCCTGTCCGTGTTTGATGTATGCTGACGAAGTGCAATAAGCAGCAGCAATAAGATTGCTTCAAAGACTTAGGCACAACATTTCCAAGACCTCGTCGGAGGTAAAGATGGTTTTTTCTTTTCATCCCCAAATGTCAGTCCAACGTTGTCTGTCCAACCCAACTTTATATGAATATAACCCAACATACTCAAGCAAGTCGTTTTACAACCACAAGCAGTGCTATCTCGTGGGCGTAGCTCATCATCATGCTCCGGAACTGAAAGATAAAGTACATTATTGTACATAATATTCCACAACCATGGACCCAGTATGGATCTCTGTGGGACACCCATGAAAACAACATGGCCTTTGCGCTCGTTCTTGGTGTTATACTAAAGTCTTCTTCTTTAGAAGTAGCTGTCGACAATAGTAGTAAAATAAATGAGAGGATCAATCATGCAATATTTGCAGGTACTACGTTTTTTATGAATTGTATTTTCCGCCAAGCTAACAAAAATTTTGTAGTATTAAGTGTTGTTCTGACTTTACCATACTGCCGATTTGAAAACTTCTTTGGCTCTCAGCAACGGCGAGAAATCTATTATAGATTACTCGAGCAATTTATTAGAGATTATCCGCTCCAACACTTTCCACTTTGTTTCTAAAAAATAAATAGATCTATAGCAGGATGATTTGCCTAGAGGTTTACCCGCATTAGGCAGAAATATCAGCTTTTACCACTTCCACCATTCGAATTTTATCCTCCCAACATGCACGCTTCGAATACCATCGATACCCTCTATTCTGCAGCAAATGGCTTTCTGGAAATCGTCAACGCCCCTCTCTTGGTGAAGGAATAACCTTTAACCTGGTATATAAGCAACTTTAACCTGGTATATAAGCAACTCAAGGTTTTGTGGGTCTTTTTCCTTTGTTTTTTTTTTTGTTTTTGTGGATTGGTCTCTACATCGGTCTGTCTCTCGTTTCTCACCGCTTTAGATGGAAAATCTTGGGATTCTCATATATTAGAAGCACTTCCACTCTTTCCTTCTTTCTTCCATGGAATTGCGCTCCGCTCCACCTGTTTTCTTTTTTAACCCCGTCTTGCCAAGTGAAATTCATTGAACCTTAGTTTTCCTCTGAATTCCAAATTTCCCCGATAATATTTTACAGACTTATGTTGCCTCCTTCTAAGAACAAAATCACAGACATGACCCGTCCGGTACAGATACTTCCTACAAATAACAATGCCTATCAGTAATTATATGTGAGGTTGTAGTAAATTTTGTACTGTCGTCGTTGTATTGTTCCTTGGTTGTTGCCATTTTTTAGTGATTCTGGTCTTGCGCTCTTCGGTATTCTGTATTATTTTCGGATAAATCCATTCTCTCATTCTCAAAGAGCGCGTCACACACCCTTAGCGTCACCAAGCAGTAGATCACCATCATTATCCCAGGCTGGGCAACATTTAAAAGGGATTGAAACACTCCTGCTACACCTCAAGTATTGAACACTATCTGTGCTAGCTATTTGTTAGTATCTTATGTTTTCCGGCACGCACAATCTAGATGTCCCTTGAAATTGATCTTCGCGTCAATCATCACCAGCTACTCTTTAATTGCCAGCTTTGAAGGGGGTACCAATCCTAATTTTGATCGGGTTGTTTTTCCCTACAGTTGATGATCAAGACCGACTCTAACTTTTAGCTCTTCATAATCGATTATTTCCATCTGCATATGCGTTTGTGGCCTTTGAAGTCTCATTAGCGTACACTTTTCAATATGCATGTTGATTCCCAATGGCAACCACACTCAAATAACGTATTATCCTAGCCTCCTTCGGCACACCAACCGTGACGGTGTAGAGTAGGTAGGTGCCTGTGGCGTATATACATGGTATATCGATCATTATCTCTCAAACACCCTGATTAACCAATTGAATCTGAACTCAACAGCGAAGTTAAAAACTTTGCTAGCTTACAAACCAGAAATATTACTATCTCCGACTCTCCACAAGTTCCTTCCCAGATACTTCAGGTGTATTGAATGTATCCAACACACTACTGTCAATTTTTGAGTATATGTCTGTCTATCCATCACACGCAATTTATTCAGGAACGGCTGACTCAATATGATGGGGATCTTGGAACTGTAAACCTTCTTACATACGATGAGTAAAATTATTCTACGTTGAATTCGCATTCAAAGAAAGGGTGTAAAGGTTTTTCTCCTTGAATACAGCCAAATAAAAGGTCTCAGTTATTACTTTATGATGACATCTGTATGCCAAAATACCCACCATGTTGACACCTGTTCAAACAAAATTAAAAATAGTATATTACTACAATTTACAAATTAGCTGGAAACCCTCTTAAGTCCACCCAAGCAATGTATGTAAGGCACAATATCGAAAAGTTTGGTGAAAATCCTGTTATTATTTGCAAAATTATAGTAGGTCAAAATTGCATCTTTCTTGCAAAATTATTGAGACCGTAAACACCATAGAATATCGTTATTACACTAAAGAGAATAAGCTGACATTCTGAATGCGAGTCCATGAGGAGTTATATATAAAGGGCATAGTCATACACCTAAATATTCACACATAAGAAATACACAAAACCTTATACAGTTGAATTCCAACAATTCGTTTGGTCAAGAGACTGATGATTTGATACGAAATATCGGGATTACCAATTATTGGGAGCGCAAAATAAAGAAAATTAACTCTGGGCACGGGCAAAGTTGTACGAATTAACCGGAAATACAAATAGTCGAACTACGAATATTCGAGATTCAACTGTATATCTGAAGCGCCGGTCTTCCAGAGTCTAACTTGTTCAGACCTTATTTCAATTTTCTAAAATGATTTGCAAAATATAAAGGACCAGAGGTATCAAAACTTTAATCACGTTCTCGAACTGGTTGATAAGGACCTAGCAAGCTTTGGGCAATCAGCATATAGGAACAGGAGAGTCTGCACGGTCATTATTCACCACTTTTTAATTGTGAGGTTTAACTTCGCACTTACTTTTGTGAGCTCAGAACGCTCTTATGTCCACCCACGGCAGAATTATTACAGTATCTACATACGTGTATTTATATCTAGACAAAACAATAGAAATACTTTATTAGTAAATGCCTCCACCTTGCAACTCATTTAACCTCGTTTAACCTGGAAGCGTAGAATAAGGCTGCTAGCTAATAAAAATGCGTAGTAAAACAAAATAACAAATTAAATCCTCCCTCCTGTCAAAATCGTAAGAAATGCTATCCGATTTCTTTGAGATTCCTAATATATGTATCTGTTTGTATCATGAACACCCCTATGAAATAATTTGATGATTCCTCATGATAAATTGCCTTCTAACATGAAAAATGTTATCGCTTCGCCGTGCATTTAATTTCTGAAGAACTTTTAGCGATTAAATGGAACTTTCAATGGAACAAACTAACTTTCGACACCATGGAAAGATGGTACCAGCGAATTCTCGTCAGTCTTTGATTTTATGCTATCTAATCTACGACAGGCTCTCCAAATGAATGTGTTCAACACACGACTCGCTGCCTATGGATGGCTGAGTTATACTTCTTGACTGGTGTGTTCTCCCAAAATAAGTTGTTTGACAGGTTTCGGATTGCCCAGCTAAGTCCTTGTCGTGATTGAATATCTGCACAGCATGACATCGTAGAATTAAATGAAATACCATATGTTATGTATGATGTTAATCCGTAGACATAGTGGCGGATTTTCCAAACTTCTCTGGAGTTGCTCCTTATTGTTTTAGAAACTCAGCTATTGGCCATCAAACTGTCTGAAATAGGGCCAGGAGATTAAATAGATTTCTGCCATTCACAGTGAAAGAAAATCAAGATACATAGGCAAATTTGCATACGTACTTTCATCAAATTGCAATCATATCTACGGAAGCAAATATCTTTTACATCTTTACATACTCGTAGCAACCTAAATAAGAGAAGTCGCTACGTAAACTTTTCCTTCGAACAAAGCCCTTCGTTCTTTTCATCGATAGTTACTTGGCTGGGAAAGGTGCCATGAAGAACAAAACTTACAAAATGCCAACGGAATCCTTCTTTAATATTTCACTCTCTGCCACTTCCCTTCCCCTTTAACAAGTAATTCATGACTACTGCAAAGCGAAGTATTCGAAGAACTTTTCAAGATATTTCTCTTTATCTAATTTATGACTGTCGCTACTAAGCTGCGACACACTTCATGAATCGTAAGTACAATATGAGTCTATTTGCCGCCATGAAACTTTAAAGACTTTAACTTTCCCGAGCTTACAAAAATTGAGAGAAATGACTGTAGAGAATTTGTAAGGAGCAAAAATTGATCCATGGGAAGGAACCGACTATAATGCAATAATTTAACAATTAACATGAAATGATACATTTTTTTGATATATAGCATATATTGATTTGTTTGGTTTGTTGTGACGTTACACCAGGAAGGATTTTTTGGTAAATGTTGTTGAGAAGTCTTTGGCTTCAGCCGATCAAGATGATAAAATCAATTTATCAACTATCTTTAAGAGCTCCTCCAATTCTGGTTTGATTGTCCTAAAATCTTTCTAGAGGTTCACTGGACTTCTGAAGAAAACAGCTACTCCTTCTTCAATGGCGTTACAGCCCAAGTCGAGTCTTGGCCTCCCGGATGCATTGTCTCCAATTATCTCGATCCAAAGACCGCGTCTTCTAGTTAGAAAATCACACAAGGTCTGTAACCCGGACTATCCAGTCATCGCTTTTGTGAGCCATTGTGATTCGTCCGAGAGAACATTGAAGGTTTGGGGTGTTGTTTTTCTTGATAACCACCACCGTCCCAGCTTTAACGTTCGCCGATTGTTTCTTCCACTTGTATCGATACTGAAGTTGATTCAAATATTCACATGATTATCTCTTCCAAAATTTAGAAGGATAACAGGGTTCTACTTCTTCGGTAAACTTGCCTAGAGTAGGCTTTGACAGCAATTTGAACTGTTGAGGATTCCCCTGTCATTCCGGTCAGAGGACATTGAAGGTATCGGTGCTAAATTTACACTCGCTTTGATTTGGACAATAACTATTTCCATCTCTTCATAACAGAGCAAAGCAGCTGTTAATGTATTTAGCTAAAAAAGTCTAACTTACTTAACAGTCGCTTTCCACAGTCCTCAAAAGTGAGTAGTTCTAGGATGAATAAAATTGAACTTTACTCCCTCGGGATAGCATGCCTTTTAGACATGAGTAATTGTAGATTTCAGATCGGAGAGTTGATGGTTTGCACTGACGAAGTTCGCGGCGTGTCACAATAACAGTTTTTGCAGTGACCGCTCCGCCCAATAAATGTCTCTGTTGACAAATCCCTTACTATTTCTAAATGGACTTTTGCTGTGCGGCAACGGAATACTACAACTTTGGTTTTTTGTGGTTTGTTTTCACACATTTTGTATTCTACTCATAAAGGACCCCAGTAATCAGCCCCCATTTTTCCTGGATGAGCGTAACAACGGAGGTGTTGACATTGACCTCGAATATGATCACCATCTGATGGTCGCTTGCGTGTTGTGCCCGGAACTTCTCGCAGGGTTGGGCAGCTGTCGCTCGACAGTGGGAGAGCTATCTTGCTGATCGGAATGCAGTTATACTGAGTAACCCGGTGAGATTACCGGTGAGCATGACCCCCACCCCTCCCTGTAAATGCATGAACGGTCGACTTCTAATTCACAATTCTTAACCGTATCACCTCCGGTGAGGTTCCTTCTCTTGTCAATGAAATGGCTAGCCACCATAGTATGCGGATACAGATTGTTGCTCCAAGCAGAAAGAAATCATTTCGGCTATCAATGCACCACACGGAGCCCCTCGCCTCGACAGTTCCCCGTAGAGCTATTTATTGTATCACTTGCTACTATCATTCGAACGGGAATGCTGGGAGTCCGTGAACGGAAAAAGGGGATAATCGTTAAGATTTCAAAAAAGGGCATCCGTCTTGAATGTGACAATTGGAGTGGTGCTCCCAACCGTTGCAAAGATAATAACTACAATAATTTTGGTACGCATCGAGATACACATCGACGGCTTGGTAGACTGAGGGCAGACTAGTTTCCGCTCTGGATCCTCCTGCATTTACCACATCAACAACATACCAACCATTTTAAAATAGGGGGTTTAGATCTTCGCTTCTTCAGCTCTTCATCGGTGGTTTCTGTCGACGGTGGCACCAAACTGGATGGTCCGACATATTAACAGCGCTAGATCTGCTTTTGCTGCCCTGTCTAAAATCTGGAAATGCAGTTATAATATCTTAATACCAAAACCAAGTTGGCACTGTTCTGTGCTAGTGTTTTTTCTGTATTGCTATAAGAGAGTAGCATATGGAAAGTAAACCCCACTGTTGCTGAAGAGCTCGAAGCTTTCGTCAAAAGCTGTCTGCGTCCTGACCTACACCATCGCTCCATCTCAGGCAGAGTCTGCCTCATCCTCTTTTTCCACCATAGATATAGCCATTATAGACTTTCCGTGCTGGATCATCCTTATGCATACGGATTAAGTGACCCGCCGACCGCATCCTGTTGAGCCCGATTTTATTCACGACCAGACGGTCGTAGTATCGTTCATAGATTTCGCCGTTATGTACGAATCGTCCATCGGTGAATTCTTCGCGCCCAAAAGTTCGCAATTTTTTTGCTAAGAATCCACGCCCCCGAGGAATACATAAGGACTGGCAAGATCATAGTTTTGTACAGTAAGAGGTTTGACCTTATGGTGGAACGTTTCGAGCGAAACAGTCTTTGTAAGCTGCGGGTTTTATCGTCATAGCTGTTATCGGTTGTGATTTTCGACCCTAGATAGAAAAAATTTTCAACGGTTTCAAAATTGTAGTCTCTTATCTTTATTATTTTCGTTTAACCAGCGCGATTCGATATTGTGCGTTCTTTGGTTTTTGCGCTGACGCTGCCACCATGTACTTCGTCTTGCCTTCATTAATGCGCAGCCCGATATCTCGCGCCGCCTGCTCGATCTGGATGAAAGTAGACTGTACATCTCGGGTTATTGTTCCCATGATGTCAATATCGTCAGTGTGGGTCAGTAGTTGAGTAGACTTGCAGAGTATGGCGCCTCTCGCATTTATATCTGTATCGCGAATCACTTTCTCCAGGGCAGGTGGAAGAAGACGCATGATGGGACATCCCTTGTCTTAGACCATTGTTGATGTTGAATGGTCTCGAGTGTGATCCTGCTGCTTTTATCTGGCCTCGCACATTGGTCAGGGTCAGCCAAGTTAGTCTTATTAATTTCGTCGGGATACCGAATTCCCTCATGACCGTGTGCAATTGTACCCTGGCTGCTCTAAAGTCGATGAAAAGATAGTGCAACTGATGTCCATATTCCAGCAATTGTTCCATCGCTTGTTGCAGAGAGAAAATCTGATCTGTTGCTGTTTTACCTGGAGTGAAGCCTATTTGGTCAATGATATTCTGGGCGTATGGGGCTATTTAGCCTAGCAAAATAGCAGAAAATATCTTATAAATGGTACTCAGCAACGCGATGCCTCTATAATTGCTGCACTGCGTGATATCACCCTTTTTATGTATGGGACAGGTAATACCTCGTTGCCAGTCGTCAGGCATTGATTCACTGTCCCACACCTTGAGCACAAGTTGATGAACCATTTGGTGTAATTAGTCGCCTCCATATTTAATCAATTCGGCTGTAATTCCATCGTCTGCTGACGACTTCTGATTTTTAAGCCAATGAATTGCACGAACTATTCCTTCTATACTCGGTGGTGACAGTATTTGTCCGTCGTCTTTAGTTGGTGGGACCTCCAACTCGCCGATGTTTTTGTTGTTCAGTAGCTCATCAAAGTACTCAACCCATCGCTCCAATATGCCCATTCTGTCGGAAATCAGATTGCCCTCTTTGGCTCGGCAGGATGAACATGTGTAAGGCTTCATCCTGCTGACTTGTTGGTAAAACTTCCACGCCTGGTGTGGTTGCTCCCTGTACTTTTCAAGTTCACAGACCTGTTGGTTCTCCCAGGCTTCCTTTTTCCTTCTGTGAAGTCGTTTCTCCGTTCAACGGAGTTCTTGGTATGTCTCTGCGCTTGTCTGCGTTCTTTGAGAATGTAACATTCCTCGGTATGCAGCATTCTTTCGTTCCGTTGCTAGTTTACATTCACCAATCGACAGTTCGCTCTGGGACCTATACTACACGTTGACCACCCACGAATATTTTACCCAACCTATTTAATTAAGTCAGGGCCTCATCCCTTGACTATAGCCTAAATAATTCTATTTATTCTCCCAATGAATGATTTCCAGAAAATTATAAATCTCATGTGAATTAGGCATGCACGTTTTTGGGTATTTCACAACTCCACTACTTACTGGAATTACAACTTGAAGATTTATAGCGTGAATTAAAATCGAATATATGGGGAAGTCACATGTTGACATTGCTTTGCTTCAATATGTTTTGAAAATTGATTTCACTCAATCAAATTGAATGTGTTACGCCAATTTTATGATTAATTAAAAAGCACTTACTTGAAGATAATGACAGATTCTGATTTCCACCAATCGTTTTAATGCATCAAGGGCCATGACAGCGCGATAGCGAATCTAATATTTTCCAACAAAATGGAAGGTTGTGAAAGATATTCCCAAAATATGATTTATTAATGACGCATTTGAATTGAAATAAGTAATTAGTTTGATTGGCAGCAGCAGCTTCGTGCTGAACTATTCTGCCAGGCCATTAGATAGTTTGGGATTTTATTTCATGGATTGCTGAATCGATTTGTACTTAATATTTAAATTATTGGTTGATTTTCTATCCAATGACTTGATCTATTTTGACAGTAAATTAACAGTGAGCAGACGAATAGATACAGGACATTAATTGTTTTAAGTTTTCGTGGATGAGAATTTTATCCATCCAGCATCCTCACATTTAAGAGCTAGAAAAGTCGGTAGAGATAGGCTTCCTGAACTAACTAGAAGACGCTTTGATGTAACAGAAATAAAGTACCTAAAGTGAGTGCTCAAATCCTATGCCACCCTTCACATTCACCAAATATCGTTCTCTATCTATAACAATTATAACATATCAACAATCATAAAGCCGAAAAAAACTTGTTGTTTTCGATTGACGCTTGATTCTTTTTTTCTGATGCACCACAATTCCTTTCCTGTCATGGGCCTGCAAATCATAAAAGCTTTTGCAGATCTCTTGCCTACATTTGCTAAGTGTCTTTCCTAGAGTAACTCCAGAGAGAGTCCATCATAATTCCTAAATATTTTACCTCTGCTTCTTGTTTAAATTTTATCCTGTTTAGTCTGATGGCTCTTCCGATGTAGTGGTAAAGGATGCTTTCTATGAACAATTACATGTAGTTCAGGAAAGGCTTCCTAAAGCTGACATTGTGATCGTGATGGATGATCTGAATGTCAAGGTGATCTTTGACAACACTTTGATTGGATATGTGGTGGGGAAACACGGTCTTGGCGACAGTAACCATAATGGTGGTAGCTTTGTGAATTTTTGCAATCAGATCGGTCACTTCGCGATTAGCAGTGGACTTGTCTCCTGGATATGCGCAACAAGCAACGGCCTCGAAAGAGATCACCATCTGTTGGTCTGTTGTTTCCGCCATTTCTCGCAGGGAGCTGCAAACCCCCAAGTTCAACATCGACCGTTTGTATATTCCAACTGCAGTTCGGCAAAGGGAAAGCTTCCTTGCTGATCGAACACAGTGTAGACTTAAACATTAGACGTTACCAAAGGTGATAAATTTAATACCTTTTGAAGTTCACCAGCACCTCAGTATATTCTTCAGTACCTTTTTAGTTAAATGGGTACTTTTCAGTCCCACATATCATGAAAGGTATAAAATAACAATACTTTGGGCATAAAGTGGAACGACGCACTGCGACGTCATTTACAGTTTACATATAGGTCTGTACAAAAGCGACATTTGAAGAGGATGTTGCGACAGGCACAGAATATAGTTGGGTAGCAGAATTTTATAGCCACCCCGTAGAAAGAAACTAACCGAGAAAACAGCGTGCTATAAAAATCTCAGACTTTCGGTATTCAGTTCTGGTGTTTGGGGTTAGTAAAATTCTTTCTCGGCACGAGAGTGGCTATTGTACAATGTCCAGCGCCGACTCTATATACCTCTCCAATCGGTAAACTTTAACCTGCTGAACATCTGTAGCATTGGCCCAAACTCCAGATCCATATATGGCACATCTCCTCAAAAAATTGTTTCCCTTAGGCATTGTAGAAAACTAGGGGCGAACTTTCTCCCTATGTGATTCGTTACTCTCCCAATTCGATGCATTGCTGCCATACATTGAACCTCAATTTGGGTGGTTTTTAATGTAAGCCGGTTCATTTTTCATTCTGGGCCAATAATTTTATTGCGTTCGACTAAGTTCCTTTTCTTTATCTTTCTGTCCCATACGTGTTTCCAAGTTCGCTCTCCAATTTCCTCTTCCCTAAAACAATTTTTCATACCAACAAGTTTGGAAGTTACATAACGCGATATACATGAGCTTGACATAAAATATAACAACAGGAGAGGGGAAAATCTTTCCTTTTTACTTCAACCTAAGTACTACTTAGTACATTTTAGCACACTTTTTAAATACCACAATTTTACCGCTTGCGAGAACACTAATCGAACAGCAGATGCACTGAATAACCTGCCTGACAATATCGATGAGCATCAAAATGCCCTTTTCTCGGGTGCTATGCAGGTTATCGGCCACGTACCGAAGGGTCAGATCTGGTTTTTCATAATGAAAAACTGCAGACGCAAAAGGATGACGGCGAGTCCCCCGCGTCTAAAAACGGGACAAATTGTGCAAACGGGTCCTCCAGGTTAAATGCACCGAAAACCGATGTTACGAAACCATAGACGGAGCCTGGGATGAACTTTAAAACGTCGAACCCGGCAACGACAACGGAATAACGATTTACGCATTTTCTCATAGACGTGCGCTCCCTGTACAGACCAAATGCTGCTCAGCAGCTAGCCGATACACTGTCCCAATCTAAGGCTGATGTAAGAGCGTTACAAGAAATGCGCTGGACAGGGACCAGTTTCCTGAAGAAGAGTCACTACACCATATATTATAGTGGCCATCTCGGATTAGGTTTCTTAGTCAGGTGAAAATGAAACCTGCTGTTATCGGTTGTGAAAATATAAGCGAAAGACTATGCAATCTGCGTTTGCGAAGCAAATTTAGAAATATAAACCTCATTAACGTTCACGCCCCTACAGAGGAGACTGCAGAGTCGGAGAAGGATACCTTCTACGAGGCAGCAGAACAATCCCGAACGAAGCGTGCCCCAGGTATGATATCAAATCATACTTGGGAATTTCAACAGTCAAGTAGGAACGGAGCCCCTACGTAGGTATACCAATTGTAACGGACTGCGGATTATTTAGTTAGCAGTATCACACGAAATGATTGCTGTAAGTACCTGGTTTGCGCGGAAAACGGTCCACAAACATACGTGGGTCTCTCCAGACGGGGCCACCTTCAACCAAATTGACCACGTGTTGATTGAACGCCGCCACCTCTCAGCCATGACGAATGTCGGCCAATATTGACTCGGATCACTATATCATTGGCATAGTGCTCCGGGTTCGAATTACAACACCGCCCCCGAATCCCCTCTGACAATCAAATGACAGTGAATACTAAAACCATTCAGAACGTAGCCCTCCGTAGTACCTATAGGGGAAAGGGGATGTCGCAATAACGGCAGTTAACTGATGTCCTGGAGGTGCAGCATCATCAAATAATCTATCATTGATACGCCCACTAACATACTTGGCCGCAGCCGCAAAGAAAGTCGGAACGGCTGGTTCGACAATAAATGTAAGTTAGTAACAGAACGGAAGAATGCTGCATACCGAGTAATGTTGCATTCTCAAACGACACGGGTATCATCAACTGATGCTCAAAGACTAATTAATACCTGACGACTGGCAGCGAGGCATTATCTGTCCCATACACAAAAGGGAGGATATCACGCAGTGCAGCAATTATAGAGGTATCACGTTCTCCGCTGTCTTACAGGATAGGGCCGTACGCCCAGAACATTGGCCCATATCAAAGAGGCTTCACTCCAGGCAAATCAGCAACAGATTAGATTTTCTCTCTGTGGCAAGCGGTGGAAAAACTGCTGAAATATGGACATTAGTTGCACCATATTTTCATTGACTTTAAGATCGCCTATTACAGCATAGCCGGGGTAAAACTGTACACAGCCATGAGAGAATTCGGTATCTCGACGAAATTGATAAGACTGACTAGGCTGAGCCTGACTAATGTGCGAGCCAGATAAAAACAGCAGGATCACTCTCGAGACCATTCAACATCAACAACGGTCCAAGAAAAAGGGCTTGCCCTATCATGCGTCCTCTTTACTTGGCCCTGGGAAGTGATCCGTGATGCAGAGGTAAATGCGAGGGGTACGATTCTCTTTAAGTCCACCCAACTACTGGCCTACGTGTGACGATATTGACATTATGGGAAGAACAACCCGGGATGTACAGTCTATCTTCATCCAGATCGAGCAGGCGACGCGAGGTCTGCAAATTAAAGAATGCAAGACGAAGTAAATGGTGGAAACATCAGCGCCGAAAACCAAAGAACGAACAATATTGAATCGCATTGGTCAAACGAAAACAATAAAGATAGGAGACTACAACTTTAAAACCGTTGAAAATTTCTCCTATCTAGGGTCGAAAATCACAACCGATAACAGCTATGACGATGAAATCCGCGACAGGGGTTGGCTGCCAACAGAGCCTATCTCAGCTTACAAAAACTGTTTCCTTCGAAACATCCCACCATAGGGTCACAACTCTTACTGTAGAAGACTATGATGTTGCCAGTCAGTGGGTTCTTAACAAGGAAAAATTGCGAACTCTTGGCCACGTTCGAAAGAAGAATCCTCCGAAGATTTTTTGAGAGATTGTGAATAAAATCGGGCTCAACAGGTTGCAGTGGGCGGATCACCTAGTCTGTATGGATGAGGATGATCCCGCCGTGGAAATTCTGTAAGGCAGTATCTATGGTTGGAAAAAAGACGAGGCAGACCCTGGCTGAGATGGAACGATGGCGTAGGTCAAGACGTCAGACAGCTTTTAGGGATATTGAATTGGTGGACCTCGGCGCAAACACGGAGTTCCCTACTTGTTGTTGCGCCGCTGATGGTGATGTTCCATGATCCAGTTGCAACGGATAGCGCGGGTCCGAGATATTCTGTTAGATGAGGGAGTCGAGTACAACGGGCCACCACGGCTGAGTGCTCAGAGGCTACAGCTTTTCCCCCATTAAAAACACAGACACATCATGACATCCAAGAGTCAGGTTGTGTACGTTCATGGCATTCTGATTACCACTGGGAATCAGAGAGCTACTTCTGAGATTTTTGGATTTTTGAGTCAAAACTTTGACACGAAAGATCTGGGTCAATCAATATATTTTCTGGTCATCAGGCTTATTCATTGACAATTACAATAATAATCGCTGGCGCAACAATCCATTTGGATCAGAGCCTTGAAGTGTGTTATAGCATTTTATTTGACACCGTAATGATACACTACAGTACCCTTTAGAAGGCAATGCGGTCAGCATTGCGCTCGTTCTTTACCCTGATTTCACTTAGATACTCATTCACAGTCGAGTCGACTTTTATCCGACATCCAGTCACGATAACAAATCCCTCTGCTCACTGACGTGACCTTCCGCTATGAGGGCCCAGCGCTCTAACCACTAGAGCCATTTGGATACAGGCTCGTTCAGAGCAATGATTATGTTGCTGGGTTGATATGAACTTCTTTAACACTTCAGGTATGACTAATTGTAACCCCGCAATGATTTAGGGAAAAAAGCGGACGAAGAATTAAATCTTGTGCATAAAACGCAGCAAGGACGAAAACGCTGTAAAGAGCTACCATACGGGAAGTTTGTGAAGACAATCCAATGTTGTATTTTATATAATCGGTACACCGTCTACTTCCCTATCGAATGGACTTTCTCCAAAGTGGTTGACTGACACGAAATTTGGTAAACGTACTTGAGCTATTAGATCTCATGCAGGCGGTGAATGAATGACTCGTATATGCATACTCACATCAGAGCAGCCATTTTAATACGAGGCTAACATTTTATGATCTGCTTATCTGTTCTTAGATTATTTTGTATTATACCATTTTTTTGAATATGTAAGTTCTCATCCCAATTTAAAAGATTGTTATGTTACATATTAAAATACAGAGACTCCCGCACTCGCACGTACACCCACCCATTCACCCAAAGATACCTTGAATGCGGTTAATAGGCAGATCTCGTACGCTAACTGTGGGACCATTGCGCACACTCAAATGCGGTTAGTACTTTGCTAGATAAATGTTGTCAGCCACGTAATGAAGCAAATAAGTAACACGGGGCATCCCTTATATGTTAATTTTGATAACAGAAATTTGTGGGTGGGAAGATGATGATGATGGTACGAAACCATTATATGATGTGAAGCATTGAAATAACATCATGTTCTTACTTAAACTCACATTATCTTATTTTAGGAGAATTTTCAGTTAATTAGTGCGGGAGGAAGATGATTCCTCCGACCCTGCATCTTTTCGGGAGACCTGGGTATAGAGACTACCAAAAGTAGGCACGAATTTCTCTCTGCGACCCTGGATACCAATGTTTCTGTTTGTCAGGATTTCATGCTAGATAGACTTTGAAAGTGACGATATTTCTTCAACTTCAACTCAAAATAACACAACATTAGCTTGACAAGAAAGCAAATAACCGAAAATGTTCCTTCTGCTGGTCGTTCTTGATACTTTTTCGAGAATTAACTTAGTAGCGTTGTACATATGTGTAATTTGGAGTTTTTTTCCGCTCCGAATTAAAAATTCAATTGAATTCGTAACACGTTTTCCGAATAAATAAAATTTCTGGTATAAACATGGGAACGCATCCAACGATAGTTTGTTGAATTGGATATGAAGCTATAAAACTGCGTGGAGGAGATAGTATTTTTTTGGTAGTTTAGATCAAGGTCATTGAGAAGGTGTTGCCGCCACTGCAGCGTGTATATAGAAAAGGAGGCTCTACTTATGTCTTCTTGCTATACTGAACTTCATTTCTGGCCTAACCTTGAAATAGGGGTTCCTCTGAACCTACAAGTAGTAGGTTTCAAATTTTGCACATCTCCATCATTGTATTATAATACAATACTGAATGATTGTTTATGTATAACTGTAACTTTGTCTATTTGAAACTCTCGCAGGGGTTTCAAGTAAAGAGGATTAATTAAGAACTATTTGAATTATAAGGGATTATTTAGGAAATACTGCCGTTGGGTTGATTCTGAACCCCACACGCCCGTTCAAAGGTGAAGGTCACGACATCCACTCTTGAGTCAAGGATTATAATCGACTTGAAGAGATCAACTCTGCCATCGACTTGAACAGATCAACTCAGATCCAGATTGAATTTGGAAGTCAGAACTTCACAGGAACGTAGAATCGACCTATTAGCAGAGCTGAAAAAAATCCGTTTAAGGTTCGGTCATTAAGTCAACGTAATTTGAAAGACCTTTCTTCAATGGTTCCCTATTAACAGATTTACAGATAGATCCCTGCTATCAAATTCAAACTTCTGGAGATATTCTACAAACTTTGCTCAATCTTTTCAAGTGTCTAAATTCACAAATTACCAGAGACTCATCAACACTTTTCGGCTTATCGTAAAGTGCCCTCCTTGCAGCAAACAATCCATGGGAAATTGCTTGGAATTAATAAATAATACAAACAATTTTCCACTTGATATTTCACTTTCAGTTTAGTGGAAACCATTGAATTAATGGTAATGTAAATATATTTTCCCGGGAACAACTGGCCACGGAAGCAGCAGCGCAGCGGCGAACCATCTCTATTATTCCTGAATGGGGTGTCTATCAGACGCTGACGGGAATCTTCTATGAACACTCACATTATGATGATTCCATTCAAGTTTTCGCATCCAGAGCCGGGCAAGCGTTCCGTAGTGACTGTTAACAATCCACTTAACAAATGGCCTGACTATTTATCCATTATAATCTCGTTAATAAGTACTTTAAGCAGTTCTCAACGAAGATTCCAATGTAATTAATGACGTCAAATATGTCGATCATTCGCCATTGATGAGTATTGACTGGAAGGTATGCAGCACTGTGGTGGGTTGGTGGAGTGAGGGATGCTTTTGAATAATTTGAGAATATTCCTATAATAAATACCATTTCTATTCAACAGTGGGTGGTAGTAAAATAGAATTAGTTTAAACTACGTCAAACAAGGTGAAATATTCTCAATAGAATTACTCTTCGCTTGAACATTAAAACATCCACTGAAATGATCGCGTCGTTAATATTTTTGGGTGCAGATCCTGTCAGCATATATCTACGTCTGTTCAAGAAAGTTCCCTAAGTCCAGTCAAAACATCATCCGTGGGTATTTCAATGTTGGAGTCATTAAAATTCACTCCATACACGAAGTTTATAGCTGTCCCAGCTCAAAGCTTTGATTCAGATCTGATTAAAATTTCAATGCGTTGGAAATTTTGCGAAAATGCTTTGGATGTGTTAAATGCAAATCCGCGTATAATCTAATGCCTTTTGCATTTCGTGCTTCTACTTTCATCTAAATATAGTTGAACAAGGCTAACTAACAATTCTTAGAAGAAATGACTGTCAGTACGTTTGTGAATTAATTTTAAAGGACCTTCACGACATGTCGCTGTGTTGTGTATGCAACATGCTGATCCAACGTTCAGATAAAGGAGAAGGGTTTGAAGTAACGTATCTAATAATATTCTCAGTAAAATTTGCCTAGATCGGGAAAAGCAATAAGAATAGTATAGGTGGACGCTCAGCTTAGTTATTATATTATAAATTCAACATACTAAATCCTACCTGACCTCACCTCATTGTCAAGACGGCTTACAAAACATTGTCCTGACCCTTTGATTTTTTTTTGTTTTCGTTTTTAGCACCATAATGCTCGGCACATAGAATGCATTATCTAGTGTGCCTAGCATGCCTTCCCACCTTCCGATATTAAAAGCCTCTCTGACATCAAGCATAACGAGGAGCAACTCTCGTCGAGTCTGGCGACTGTGTGCCTCAGCTTGATGAACTGCATCCACAACTTACGTGACAGCATCTTCCTGCTTAGCTGTCTTGGAAATGAATCCCAAGTAGCATATATCATTCCAGCGAGTCTACTCCTGATTAGCTTTCCGAGCACTTTCTCGGGTATGCAGACGGCAATTCAGAGCCTCCTTTTCTTTTGCTAATTACCCGCCATGCCACTATGCCGAGCATGAATTTTGTAGTTATTACTGAAAAGGAGTTTCGACGAACCAAGAACAGCTCGAAGAATTGGAGAAACTTTGGTCTCGATCGGGTGCAAAATTTCTGGAGTATAAAGTTCACCAGTATATATGATCGGTTGGTACATAGCATAAAATAGGTCATTATCGTTCTTCTTCTTTAATGGCACGACAGGCCATATCAGGCCATATCAGCCCTTGGCCTCCAGGATATACTTCCTCCAGCCATCTCTATCCTTCGATCGCATCTTTTAGTTGAACAATTTCAGCAGCTTTTTACTTACCTCGTCCACTGAGTCCTCCCACCATTTGCGTGACTTTCCCACTAGGCGGCGTCCTTCGGGTGTACCTTTAAATACCCTGTTAGGTATTCGCTTGTCGTCTATCCGTTCTATGTGACCGGCCCACTGCAATGTTCGTAGCTTTACCATCACCGATGCTGCTAGGTCGTCATAGAGCTGGTACAACTCATGGTTTTATCTAATTCGTCAGTCAGCTCCATCTTCTACCGGTCCAAGTATTCGACGTAGAGCTTTAGGGTAGAATGTTCCGATGAACTTCTCTACCGTCTGCGCTAGAGTCCAAGCTTCACAGCCGCGCAGTAGCACAGGTTGTGTTATGCTCTTGTGGATTCGGAGCTTATTTGTCCTGTGCACACTTTTATTTTTCATTATCCGTAAGACTGAGTGGTATAATTTGCCGGCCATCATGATTCGTCGCTGAACTTGGTCCTTTTCATTACCATCCTTCGCTATGTTTACTCCTAGGCACACAAAGCTCGTTTTGTCGTATTCCGACCGCCCGACTTCTTGTTCTGCGTCATTTAATTGTAGGAACACTTCTTTGGCTTCTGGAATTGAACGTGCCATGATGTTGATAGCGTCAGCAAATCCCACTATTTGCAAAGATTTGTAGAGCAATGTTCCCGTGGTACCTAATTGATACCATATTCAAGAGCTAGGTTAAAAAGCATTGGGGCGAATCCACCTCCTTGCTTTTATCTGGAGTTCTTTCGAAGCATTGTGTTAGCTCGCCAAGCATCTTTACATGGAATTCAATGTTAGCCATCGTCAGTTCAGTCATTCGTACCAGTTTCTCCGGTAGACGGAACCTGCGCATAATACGATATAGTACTTCTCATCTGATGCTATCATACGCTTGAAGGAAGTCGACGGAGAGCTGATCCACATCAATATTGAACTGATAGCACTTTTCCAGTAGTTGTTTGACCGTAAAAATGTTGGTCCATCGTGGATCGTCCTTTTTGAAAGCCATATTGGTATGGGTGATTTTTGTCAGAATCTTTTCGGACGTGGACCGTAATTTTCATAGGTGAGTTTGTCTCCTTTTTAGGGTTTTGTGTGAAACAAAACCTTAGTAAAATCGATTCAATGTCTGTCTGTCTGTCACACCCGATTTACTTTGAAACTGCTGGACAGATTGCTACGAAATTTGGTGAGGACATGTGATCTGTATGCCCATTTGCATGCAGCGAGTGGCGCCATTTTTTGTTGAGTTTCAAGGGAGGCACCCCATACATGCGAAAGGGAGTGCAAATTTTTTTTTACAGAATATGGTCTTGTCGGGTATCAAATGAAAGGACTCCATTAGTACTTTTCGAAACTGATCTTATTTCTGTCATTAGATGAAACATAATTTACCCGAGGACTCCATTAAGTTTATCCTAGAAATACAAAATTTGGTATCAGCATAGGCGATAATATAGGACATAACTCTGGGAAGCTTAAACGCAATCTAGCTATTATTAACAAAGTTATTGCAAGTCAAAGTTATGCATTTCACGTAAATTTATGGCATTCCAGGACATCATACACGTCATGATCATATGTATAAAGTGAATTTATATGAAAGGCGGCTTTCGCTTTTTTTAGCTGCTTTTAGTTATTTGAATATCATTATCAATTACTCGAGAGATTCATGTGTGTGTATATCTATATGCTAATGTTATTTGCGGGTGTGTATGGTTTCCGCACAATATTTATGTCTTTGAATGTACCTATGCATATTTTCTTTCCCAATATATGACGGAATATTTAGCTATGTATAAATGGAAAAACGTGCATAGAGACTTGCTCACATAAGATGAACACAAAACCTTTTACCTGAGCGACGAGCTTCCGGTATTCCAACTTGTTTGAGTTTAGGCCAAGTTACGCTCTGGTGCAAGTCGTCGGGTAATTTTTCATTTGTGTTCCTCTGAAATAGTTCAGCCGGAATACCATCGAATCCCGGGGCCTTATTCAGTTTCTGAAGGAGGAGGTTCGACTGGTGTACTGTTTATAGCTTCCGGGTTCGTCGAAGCTGTACTTCCCGCTGGCACTTCCACTCGGTTGAACGACTTCTTAAAGTATTCCATCCATTTTTGCTTTATATCGTCGGAGTTACCTCCTTGCCCTATTCCTTGGTCATCCTTAAGGCTCAAACACAATTACGATGCGCGTGGAATGCGGACAAGAGAAGCTACGGACTTCAAGCAGCTTCAATGTGCAATGAAGATTTCAGGTCGGCAAAGTTCGCTCCACGTTGGCAAGGTTCGCTCTGATGACAGATTACATCCATTTGCAATATAATTTGATTTGTATTGCAAGTGCCACTTACATTAGTCCTGTAGTGTATGCAGCCGTTAGTCGCCTGCTTCTAAAATTATAAACGTCGAATTTCTGAGACCTGCTTTGCCTCGCATGATATGTTTTCATTAGTGGACATCGAAACTTCACCCTTACTAACATATGGTGGCAATCACAATTGGCCCTACGTAGCCATCTTACATCCGTAATTTTGGTTGCAATTCGTTTTTGAACATTATCGATTTGATTGAATGTGCGACCATCTGGCGATGCCCATGTCCTTTTGTGAATATCGCGATGTGGGAAGCAGGTAGAGCTTACCGCCATGTTGTTAATGCTAGTGAAATTAATAAGATGATGCCCGTTGTCATTTGTGTCTTCATGGAGGCTGTGCCATCTAGTTGCTCCTCGATGAGGGTATTGTATTGTAGAACTCGTCCTCGACAGCGACGTCTTTTTCTTCCGTTGGTGCGGAATTTCCAGCCTTTTTCACGGCGGGGTTCCCTACTTTTTCCATGAATATTAGCCAATACATTTGACAGCGTCCCGCACATCTGGCTCAACGATGTCCTACGTCTACATTGCATTGGCCCCAGTTTTTAGCGATGGATGGAGGGGTGGCATATCACCTTGTCAGTTCATTCATCTGAGGATACCAACACCTCGGAGTTCATCCGCATACGGAAAGGCGGAGAGACTCTTTGGTTTTGTGTGGTGCTAAACACCCCCATCTCTCGGGGAAGAACAAAATAATCGCATTTAATGTATTCCCTCACTGGAAACGTCCAAACGCATCACCTAAGTTCTCCTGTGGGGCCGATGAACCTACCTCGTGACATCGTAAACAGGGGCATGGTTAACACCACCGTCAAGTCGACCCAACACGTTCTTATCTTGGCAGGGAAAATCAAGCGAGTCCCTTACTTACTGCTATTTGTAAGGCAAATTACAGGCAGGATCGATCTTTGCATGAGTGGTGTGAAGTCAGACCAAGAGTGGATCGGTGAATGAAAGTCAAAAGCAATGCATGGTAAACACGTGAATTGTTTTTGGCAGTTCTTCGTGGATGTTTACTATTCAGGACGGCGTGGTCGCCACCCGGACTTATAAAAAGCTAATAATGAAAGAGTGCGTGAAGAACGAGCAGTGCAGAATGTGTAGTTCGGCGTTACAGACGTTGGACCACCTCATTTCTGGCTGCATTGTTATAGCGCCTGTGCAATGCACGGGCAGGAATAATGCTGTATGCAAAGTGCTTCATCAAAACCGTCTATACAAGCATAGACTAAACACGGGAACATGTTCGGTTTATTAATATATAATAATAATAATAATCGTTGGCGTAACAATCCATATTGGATCAGGGCCTTGAAGTGTGTTAGAGCACTTCATTCAAGACCGTAACGGTACACTACAGAACACTGTAGGAGGCAATGTGGTCAGCATTGCGCTCGCCCGAGATTATTACCCTGATTTGACTCAGGTACTCATTCACAGCTGAGTCGACTGGTATCCGACGTCAAGTCACGATACAAATCCCACCGCCACCAGCGAGATTTGAACCGCGGCCTTCCGTATGACAACCCAGTGCTCTAACCACTGAGCTATCCGGACACTTTATTATTAATATATACAAAACCTTAAAAATAGAATTTTTTCAATAAGACCGACATAGCGTTGATTTCCGAAATTTGGCTAAATAGTGGCTGTGCTTTTATTAATCCGAATTTGTTCGACTGTAGAAATGATAGATTACAATGTAATTTTTCATTTTCGTTAGCTTCCCATTCACAAGCGGAGTCAGCTCGTCGTGATCGGCTGCGCCATTTTATTTTATCAAATGTCGTTAAGAAAGAGCTCCCACCGGTCACCACGTGGAGGTAGAGTTAGGGTTTGGTAGTAAAGCTGTTGGTATTGGTTCAGCAGGCGTTTCCCAGGTTTTTTGCTTCATCGTGGATACCAATCCACGTTTCGCCCTGGGAACTACACTACCCTTTGGCCACATCTCTTGTAAACAACATCTTTGAATTAATCAATTTCCTTTAGGATTAGTTACTAGCCAGTCGATGGCTGGAGCGTGATTCGAGTCCCAAGCGTAACATAGCCATTCTGACCGACAGCCAAGCGGCCATCAAGGCCTTGTACTCAACGACGACATCTTCCCGGTTGGTGGGGCAGTGCAGAGACACGCTCAACCATCTTGGCGGCACGCTCAAGATCACTCTTCTCTGGGTTCCCGGGCATAGGAACATAGAAGGGAATGAGCGGGCTGACGGATTGGCCAGGCAAGGCTCTGCTCTTGGCAGTCCCTCGGGGAACACAGTCGGTGTTCCGCTGGCGGCTGTCGGGGGCCGAGTCTACTCGCACTACCTAGCAGCCGCGGGCCTGAGATGGCGAAGGCTTACAAGCTGTGCCAAATCAAGGAGAATTTGGCCCGCTTATAACATAGCCCGATCACGAGAGCTCCTGTGCCAGACGCGTGCAAATGCATTCAAGATTACGGCGGTCTGCACGGGGCACTGGCCCATAGGGGACCATGCCGCTAGGCTCGGCTTACCCTACAACTCGCATTGCCGAAGCTGCGGAGAAGGAAGGGAAACCCTCATGCACTTTCTCTGCGATTACCCGGCTCTGGCTCGAGTCAGGCTGCGGACACTGGGTAAACCATTCTTTGGGGACCTCAGTGAGATTTCTAGTTACAGGGTCGGAGAGCTGCTTTCCTTCGTGAATGCTACGGGCTGGCTCTGAAGATCCGAGCCAGCTGGACTCCGCTTCCCTGTTCCTATAACAACAGTCACGGTCTTAGGAGTTTGTGGCATCAAAACGGCGCACCAAAGCGCTAATTGGGCTCCTCGGAGCGGCCACTGATACCTACCTACCTACCCTAGTTACTAGCCAAGGTAGAATAAGTTGTAATTTTAGGTTTAAGTTAAAGAGCTTTTTATTTGCCCTTTTCCTGGAATAGATCCATATGTATAGATAGAAATAAAATCAAAAAAGATACAATTATCCTTGCGAACAACGAATTATTTCTGTTATATCATAAATATTGATTTTTGCTTCTGCATAAAATGTCCAAAGTTGACACAAAATGTCTTGTTAACTTTGTATTTTCTTGTGATTCGTTTGATTGAAGGACAGATTATTATGAAAAGGACGCAATCTCTCGACATCAACTTTTTGTTGAAAATATGAATTTCCAGCTCGTTTATTATAGCTAGGATAGCCTGTCGTGTATGTATGCATGAATGTACTCCTGAGAAATAAAACGCTTTAAACTGTTACGGATTCATCTCAATTTTGCAGTCTTTTGAACAAACAGAATCGTTTAATCCATCACATTTATAAAAATAGAATGTGAGAAAAATGCAAGGGTACAACGACCTTGAGATTTTTCTAATTTTATTCCAGCATTATATATTATCAAACCGTGGTAGAATCAACATTGGATTTTTTTCTTATTTTTCATCCATCCACATATGTTGCAGATAAGGTGGACATTATCGGTTTCGCCTCCAACTGCAATTTCAAGTGCCAGATATATGCACTTCCAAAAGTCAACTGGATAACCGAATGGCACACTAACATCTAACATCTAATATCTGACATAATTTTGATAGAAGTAAACAAATTTCTTCTGTGAAGAGACAAACCGAACAACGCTGATTGCATGCTAATTGTCTAATCCCGGCTCGAATGGGGGCAGATAATTTTCGATAGTAATAAATTCTTCGATTTTATTTCATTAAAAACAATTTGCATGCACTACTCCTGGCAGGTGTAAATAAACTATGGGTGCCGCCGTAATCCCACTTCGACACTATAATTCAATATCCAATATCTAAAAATACCAAGCACCGTAAAGTAGCCCCCATTTCAAGATTTACAATGGCAGAGGCGAAAAGGCGAATTATGAGTGTTTACGGGGTGCATCGGAACGTTTCAATTTATTTGTGTAGCCATTGATATTTATGTGATTATGAATTAATGTGATCATTTGCAAACTGGAGGACGCTGTAACCGCATTACTTAATGGCTATCACAGAGTATACTGTGCTGAAAGTAGATATTTTGGGATCAGTAATTAATGCATTGTGTGATGTAAATGTTACCTACAGATATCACAGTTTTCAGTCGTTTGTTCTTCCGTAATTTATTATGGAGACCCTTGAACTAACGAACGATTGGCCTGTGCAGATGCATTTCAATAAGATGCCCATGGGCAAGGCCATCAAACTGGATTTCTTGCCGGACATTGTGCGTTTTTCAATAAAAAATAGCATCCAAGACTGTAAACAACAAAATTTTCCACAATCTGTATCTGAAATCTGTTCAGAGAAACAACTACGTACTTCGGGCATACTAATCGAAATTACTGCATAAATACGCCAGCGGTAAATGATGCGCTTAAAATGCCATTGTCAAGGATGAAATAACCGATAATAGGAAAGCACTTTTAAAGGTAATTCTAGAGCGTCGATATTATTATGCAGATGTAATTATGAAAAAAACTGGATTCGGTGGCATCTTGACCGTCAGTGCGAACACAAAACGCACGCAAGCATGTAAGCACCTTTGTACATGTGACAAGTTATAAAATGTTAATCTTAGTTTCAGCATCATCAGAACTTGACAATATTATTTTTTCTCTACGTATGCATATGCAAATTAAATAAAATTATGAACGCAAGTTAAGAATATTAAAGACAGCATCAATGGTCCATTTCGCCGGTACTGGAATAACTGCATGGAAATATGACGAAAAATTTCTGAATTTGTCTGCTCAGAATTACAAAAACAGATCAAATCAAACCGCCACTTTCCTAAATTTGTCATCCACTTGCAATCCTGAAGGCGAGACTTGAAAGATGTTGGATAAACGCTAATAAGAACATTATCCGCAAACCTGAAGCGGAATAATAATAATCGTTGGCGCGACAATTCAATTAGATCAGGGCCCTGAGCTATGCTAGAAACCCCACCACACTCGTTGAACAAGTCCCATCCAGCCGTCGTCAACATGTAAGTCTGCTGTTAAGGAAAATAGGAGAACTCGCACATGGAAACCTTGTATAGCATCCTTCGTGTGCCTATAAGAGTTCGTTGCATTCTCTGTGCTTCACCCCAAGGTCACACTGTTCTGGATTTCGATCCACAAATTACAACAAGCTATGTACATTACCGCGATGTACAATTTGTGCAACATCGGCTCCATCTTCTTCTTCTTCAGCTTTTGTCCCTTTTGGAAGCGGGCCAGCTCGTCTTCATTGGTTGTGCCATTTTGTTCCGTCAAAGGCTTGATCTAAATGCAGTCACGACGTTTTCAGATCTACATTCAGCGTATCAAGGCACCGTTATTTCGGTCGGCCTTAAGGTCTCTTACCATTGACGTGCAATCCCATGCCGATCGTAGATATCCTTATTTCGGATGTAGTGAAACGTAACATCTTCGTCTCAGTTACCGCGAGATGTCGTTCATTGTCTTTTATAATCAGCCAACACCCAGAACCATAGAGGGCGACCGGGTCAACAACAAACAAAAAATTTTCAATTTGAGGCGTTCGTTGAAACGTTGATCACAAAGAATACCAGTTGTGGAACGGCACCACTTCATCCAGGTTGCGCTAATGCGTGAGGCAATTCCACAACGCAGTTCACTGATAGCTTTAATCCCTGATATTTAAATCGCTCATTTCTGGCAGCTCATTGCTTTTGACAGTGACAGTACCTGTTTTATTAGGATCAGTCATTCTGAAACCACGTTGCATGAAGCCATTATTCCATTTTTGAACAAATTGCTTCAAATCAGCTTTGCTATGAAACACTGGCAAAACAACATCTGCTAAGCAATATATAGGGCGCAGGACGTTGGGTGTCCTGTGTGACAGCCCCCATAACAAAAACAAAGAGGAATAGGGAAAAGACTTTGGCACGCACGGAAAGGACGCTTTCTTGGTAAACACTAACGGACACACGAAGCAGTTTTGATGCTCCAACCACACTTTGAACTTTACTTTTCGGATCGTGGTAGAACAATTGAAAGCAGCGGACGAGTTCTCCTAGCACTAAGTGTTGTCGTAGAACACACCAGAAGAGTTCCTGTGTCACACGGTGTGTAAAGGTGGCGATATTTCTCATGAGTAAACGTGTGACATGTACTTCGTCAATAGTTCGCAGTTTCTGGCAAACCCGCTTTGATTCACAGTTATTTGAACGATGTCGTGGATACGGTTATCAAGATTTATGTAAAACAAAACCTTATTAAAATCGATTCACTGTCTGTCTGCGTGTCTGTCACACGCACTTTTCTCCAAAACAGCTAAACCGAAATTTCCATATTTTAGAAATTTACCCGGCAACCCCCGTCAAGTTCATCCTAGAAATAGAAAATTCGGGATTGGTGAAAGAGATAACATACGGCACAATTTGGTCAAGTTTGAAGAAAATCCAACTATTATAAGTCATAGAGGATGAAACTGTTCGACTTTTTTGTGAATTTCGTGCCATCTACAAGGTGTGTAATGTCATTATGACATATCCCTTCGTCAACAACACAACAAAGTGAGCTCATGTGGATGGTGGGCGCAAGGAAACATTTTGTTTTAGATTTTAGCCATTTGTCTATCAATATCAATTACTCCAGTTGGACGTATGTGTGTTTGTAGGTGTATATGTGTGCTAACGAAGTTTGCGGGTAGTGTCTGATTCAGATAGATATACTTGTACAACGCTGCAGACAGAGAAGGATGAAGGCGAGTCTCCCGCGCCTAAAAACGGGGCAAATTGGGCCAACTGGTCCTCCAGGTTGGGGGTTGGGTAGGGCTAATAACCCTACACGGAAAACAACTTGTTTCGAAGCCACAACAGGAGCCTCGGACTGGACTGACAACACAACGACGAACCCGGCAACGACAAAGGAATAACGATTTGCACATTTCCTCAGGTGCGTTCCCTGTACAGAGATGAAGCTGCTGAGCAGCTAGCCGATACCGTGTCCAAATATAGGGCTGATGTAACAACGTTACAGGAGATGCTTTGGACAGCGACCGGTTTCGTGGGAAGAGTCACTACCCCATATATCATAGTGTAACCATGTGCTCGGAGTAGGTTTCTTAGTCAGCCAAAAAATGAAACCTGCTGTTATCGACTTTAAAAACATAAGCGAACGGCTATGCACTCTCCGCTTGTGAGGTAAATTTAGAAATATAAGCCCATTCACGCCCCTACAGAGGAGACTGCAGAATCGGAGAAGGATATCTTCTACGAGGCAGTTGAGCGGACACTCGAAGCCTGTCCCAAGTATGATATCAAAATCATTTTAACAGCCAAGTAGGGAAGGAGCTCGTGTTCAGGCCATACGTTGGCTCCCATAGCTTACACCAAAATACAAATGATAACGAACTACGGATCATTCAATTAGGAGTGTCACACGAAATGGTTGTTGGAAGTACCTGGTTCGCGCGGGACGGGACCACTTTCAACCAAATTGACCACGTGTTGATCGAACGCCGCCACCTCTCAGCCTTGATGAATGTTAGAACATATAGGGGGCCAATATAGACTCGGGTCACTACCTACCTGGCATGGTGCCCCGAGTTCGGATAACAACACCACCTAGAATCCCCTCTGACAATCAGGTGAGAGCTAACACTGAAGCCATCCGCAACACAGCCCTCCGCGACAACTATAAGAGGGAAATGGATACCGCAATAACCGCAGTCAATAGAGATCCTCGACATGAAGCACCAACAAATTAACTTCACAATCACTTGAAGAACGTTAAAATAAATACGCCCACAAAGATGATTAACCTCAGCCGCAAAAAAAGTCAGAACGGCTGGTTTAACGGTGAATGTAAGCTAGCAACGGAACGGAAGAATGCCGCATTCTCAAAGAACACGGGCACGCGCGGAGACTTATCAAGAACTTCGGCGGGCGGAGAAGCGACTTCACAGACTGAAAAAGAAAGCCTGGGAGAGCCAACAGGTCTGTGAACTCGAAAAGTACAGAGATCAAGCGCACCAACAAGCCAGTAGGATGAAACCTTACACAGCTCGATGTTCATCCTGCCTAGACAAAGAGGGAAGTCTGATTTTCGTCAGAATGGGCATGCTGGTGCGATGGGTTGAGTACTTTGATGAACTACTGAACAACAACTGTTGGAATATGGATATCAGTCGCACTATCTTTTCATCGACTTTAAAGCTGCCTATGACAGCATAGCCAGGGTAACACTGTACACGAGCATGAGAGAATTCGATATCCCGACGAAATTAATAAGACTGACTAGGTGAACCCTGACCAATGTGGGAGGCCAGTTAAAAGCAGCAGGATCAGTCTCGAGACCATTCAACAGCAACACAGGCCTAAGACAAGGGGATACCCTATCATGTGTCCTCTTCAACCTGGCCCTCAAGAAAGTGATTCGCGATGCAGATGTAAATGCGAGAGGCACCCTCCTCTTCAAGTCCACTCAACTACTGGCCTATGCTGACGATATTGACATTATGGGAAGAACAACCCAAGATGTACACTCTACCTTTATCCAGATCGAACAAGCGGCCCAAGATCTTGGGCTGCACATTAATGAAGGCAATACGAAGTACATGGTGGCAACGTCAACACCAAAAACCAAAGAACGAACAGCATAGAATGGTACTGGTTAAACGAAAATAATGAAGATAGGAGACTACAACTTTGAAACCGTTCAAAATTTCTCCTATCTAGGCTCGAAAATCATAACCAATAACAGCTATGACGATGAAATACGCTTGTTGGCTGCCAACAGAGCCTATTTCAGCTTACAAAAACTGTTCCGCTCGAAACATCTCACCATAGCGTCAAAGCTCTTACTGTACAAAACTATGACTTTGTCAGTCCTTATGTGTTCCACGGAGACCTGGGTTCTTAGCAAGAAAAATTGCGAACTCTTGGCGGCGTTCGAGAGAAGAATCCTCCGAAGAATTTTGGTGCCCTACATGAGGATGGACGATTCCCTGAGATAGAGCGATGGCGTAGGACAGGACGCCAGACAACTTTTAGGGATATCGAATTGGCAGACCTCGGCGAAAAATCGGGGTGTCTGGAGTTCCTTATTAAGGTAGGCCTAGACCCGATACCGGTTGTTGGGCCGTTGATGATGATCATCATCGAACACGCATGATGGTACCTCTGACTGTGCTGCCGCAGAGCATACCAGATGAGTTAATGTAGCATATGGTCATATGGTGAGTAGCCGCACAATGTGTATTGCAAGTCCTTGTAAGAGGCTCTTGGGAGTTCTCTGTCTTACCGGCAAGGGTGCCGTCTTGCTGCGTCGACTGAGGTGGGTGACCTTGCATTTCTCCGAGGCGTATTAGATTGCATGAAGGTTTTTGTAGCGACATTGAATGCATTTTCTTGGTCGGCTTGTCGCGAGTCTTGTTACCAAATGATTATACTTTAATAATAGTCCTTTATTGCAGAAATGCTTGTGGTTCTCGTCCCACTCTTCTAATTCGAGAACCTTAGAAGTGATCCAGGTGCAGAGATAGTGTTTCCTTATTTTGAAATAACCGTTTATTTTTTACATACCCGTTACCTTATGACTACTCTAGAAAAATACATAGTCGTTATCGAACTGAATGCACTGAGTCGCAAATACCTGATGAACTAAATTGTTTACTTTTACTTGCAGGTCTTCCAACGATTAGAATTACCGAATGAAATCATTCGCCTAGACAACATGCGAACTAGTTTGAAAGCTTCCAGAGATACATTCCTTAGAAACGTTTTGAATAATTCAGATAGTATTAATTTCTTTCCCATTTTAAAAGCGGAGCTATCAAAATACGAGCAGGTAAGCGGAGTAGTTCTGCGACTACCTTATTTCCACTAGTATGTTACATGGATAATCTAAGCATTACTTGTGATATTATAAAAAAATATTATTATAGGTTGTGCAAGCCGCATCAACGGAAGGTTTGCTTATAATCGCTGAAGAAAACTTTCCGATAGCAAAGGAAAATTGGAGTATTTTGCAGGCAGTTTTCTTCGCTTCCACTGTTATTACGACAATTGGTATGGAACTCTCTTACACACTTTTCAATACACACATTTGCCGCTTTTCACCTTGCTTCATAGCAACTTCACTGGTTTCGCAATCAGACCCGATTGAAATAAATCAAATGAATTTTCATGAATTTGCTAATTATCTTTAAATTATATTGATCATCAGTCGTCATCATTTTGAACCCAATTAGATTGCATACCACGAAATTTGATTAATTACCATCAAAACGCTTGTTCCTAATTAGATTAAATATTCGCTGCATAGCCTTCTGGAATTTGGGTAACATTATAAGTATAAAGTGGAAATCACAGTCGATCTGATTACGGACACGAGCTTGCTCTGAAAAAGGGTTGCACGCAACACTGCAATACTACATATTGAGCAGTTCCCCTTTATCGATTAGAACCTACCCTAATAATTTTCCCAGTCACATAGCGTATAACAAGATGTATAGTCCATAAATTATAAACTGAATTTCTTCCAGGCTATGGAAACGTGGTGCCAGTCACGCAAGCTGGCCGAATATTTTGCATATTCTTTGCTATAATCGGTATTCCACTTACGCTTACTGTTATTGCCGACTTGGGAAAACTATTCGCACGACCTGTTTCAGCAATTGGACGCAAACTCAGATATAGTAAGTATCAAGTTTTATGGGGGTAGAAATTTATCTTTGTTGAATTGAAGATACTTCTGTCTTTTTAATTCATTCAGGTCAAATTTGATCTTATTGCTGCGAGAGATTGTTAACAATTAAACTTTATGAAAGATTCTTATCTCTTACTCCCTACAGGATCCTTTTCCTTTAAGGTCCACGGCCAATTTTCGTTCAATAATTTATGTCATAGAATACAAAGATATCTCTTTTATTCTTATTTAAATTGAAGAAATGAATATAATATTGGGTTCTACAGGGACGATAATTCCAGCATAAGGATTCACTTGAAACCTTAACTTTGTCATTCAATGCGTGTTGCAAAAGCTATAAAAAATTATCGCATATATCATGCCTGATATTTCATGAACCGAAGTGCATGGAACTCCTAAGATGATTAACTGTCAAAAGAATTGTTCTAAAAAGAAAATCATACACATCAACCATCGCAGCACAAACTCTAACTAAACTTGTGCTTAGAGTTCAGGGGCTTTTGTGAAGAAGAAAGCCTTATTAAAATCGTTTTACTGTCGATCTATCTCTATCTGTCTGTCCGTCTTTTTTTTTAAGAAAATAAAAATCTTCAAAAGACTCTAGCCTGGGCACGCCAGGGTGTGAGATTCTTACCTACTAAACCACCGCTACCCCGTGGAACCACCCTTGGGTATTACATCACCGAGCAGAGTTAGCACATTCCTCACGTCCAGGGACACCACCGCTCAATATTTGCTGCTACAACCCCCTCCATGCATTGAATTTTCGGCCAAATAACCATTTTCATGGTATGAATGGTTGATCTGGCTTTACGGAACTCATATTGCCGATCTGAAAAGCCTCCTTGACTCTCTACGACCGAGAGTAATCTATTATATTATCTATAGGAGGACGGTTTCCTTGGAGGTTTACCAGCCTTAGGAAGCAGCACCAGCTTGTGCTGTTTCTGACATGCACGCTGCCAACAACTCCGCGAACATATCCTGTCTACATTTCACTGCAGGCTTGAGGGACTTATTCACTATGCCGTCCAGACTTTGCCTATTCGACTACGTATCTCCAGCAGCGGAAACTTGGGTTCTTAGCAAGAAAAATTGCGAACTCTTGGCCGCGTTCGAGAGAAGAATCCTCCGAAGAATTTTTGGCCCCCTACATGAGGATGGACGATTCCGTAGCCTACACAATAACGAAATCTATGAGCGATACCATGACCGTCCGGTTGTGGATAAAATCCGGCTCAATAGGTTACGGTGGGCGGGTCACTTAATCCGTATGGATGAAGATGATCCCACCCGGAAAGTCTATAAGGGCAATATCTATGGTAGGAAAAGAAGACGAGGCAGACCCTGCCTAAGATGGAGCGATGGCGTGGGCCAGGACGCCAGACAGCTTTTAGGGATATCGAATTGGTGGACCTCGGCGCAAAACCGGGATGTCTGGAGTTCCTTATTAAGGCAGGCCTAGACCGGATACCGGTTGTTGCGCCGTTGATGATGATGATCTCCAGCAGCTTGTTCTTGGTCCCTGCTGGAATCAGCGTAGCACCTGGATGGGTTTTAACAAGAACTTAGGGTACGTAACCGCTTCTGAACCGTCCCGTCAGGCATTTCGGCTTCCAGGGTGTAGGTATCCTGCCCGGTGGCTCCGTCCTTAGTTCAAAGGTGATTCTCTAGTGGTCGCTAAATGTGACGTCCTTGCTAACATGCCAAGACATATTACATGCCTGCGTTGGGCTGACAAAAGTCAGATCTACACTTGAACCGGATCCCCATTTCCGATAGGTGTTCACATCACCTACGTTGGTCACAACTATATCCAACTGGGCGAATGCTTCTAATAAACACGCCCCCTTGCGTTAGTCGCTTTGTTATGCAACTCGATGGCTCACGCATAAAAGTCAACGGCTATCACCTTTGGGCCTTGTCCCTTTGTGTCACGAACAAGATCGTCTAGCTAGGTTTCTGTACAATTCAGTTATTACGACAATATCCATCGCAGATTCGTAAGTGCTCTGCGAAAGCAATTTCTGTGCCACCCTGCAATGATTGAGGTTTATTTGTATTAACCTCATTTTTTCACTGCAGTTAACGCTTTCCTAAAGTCTGGGGATTTACCACTTCCGGGAATATGTATTTGGGGTGCACTCCTTGGCAATATGTCCTTGCTTGTAACACTTTCGACATCGATCAGACCGATCGGAGCCGCGAGTGCATGCCTTTGCGAAGTGTCCAAACATCAGGCATCTGCCCTCTTTAGAGAGATCAGTTTCCTTACGTGGCAAACAACGCATCCAATCTGAACCACGGCCAACAATTTCTACGTTGCCTCCACTGGCAGTCGCACTGATACCGTTTCAGTGCTGCCGTAAGCTTTTCTTAGGCTCACGATAGATTCTTCCCCGAATTCCTCCAACTTGAATTGTTGGTTCCTGGTCCTGGTGTACCTCTTGAGCAAATGCAGTAGACCAACAATCTCCTTTTAGCCCATCACCCTTTGCCTTTGCAATTGGCCTTTTCGGCAGAGTTGTGCTTCGTTTGAACACCCCCTTCACCAAATCTAAAACACTTGTTGCATTAGATGGTGGTGGGCAACTTGGAGATGAGCAAGCACTAGCCCATGAACAGTCAGAAGAGAAAACTACATGAACAGGGGGGTTGTCTCTGATGGGAGATCGGGCAATTCCTCATAGGCAATCCGTCAGTCTGTCACACCTTTTATGCCAGTTACTCGTATTGAAACGAAAAGTGGTTGAAAGGTAGGACCTGTGAATCCCATTGCATGCAGTGAGTAACATAATTCCATGGTGACTTTAAAAGGGGTTCCCCCCTTAAGTTTAATTTAGAATCACTCATCAATGCAGTAATATAGGCTATAATATAAAGCATGATATTATGAAGTTTGGTGGAAATCCCAACATACAAATTCCTTGTATTCTAAGGCTTTGAATGTCAGTACTATACTAAAGGAAATGGTTTGGTAAACTTAATGCATAAACATTATGAGCTAGGTATCATCATCATCAACGGCACAACAACCGGTATCCGGTCTAGGCCTGCCTTAATAAGGAACTCCAGACATCCCGGTTTTGCGCCGAGGTCCACCAATTCGATATCCCTAAAAGCTGTCTGGCGTCCTGACCTACGCCATCGCTCCATCTTAGGAAGGGTCTGCCTCGTCTTCTTTTTCTACAATAGATATTGCCCTTATAGACTTTCCGGGTGGGATCATCCTCATCCACACGGATTAAGTGACCTGCCCAACGTAACCTATTGAGCCGGATTTTATTCACAACCTTACGGTCATGGTAGCTAGGTATAATTGATGCAAATGCCCACTGAAATATACTTATATAGTCAATAAACTAAACCTTTCACTCCTGAAGCGAATAGCTTCCGCTTTCCTGACTTTTTTCCACATATTTTTCTCACATATCACTCAACACTAGACTGGGTTCGCATCTTTCAGCCAAGAATTGATATACTACATTTATCAACCCAAACTATTCAGAATTTCGTAAACATTCCTGCTGATCTTTTTTCTTCAATTTTTTCTGAAAACGGTAGATGTGCTAGAGTTATCTTTTGACTGAACCTGGCGAACCATTCCAATTTGACAGATTCAAGATCCTAGTGACGTTGGGTTCACTGAGTATTCTGTCTCACTTCTAGTTATACCCAATTCGTCATCATCCCCTCTTGATCTTAGTTCCTCCTGTTACTTTCGCCATGTTAATTTTTTTTACTACTAAGTTAATAATTTTTGCAGCCTTTTAAGCGGTAAAAATGGGGGGCGGGATTAAAAATGAGTCTGATATAATACTTGTAGTATCGGCATATTCCACTGTTGGGCTGAACTTGTACAGCATTATGTTTTTATGTCCCCTAGCAGCTTCCGTAGGCGTACAGCCGTTCTGTTAGAAATAGAGTGGTGCATGGAAAGCCATGGAATCAGCGATCTACAATATCTTTAACAAATTATTTTAATTATTTATTTATTTATCTTAGTAAATATCCACTTTATGCCCGACCTTGTCAAAGTAAACAAAAATGCCAATTAATTCAAACAATTCTCTTTGAAATGAAATTCACCGAATGCATCGGCGAATATTGATTTATGATGTTATTTGTGTTTCTACCACAATGGTCTATACACAGTTGTAAGCATTCCAAAACCAGCAGGGTGAAATAGATAGATTTATCAAACACCTTAGTTTACACTGTGTACATGAAATTCATTTACTTGTGACGTTATTGATTCGAAATTCTTCCGTATGAAAAATAATCCCCGCGCACATAACATTAATATCTTACGGAATTTGGGAATGAAGGAAAGGAAAATGTTGGATTGGTACCAACGGTTTTTAGGGGTTTGTTAAAAAAAAATCGATTCACTGTCTGCCTTTGGAGGAGATGAAAATCTTTAAAAGAAACTGGCCTGGACACGCCAGCGTGTGGGATTTTTACCCACTAAAACCACCACCGGGCTCCGCCCTGCCCGTGGAGCCACCATAAGATATTATATCACGGAGCGGAGTCACCTCACTTTGGCTTCGTCACATTACTTCTCTACGTGGCGTACGTAATAAGGTGTTTTTCCTCTACTCCGCTTTCGCAGTTTATTCTGGATAGATGCAATCGTAAGGTTGATCGCATCACAATCCTCTCCACAGGCTACTATTCTTGGCACCAGATTTTTTTTTCTCTCCTAGAGTTTCCTCTAGGTTCTTCCTTTCCTCCACAAATCTGGGACAGCGAAAGAATACGTACTCCGGGTCCTCTGGGACTCCATCGCAGTTTGAACAATCGGATGAGGTATCCAGTTTAAACCTGTATAGCTACTGGCAAAATCCTCCGTTTCCCGTGAGAAACTGGGTAAGAGTATAATTAATCTCGCCATGCCGTCTTTGCAATCAGTCCTTGATGGTAGGGATGAGCCTATGTGCCCACCGAACCTTTCCCGAGTATTGTCAATGATCTTACCATCTATAAAGAAATCGCTCCGCTTCAGCGTTCTTCGTCTGTGATAAAGGAGAGATAGACTTCGCATTGTATATGCTCGCCGTCTCATCTGCCAAAATGTGAATTGGCATCATTCCTGAGATGACGAATGCTCCATCATCTGAAACATTCATGAAAGCAGAGCACATCCTTAGTGATGTTCTTCTGTAAACTGGACTCAATTTGTTAGAGTTAAATGCAACCTGCAATTCCTTTCCCCAAACTGAAGCTCCCGCGTTGGCATCATCATTGCCGGGGAAACACTTGCAGTGCACGCTTTGTCACAAATATACTGGAGTGTTGCTTATAACTGAACTTCGCGTCTATCATCACTTACACACAGATTTGATGGTAGGCTTAGAAGTGATGATATGATTCATGTCGATCTGAGAGGCCTTCCTTGTTCTCACCAACCCTAAGTAATCTACTGTAGATTACTCGCTCTAACATTTTCCCCACAGGGTCCAAAAGACATATAAGTCTGTAGTTGGTTTACTGTAGCCTTAGGCAGTAGTACTAACTCCTGCCGCTTCCATGACGCAGAAAACATCCCCTCGAACATGCACGCTTTGACCAATTCAGCGAACATACCTGGACTGGATTTCACGACAAGCTTAAGAGCCCCATTGTGTATGCCATCTAGACCAGGGCTTTGTTATCTCCTATTCTACTGCAAATTTCCTGCAGCTCGTCTCTGGTGACTGGCCGTACTGCCATCACATTCAGAGGTCACTGGAAGCTCTCAGTGCCATCCTATTGCTAGGGGAATAACTCCTGAATGATTTTTAACAGCACGTGATCTGCGGAGATGGGCGGCCTCTGAATCGGTTTACGTCGGCTTCCAAACAGAGCTCCATAAAGCATTCCTTTATGCTCCGTTGGAGGGCGAACTTCAGGATTTTGAGGGCTTCCTTATAGGCGCGCCCATTTTCGTCCTGATCGATTCTGCCGACCGCCTATTCAGAACATATTTCCACGGTCCACAAACTAGGATAATTACGATACATTCAGAAGTTTTTTTAATCATTAAAAAACCCTTAAAAAAACAAAAAATTCACAAAAAAAGCTTCACAAGGCGCCAAGAATTTAGCTGTGGTTAAGTCCGCATGTTAAAAAGATGATGGCAATGCCCTCTAGCGTGGCAGCAGAAAAATACCTTTTTGTGGAGATGGATGTATAAATTGCTCTGTATTTCAATAATAAACTATGCTATCGTGCTGGAAAAATTATTACACATGCTCAAGATGTTATTAATAAATTTATGGTGAAAAATTGGTATTGGTATTTGTATCCAGTTCTTCACAAAAAATTTCAAAAAAAAGCAAAAAAACGGCCTTCACATGGGATGACCCCCTTAAAAAGTTATATCAATTGATGATGACCTTTGCAATTGAAATAAGTCAGGATACCGGAGGTTGGGCGTTTCTTATATGAAAAACTGTCTATGCATGATTTTCCATTCGTACAAAGCTTAGCATACAGAATATTCCGCTATATTTTGCCAAAACCCAAGGTACGCATATCTGCATACGTATCAACGGCGTAAATACGGTGTTCATCATCATCATCATCATCAACGGCGCAACAACCGGTATCCGGTCTAGGCCTGTCTTAATGAGGAACTCCAGACATCCCGGTTTTTCGCCGAGGTCCACCAATTCGATATCGCCATCGCTCCATCTTAGGCAGGGTCTGCCTCGTCTTCTTTTTCTACCATAGATATTGCCCTTATAGACTTTCCGGGTGGGATCATCCTCATCCATACGGATTAAGTGACCCGCCCACCGTAACCTATTGAGCCGGATTTTGTCCACAATCGGACGGTCATAGTATCGCTCATAGATTTCGTCATTGTGTAGGCTACGGAATCGTCCATCCTCATGTAGGGGGCCAAAAATTCTTCGGAGGATTCTTCTCTCGAACGCCGCCAAAAGTTCGCAATACGGTGTTCATTCTAAATAAATAAACATTATATGTGCGTAGCTAAGCTCATCTAGCGCATTTTCATGCACTTCCACTTTATTCCGCGTACACAAACATATTTGTTACTAACCGCAGGCTTTACTAGCACATACATATCCATACACATATCAACTTCGAGTAATTGACACCGATATGGAAATAATTAAAAAAAAAGCCAAGAGATGAAAACTAAAATGTCCCCATGGACCCCGCTGTTCATATAAAGTTCACTTTATATGGTGATGACGTCATACACGTCTCAGACTGCGAAAAAATTTACCTGAAGTGCGACATTTTGACCTTCTATAACTTTGTTAATAATAGTTGGATTACCTTCAAACTATTCAGAATTATGTCTTATGTTATCGACTATGTTGACGCCATTTTGTACTGCTGGGATGAACTTAAAGGGGGTTTTCCGGTAAATGTCTAAAACATGGTAATATGTATACTATTATTAATCTTATTTGTGCAGATATCGGAACCGGATGTATTTTGAGGCCTGGATTTCATCTAGATGCATCACTGTGATATTTTCACTTTTTGGGGCACACATCTTAAGCCCTATCCCCTATGGTTCACCCGATATCAGATAAATGTTCAGTTTCGAAAAGTAATAATCGAGCCCTTTCATTTGATATTCCATATAACTCAATTTTGTGAAAAACAAAATTTACACGTCCCCTTTCGCATGTGTAGGAAGTCCCCCTTCGAACTCAACACAAAATGACATCAATCACTACATGTAAGAAGACACACAAACTGCACGTTCTCACCAAATTTCGTGACAATCAGTTCAGCCGTTTCCAAGTAAATTGGCTGTGACAGACAGACAGATGAACAGACAGACATTGAATCGATTTTAATAAGGTTTTGTTTCACATAAAACCTTAAAAAGAGTGTCCATACCATGGACCAATTGTTCCCAAGCAAGTGGTATCAACCATTAAAATTTCTACGATCATAAACCGGACACTCTGTAGAGTCATTATTGGTTTGATATAAGGTACATACACCTTCAAATTAGAGGGAAAGCATATCTTGGTCCTTGGTCCTAACGACCCCTCCCACATCGAAAAAACGATTTAGCACTATTTCGACTTTTGACCGCGACAAAATATTTTTTTCTCAATTCTGCCGGGCAATATTCTTGTACAGTATCAAGTAAATTGAAATGACGGCTGTGTATGTTCAACACCGACCTTCTTACTTACCGATGGGATCCCCATAAAATATCTGCAATCAAATCCCTCAGGTCAAGTAATAATTTACTCTAAATTTTTGCTGAATCGTCCATGCACAAATTGATTCCCATATATTCGTATAGTGTTTCAAAGAGCATCAGTTTTCAGGAATTGCAATGTTAACAAACTCTCGTTGCATTGGGATAATAGAACGAAGTGCAAACCTTACGAGTCCCATTTGTCCTTGCAGGAAATAAGGAGTCACACTTAACCGGTGCCACTATAAAGTGGTCGTACGCTCTTTCATCCGTTCTATTCCTATGTGTGTACTTATCGATTGGCAGTAGCTTACTTCTAATTTGGGAGGACGAGTGGACATTCTTCGAGGGATTCTATTTTTGTTTTATCACAATGACAACCATTGGCTTCGGCGATATTGTTCCTAGTAAGCGTCTTTCATTCAGTGCCCGATGCAGATAAGACTAAATGGGTTTTTTCGTTTTATAGCGAAACCTAAATACATGCTGCTTTGTACCGTGTACATTCTTATCGGATTAGCTTTAACATCAACAATCATTGAATTAGTTCGGAGACAATACGCACAGAGTTGGCAACAGTTACAGGTAAACGTTTCCTTCGCTTTACGATAGTTTTTGATAGCACTTCCACTTCGATACTAACTTCTAATGTGACATGTTTTGCAGGCATTATCCGGACCAATGGCTGATACCCTGCGACGACTTGGAGAGCAAGCGGGATCTGGGATCGATTACAGCTCCATTCAGAAGGCCTTGCAAGTAAGTTTGTGCTGACACCCATTCGCATACATAATGAAGCAAGCTGGCTTCATTCACTAAACTAGGGGCAAAATTTTTTAAATGTATCTACAACCATTGTGGTTGCCTTAAATCTTTGCGAATATACATATATCTGCATACAATGAATGAGCAGAAAAAATATGAAGCAACATACAATTAGAGAATGAAGACCACAGAAGGCCCGACTACGTTACACTGCAGATGCGTATCACTGAAAAGATTCCGACTGAATGGGGAAGAAGTGAATAACTTGCGGAGAGTGGTTTCATAGATTCATTGAAACCAACTCCAAAATATTATTACACTCGTCACGTAAACGTGCGAAATTGTGATAATTATATTTGGCCACAAACTAGATGGATGAACATAATTTAGGAGATTTGATGTCATTAGAAGTAACGTGTGGAAAAGACATGTTCAGAATATCACGTCCCATACTCTGCCTCGTGTAGTTCATATTGAGATTAATTTAGTCACTTTTTTTAAATAAGTATGTAGAAACGTATGTTCTTTAATACAACATGAAGACTCTACTTGCGATAAATAATAATTAACTCCTTCAGTTCTTAATTTCTAACACATACTTCTTTTCAATTCTGCAGCTTTCGATTCCATCAATGCCCTCCATGCCAACGATGCCCAAGTGGAACTACAGCATAACATCCCCAGAGAAGAAGAATCACCAAAGTGAAATCGCTGCCCTTCAAGCGATAACGCAGGCTCTTCTGAAGGAAGTCAAGGAGGCCAATGAGCAAATCCAGCATCCTCCTAAAGTTTTACAAATTGTTATATATGAATCGTCCGTTTAAGACGTCGAAATACCTTTACAAAATAAGCCATTAGTAGAAAATGGTAGGATCAAATTCATTCGATTCGTTTCAAATCGAGTTCTTTCTTTCAAATATCACTCTGATGACGACTGCGATCACGTTGCATCAATAAAATGAATAATTCAAATGGAACTATGGTTGTTTTCATTGAAATCCTTGCCTAGGTTACTTTGAAAATATAAATATAGCCTTGGATTTAATAGCTTGAAATTTAAGTAGTTATTCATTTAGTGGAAGCGATTCATTCATAAGATATTCTCATCTATCTTGCTAGGCCGGATAGCCCCATACGCCCAGAACATCATTGGCCCATACCAAAGAGGCTTCACTCCAGGCAAATCAGCAACAGATCAGATTTTCTCTCTGCGGCAGGCGATGGAAAAACTGTTGAAATATGGACATCAGCTGCACTATCTCTTCATCGACTTTAAAGCACTGTACATGGTCATGAGGGAATTCGGTATCCCGACGAAATTAATAAGACTAACTTGGCTGACCCTGACCAATGTACGATGCCAGATAAAAGCAGCAGGATCACTCTCAAGACCATTCGACATCAACAACGGTCTACGACAAGGGGATGCCCTATCATGCGTCCTCTTTAACCTTGCCCTCGAGAAAGTGATCCGTGATGCTGAGGTAAATGCAAGAGGTACGATCCTCTTTAAGTCCACCCAACTACTGGCCTATGTTGATGATATCGACATCATGGGAAGAACCACCCGAGACGTACAAACTGCCTTCATCCTGATCGAGCAGGCGGCAATCGGCGCGAGATCTTGGGCTGCACATCAATGAAGGCAAGACAAAGTATATGGTGGCAACGTCAGTACCGAAAACCAACCAACCGACAACATCAAACCACACTGGTCAAACAGGAAGAATAAGGATAGGAGAATACAACTTTGAGACCGTTCATAATTTCTCCTATCTAGGGTCAAAAATCACAACCGATAACAGCTATGATGATGAAATCCGCGTACGGTTGTTATCAGCCAACAGAGCCTATTTCAGCTTACAAAAACTGTTTCGCTCGAAACTTCTCACCATTGGGTCAAAGCTCTTACTGTACAAAACAATGATCTTGCCAGTCCTCATGTATTCCTCGGAGACCTGGGTTCTTAACTGGAAAAATTGCGAACTCTTGGTCGCGTTCGAGAGAAGAATCCGCCGAAGAATTTTTGGCCCCCTACATGTGGATGGACGATTCCGTAGTCTACATAACGACGAAATCTATGAGCGATGCCATAACCGTCCGGTTGTGGATAAAATCCGTCTCAATAGGTTACGGTGGGCGGGTCACTTAATCCGTATGGATGAGGATGATCCAGCCCGGAAAGTCTATAAGGGCAATATCTATGGTAGAAAAAGAAGACGAGGCAGACCCTGCCTAAGATGGAGCGATGGCGTGGGTCAGGACGCCAGACAGCTTTTAGGGATATCGAATTGGAGGACCTCGGCGCAAAACCGGGATGTCTAGAGTTCCTTATTAAGGGAGGCCTAGACCGGATACCGGTTGTTGTTCCGTTGATGGTGAATTCATTCATCCTTTTAGAATTGTAAGTCATCACACACTTCACTTCCTAATCTAGACTGTGTTTTTCAGGTTCAGCGACCCGTAGAAACCCACAAATCGTCCTAAACTGTATTCATGGATCGACTAACACACAATCTACGACTATACTTTCTACCACCTTTCCCAAGCTTTATCATTTACGTTTGGCTTTGTGATTCCTTTATTCAAAATTAGTAGAATAGGAAGTATTTCTTTCGATCGATAAGCGGTGGAACCTTTTTACCTGGTTGGATTCAATTTTTTTAGAGTATTAAATGAATCAATTCAAGTCGACAATCATACCCGAATGCTAGTCAAAAAGAACTATAGTAATGAGTGCAATGAAATCAGTACTCCCAAACAATATAGCAAATAAATAAAAAATTAAAAAACAAAAAGTCCAAATAAATTAACTAATTCGAAAAATATGAGCGCCACCGATAAAATGCTAATAAAAGCTTAAGGGTGATGTCAAGGACATTAATGCCGTAAAACCAGCAGCAGCTTTACTACGTGCAAATTCAAGCCGAATAAATGCAACGATCAGTGGTCAATGGTAATATCGAACAACACACTCGTCATAAGGTGTGACTTCAGTGAAAGGGTCTCTAATGTGCTTGATCCACGGACGGTCCAGGGAGTCCTGAGTCCGCATCCACTTGATGACGGGCCGGACCACTTGGGAAGCAACTTACTTGTGGTCCACGGACTCCTCGTTTTGAGTTAAACACCCAAAACTTTTTAAAAAATGAAAAGTTTACTGACTTCAACCTTGGGTGTTTAATTAAAAACGAGTGGTCACAAGAGAGGAAGTAAGTTGCTGCTTTACCATTATATATAAATGGAGCGATTACCACATGTCACCATTTTCGGTCAACGCTGCTCCCAGGACAGAGGTGAGGCAGCATCTAATGAGTTGCCTCTGCCCAGAATGAAATTGTCAGCCAATCTTTTGTTTTTTAAAGTAAAAGTTTTTCTTCGAATTTGTAGAGATTCTGAAGGTAGTTCTAACACCCAGCCGCACAGAAGCTCACGTTGATACGACAGTCTACAGCGGGGCTGTAAAGAGAAAACGCGGGCCTGAGGTGGAAACTGTGCAGTAGAAACTGAGTTCGGGGTGAATATTCTGCGGACCCTCTTATCTTATCCCTTCCTTTCATGAATTAAGCTATTAATTTATATACCAGGCCTTGAAAAACGCTAAGCCCGGAAATCACCTCCTTTCGACACCCCGCTAGTCAAGCGCGCAACAGGCAAAGCAAAAGACATAAACAAGCAAGGAAAAGGAGCTTCAGGTTCAACCAAAACAGGAGAAGGTGAGTCACGAAATATCTTGAATTAAAAAATCAAAAACTAACTTTTACAAATTTCAACCGCTTCAAAATTGACAGGTACCATCCGAACCAAAACGCCTATACACTTTTCCAGAAATAGCGCAATACTTGTCCAACAAATTTGATACGGCACAACTTTTCCCATTATAATTGCCTTTTTCAAACCTCCTGCTTTGTAAATATTTGATCGCCTACGGTCCCAAACAATTTTGCAATACCAATGACAGGACATAACACCTAACATTAACGTACACGATAACATAATTAAAGGATTTCAGCTAGCGAATCGACTCATACGTCCACCGCTAATAGTCTTGATTTCATGAACGCAAAGTAGCAACTAAATACTGGATCCAGATTATTGTTGATCAAACTTCTGTCAAATGAATAAGTATCAAACAAAATCGTCAAGCAAAGGGGTCGTGAAGAGAGTGAAGGAATTGGAATATTATATGAAGAATTAGTGCCAGTAGATACCTTAATTATAATATTCCGCAATCTTGGCTCTATTTCGTTCAACTTTCTGCAGGACATGCATCTCCAGAAAACCAAAATTCACAATTTCTGTAAAGGAAAGGATGGGTAAATGGAGAAAAATCCAATCCCCCTCCCGGTTACTATCTCCAAAGTGGTTTTACGCATCAGTCAGAAGCATCTTCCTCAAAATATAGCCTCCCCCCACCCCGAAAAAAAACAGAATTCTTCGTGAAACTCTTTTTCTACCACCACAACCCCCACACACATGATCACAACCTTGGAACTAAAATTAAAGAGTTAGACAGTATAATAAGAAAAGGTCAGCTGAACTATAATAGATGATATTCAGTCCTATTAGGACCGTAAAAAGAAAAGTTGGACCCAAATGCGGGTCCACTATTATCCCTTTTTTTCATTCTTTTCTGGGTCCCCGAGGAAACCCCCAGTATCCCCCTTTCCCACTCCTCTCTCCAGTCCTATCAGTGCTTTCTATTCCTTCTACTCAATGATTTCATATTAAACATACTAAACTCTCCCTTCCTCCACTCGTACTCCTGAAAAGGATGAAAAAAGGTTTATCAGACAAGGTCGCAAGGTTTGCTGAAGAGAGTGATGTATTTCTGAATCGAAACGCTAGCTGTAACGAAACGTGAATGCACCATTACACTCCCAAGTCGAAAAGACTCAATATGGATTGGACGAAAAAATGGGAAACAACTCCAATCAAGCCCAAGAATCGACTTCAGCAATGGTAAGCGTTTGAAACAGCCTGCTTAGGCCGTCAAGGCAGTTTGCCCATAATTTTTTGCATATGAAACGCACAGTCAATGCTGTCTCCAATTGCAATCTGTCGGAAGAAGTTACGGCATATCGGTGCAAGAGGCGAAACCAACCGATTTGAGATATCATCCGCCTTCATGACCCTATATTCCAGCTCCAATAGTCTTGAAACTTAACGAAATGCACTGGATACAATGTAATCATTCTCCCTTCAGTTCAACATTATTGCCTTGAGATTTGAGCCGCTTAAGCAAGCTTTAGGAAGGTAGCGAATCAAAGATGATGCGGGAGTGGAGGTTAGGACTATGAATGCCCATGCGTGTAGTGAGTAACATCGTTCTACGTTGAATTCAAGGAGGGATCCCCATACAAGCAAAAGGAGGACTAATTTTTTTTTACCGAATAGAGCCACGTGAGGTATAAAATGAAAGGCCTCGATTGATACCTTCAAAGGTGGCCTTAGTTCTAACATTTGATACAAAAAAGAAGTTGTGGGCCGGGAATTGATCATTTATTTCAAGAACTCTTCTTAAGAAGCTACTCAACCGAAAACTCTGAAGAAATCACCAAGCTGCCACTATTCAGTATCTAGGCTCCGAAATACCCCCACACCGATATCTGCTCAAATAAAGTTAGCAGTAGTATATTAGTAAAATTTTAGAAATTGAGTATAACCCCTACTTCAAGTTCACCCTTGAATTGCAGTAATATAGACTATAGCATAGAGAACGATACCGTAATTTAGTGGAAATGACACTACTACTAACCAAAGTAATAGGTCAAAATTGTGGCTTTTATGCAAATGTACTCCAATCTAGGACTTCAAATGTAAAATAAATAGTCTGACATAATATGTCCATATATACATGTACATTACAAGCTAGGTGCAGATGGGACAAATGTCCACTCAAATAGTCTTATATAAGAAATACAACCTTTCATACGTGAAGCGTTCAGCTGCCGGTATCCCGTCTTGTTCTTCTTGCTGCCTTGGCTAGAAGATGCAACAAGAGTTAAATTCTTTCTGTAGCGGGGCAGATGACAATAGGATATTTGGACATAGCTGCAAAAATCATGCCGTTTCTGGAGACTAAAAGGCTGCGCCCCTGATGAGATCTCAGCACCAGGAAGCACTCCTTACATCTAGGTGACCTAATGAAAATTAGTCAATTTCGTCACCTTATGATAGTACAGTTTCAAAATTTTGTTGTTTAAATCTCGTCCTCCTGCGAGAAGTTCGTAAAGTTTAAACTTTAAGGTGGAAATCCAACTTCACCGACAGATTATTTGGGGTGCAAGATCCAATCAAGTGGGAAACCCGAAACTCGACGCCTCAGATGTGAAAGGTTTTGCTGATTTTTAATGTAAGAATATTGGGTACACGATCGTTCCATTTATACAGTTCGTAGTGTATATACGTTGAATATACCCCATATTCAATACAAAATGGTATTCACATTTTATATATTAGCAAATAGTAATTTGACACGAAAGAGGCAAGTTTGACCTCTCAAAACTTTGTTAATGATATCTACAAAACTTTCTAGTACGCAACTTCATATTAAAACCTATATTACAGCAATTTTACGAGCCTAAGATGAATTTAAGGGGGTTTGTATTAAATTTGCCAATAATATACTATTATTAACTTTTTTTAGAGATTTTTCCGTTGGGTAGATTCTGAAAACGAGTCATTGAAGTAATTGACCATCTTTGGCCCTCCGCATTCCTTCCCTTTACAATCAATCTATACCTGCTTCTGAAAATACCAATCAAAACCTTTCATTTGATACCCCATATGGCTATATTCGGTGAAAACAAATGTTGAACCCATCCTTTAGGTATGTGGGGGCCTCCACGTGTCCTTCACGCATTCCAAAGTTTCTACCAAATTTAGTGTTAGTAAATATAGCCATTTCTGAACAAAGTGCCTGTAACAGACAAACTGTAAACCAATTTAGTTGATTTTAGGAGGGCCTCAAAATATATCTAATATTGGTATCTTATGAAATATCAAAAATTTACTGGGAAACCTCCAGTACTCCGTTATGGAAGACAAATTTTTGCAGAAATAGAATCACAGTACGAATCATGAGACAGGAATGTTTTACACAAATCCTACTATAACTAATAAAGTCACAATAGGTCTAATTCGTACCTCTCTTATGAATTTACTGCTTCCTAAGACCACATTTTTAAATTTATCAATACCATCCTAACCGGAAATAACCCAGCCAAAGTACCTTAAAAAAGAAAAACAAAACCTTTCGTACCTGAAACACCGAGCTTCCGACCTTGCGGTTTTTGCGTTAATTCGTGGAAAAAAGGCACAATGATAGCGCATTAAGAAAAAACATTCGAAGAATATTGTGTAAAATTTTCATGAAAAAATATTAAAAACTAAAGCAATGGCAGCAATTATTCGGAAGCGTTTCGGAAAAAAGTAGAATTGCAGTGCCCCTCATAACTCGGTGCTGGATCATCTGAAATCAGAAAAAAAATTCTTCCATTAGATGATTACTTCCCCGCGTCACTTTGGAAGGGTTTTTCGAAATTTCAATTTTTCACTTTTTGGGAACACTTTGAAGTGAAAAACGCAATTTTTGCGGAAAGAATGGGCTAATTTATTATTGCAAAATAAAAAAATATTAAAAAATTTTAAAAATAAAACTCTTTGAGTTGTGAGAAAAACTCTTTTAAGCTTCAAACACTAAAAAAAATTGGAAATAAAACGTTCATAAACGAGCTTTATCGGCTTAGCTCACACTGGATCACCACAAAAGATGATGCCTCCTATAATCTGCTTTTCAGATCCCAGCTTCACTGGGCTTATCGGGTCCATTCATAGCCGCTTGGTCCTCTGACATTTCGCTCCAGGAAGGCATATTCATAGACTGATTTGACGGCATCCAAAACATCCTTGGGAAGAGCAATATACGCGTGTTTGAACGAATCCAATGCATTAGCAGCTGCAGGTTTTTGCCATTCGCACCACGAGTCCACGCTGAGTCATATATAAGGCAGATGATGTTTTCCTGGTGTCCAATAGCCCCACTCCTCATTTTCGGCTTTATTTTCTGGTCTGATTGCTCCCCATCCCAAATGGAGCGACTCCGCCTCAAGGAACGCAGGATCTTTCGCCACTGCGCCAACATCTTTAAAAACGAAGACCGCTCCAAGTACATTTCCAACCAGATCCTCTACGAGTTCTGTCAAACCCCACGCATCGATGCCTTCCTTGCCCGTCATGCCCTCAACTTCCTGGTCAAGTGTCAATCCCATCCCAATCCTCTTGTCACCAAAGCCATGCAGATCGAGATCGTTGAAGATAACCTTCTTCGGGCTCATCTGTTCCCCCAGATTCTCTTATCCCTCCAGTCCCAGAACCGTCTGTTCGTTGCCCTAGGTAGAGTAGTCTTCTACACAGGTAACTTCTCCGACTCCCAATTTTTTAAACCTACCCATCACTAGCGCCCCTCCCAGCTGTTAAGTCCCATCCCTCTCCCGCATGTCACCCATCCTACCCCAGTCCTCCCTGTTTTTATATATGCTAAACGAGTCGAGGTTTTTTTCGACTTTTCCTCCAAAATGACATGTATATACTTTTTCACATAACCTTTTTAGCAATAAGTTAGGTTAAGCTTTATGTTATACCTTAGATTAAATTTAACTGTTAAGGTAGTCCCTAAGTTAGTTTATGTTGATTCATTCCAGGAAATAAAAAATTATTGTTTTTTGCTGGTCTCCAATAGCGAAAATAATCTCAAGCAACTTATCCAAAAATGGAATGATCGCCTGCATGCAACACACTGTCAGATTGAATCTGAATAAAGCTGAATTTTTGACGACTGATCCCCATGAAGCAGGCGCTATCTATCTGCCCAACTAAGCGATTTCAATATCTCAGGTCAATGCTAACTGCAAATGGAGAACTGCTTTGTGTTTCCATAAGTGGTGTTCTTTGTGATCGACTTATCATCGAACGTCTCAAATCTAAAATTTACTGAAATGTCGTCCGCCCTGTCGCCCTTTATGGTTCTGAGTGTTAGCGCGTCTCGCGGTAATGGAGACGAAGATGTTGCGTTTGACTAGTGACATAACATGACTTGATCATATCCGAAATGAGGATATCCGCGATCAATTTGGGGTTGTATCGATCGTGAAAAAAATTGCAAGAGAAGCGTTTTCGATGGTAATTCGCGCTAACGAGAATTCACTTACTAATATTGGTCTGAAAATCGACCAAAAGGCCGGCCGAAACAACAATGGCTTGATACGCCAGATGGGGATCTGAAATCCTTGCGATTGCATCCAGATTAGGCTTTTGATGAAACGAAATGGCGAAACCGATCACGATGAAGCGACCCCGCTTGTGAACGGGACAAAGGCTGAAGAATAAGAAAAAGATACCCGAAATATGATCAATTTACTAATATTTTATCTCTTAGGGAGAAGTAATTTGACGCGAAATTATCAATTATGTTAATAATTGCATGATTCCCACCAAACTTCCCAATATGATGTTTCCCTTTAAAGTCTATCTTGCTGCAAAATTTTGCGGATCTAGGGTGAACTTAATGTACAACCCAAATGCAATTCGAATAATATAACTAAACGAAGTATTGTCAGAATATGATAAAAGGCCTTTAAAAGTCATATGGGTACCTCCTGGAAGCTTCCCTTTTGTATTGGAAGTTCTGCTTAATGTGAAACGTATACGGAATTAATAACCACATTTAATTACCACAGGGCTCGGGTTTGAGAAGCCATCTTTTATTTCGCAAGGAGACTAAATTGTCAATTATTCCTTTTCTACTCCCAAAAATCTAGAAATTTCCCCGTCATTCAGACTGTAGAACTGTCTCCCCGCTTTGATTTCAATCGGCTGCGACATAAAAGTGGAAAAATTAATTCAATAGGCGTCATTCGTTATAGACTATGTAGCAATACTCGTACTTCCAAATATTCGATTATGATCGTCTAGTTTCAAGCAATTGAAACTTATGACATTATGCTGACAACAGTGAATTTATTGGAATACTTTTACAATATTTAGCCACAGATTGGAAGCTTTAACGCTGATAATAGTAATATTCCTTGATTTATCTTTTGAATATTGAGTTCAAAAGATTATGGATTGACAAATGTTATAAATTACAATGATCGGCTTTGGAACCGAATAGAAATATTGCTGATGGGGCCAACTATAATAAGAACAAATTAAGGGGTGATTTATTTATTAGATACTGAGCCATTAAGCATCATTGTAAATGTTCCTACTTCTGAAACTTAAGACAAAAGTAGTGAAGGCAGAGAATACCATATATGTATAGTGTAACATATTACTTGAATGATAGTTTATGATTCCAATAAATACTAAATAATATCAAACACAAACACCTTTGATTATAACCGAGTCAATCAATAAGTCGTCGAAACGAAACGAAACTTCATTGTCATCCTATACATCGACATTAGTACTGCAGGACATTTCATCATCATCATCATCAACGGCGCAACAACCGATATCCGGTCTAGGCCTGCCTTAATAAGGAACTGCAGACATCCCGATTTTGCGCTGAGGTCCACCAATTCGACATCCCTAAAAGCTGTCTGGCGTCCTGGCCTACGCCATCGCTCCATCTTAGGCAGGGTCTGCCCCGTCTTCTTTTTCTACCATAGATATTGCCCTTATAGACTTTCCGGGTGGGATCATCCTCATCCATACGGATTAAGTGACCTGCCCACCGTAACCTATTGAGCCGGATTTTATCCACAACCGGACGGTCATGGTATCGCTCATAGATTTCGTCATTGTGTAGGCTACGGAATCGTCCATCCTCATGTAGAGGACCAAAAATTCTTCGGAGGATTCTTCTCTCGAACGCGGCCAAGAGTTCGCAATTTTTCTTGCTAAAAACCCAAGTTTCCGAAGAATACATGAGGACTGGCAAGATAGTCTTGTACAGTAAGAGCTTTGACCCTATGGTGAGACGTTTCGAGCGGAAAAATTTTTGTAAGCTGAAAGAGGCTAGGTGGTCAAAGGGTAGTATAGGTCCCAGGGGGAAACGTGGATTGGTACCCACGATGGAGTATAAAACCTGGGAAATGCCTGCTGAACCAACACCAACAGCTTTACTACCAAACTCTATCTCTACCTCCACGTGGTGACCGCTGGGAGCTCTTTCTTAACGAAAAGCTGCAGACGGAGAAGGATGAAGGCGAGTCTCCCGCGCCTAAAAACGGGACAAATTGTACCAACTGGTCCTCCAGGTTGAGGGTTGGGTAGGGCTGACAACCCTACACGGAAAACAACTTGTTACGAAGCCACAACAGGAGTCTCGGACTGCAGGACATTTGGAGACAAAAACTAGCAATTTTCTTTCTGTAAGCAGCTTGCAGCTCCTTAAACGTTCTGACCGTTGCCCTTTTCATCAGCATCGGTATCTGGAAATTAAGAGAAGTCAGTTGGGCCCTTGGGCATATTCTTGTAACCGTAATGATCGACTCATAATCCACTCTTTGGATTTTCTGGAACTCCCTGCCTGCCGTGCTCATTTAATTGTGTCCGCCCTACCGTACCGTATATAATCGTTGGCCTCCATACTATAGTATATAGTATTTTTGGATTGGACCATTATTTCTTCCCTCTTATGGATCTTAAACAATTCTTGTAAGTTTTTTTAAATATGAATAGTTCTGATGAATGTTTCCCAAAGTGTTGTCTGATGCTACTGAATACTATAACCTGGAATTTCGATCAAATTCACTCACTTTGCAGCGAGTAAAAGCGCACAAAAGTACTCCTACCTTGATGAAAGTTCAAATGTCGGTAAAAGTAATAAGCGTAGCCATGACTTCTAAGGCAACTAAACTCTACAGTACTGAAATGCAATTAACGCAATTGCAATGAACTGAACATGCTTTGCAAAGTGTTTGTCACCCTATTTGATTACGCATATTCAAATCTGATATTCATTTGAATTTATTAGGGTAATCAGGTCACGTATGTAGCGAATCCATGCGCACTTGCAAACTAACGTAACTGCATTGTTAACGCATTACACTCATTACCCGCAGAATAAGCGAACAAACGAGATTTGAGTATTCAATGACCGTAGGTAATGGGGTTGTATTAAAATCAAGAGAATTTTTCTAGTCTTATGTCTTTCCGAAATGGGAAATTCTTTCAGTAATGATTGTGTTTTCTCAAAGAAACGTATTAAAGAAAATTCAGAATACCAGTTAGAACCGAAAACCTATTATGTAAATATTGAAAATAGATTTGGACAGCAGGATGGACTAATTTTCTTTTGAGAGCCAGTTGGGGGGTCAAGTAGAATACAATAAACAATTTGGGGCCCATGATTACAGAAACCAGGAAATTCGTCTTGCCTCCAAGTAAGAAGACTTTGTTAATGGGTGAAAGGGAGATCGAATCACCAAAAACTGGAGCGAAAATATCCATATTTTTGAAGTAACTTTGGAAGCACTAGCCTGCGGAGCAAGTGACAATGCTAAAAGACTCCAATTTGTGTCGAGCATGAGCCATTGGGGCTCTACCTACGAGGTTGTCATGCTCTTACTCTAAATACCTTCGGCTCTGGTGCAAAGAGGGACTTCCTCAATACCTCCAGTTACTGAAAAGGAAATGCAAAAAACCTACCAACGTATTTTGAACAACAAAGCTCCGGGATTGGTCTTTGAAGCACCATGGGATCCATCTGTTAGAAAGAGCGATACACAATAAACTGCTTCGTTCATTGAGAGAATCAGTGGTTCATCAAAGCGGGGGAGAAATTTGAATGTGGTGGGCTACATAACTCGATTAATCGTGAATTGCCTTACAGGGAGAGTCCCTACATACTAGACGGATAAAGGGTCTCGATAGTATATTGCTACAATAGAAGTTCCTCAAACCTCCTTATGAAGAACAATATATAATGAAATGGCTGGCATCCGCGTTCCAAAGGAGGCAGCGAATATCAGTTTTGCGTAAGATCTGGAGGGAGTTGTAGTTACGAAGCGTTTCCAAGACACGGCGGAGAAAAAGGCGAAGATGGTCCTTGTCAGCACCCGCAGAAAAAGCACAAAAGTCATCTAAAAAGCGTTGATTAAATACTTGGTGGTGATGATCAATATCAGGATGAGTTTCAAGGGGTACTTAAATTATGGCGGGGAGAAGGTAGCAAAGATAGCATATGTTTTGTAAGAAGGATGCCTAACATCGAAAGACAGAAGTGCAATTGCAGGATGTCCTCCACATCCTGCTATATACATTAGCTACATTACCTAGCATCGTGAATGGGAGGAGAATGGTTTCGCTATATCTTCTAATTGCACTGAGACGTTGCCGCACCTTTAGAATACCAATAAATGATGCGGGACAAACCCGAAAATTGTCTTCATAGATATTCTCACAATTGAGGCACATTTGCGGGTTGCGGATTTCCGAAAAGCAATTGAAAGGAAATTATAGAAAAGATGGCACCAATGGTGAATAAAATGAAATATACTAGTCCCGTTCGAAGTTCAACATTATTTTTTATCAAAAAAAAAATACACGGTAATTTTGAAATTAACACAACATCAATTTATTTCCGTTTTTATGGTGTCTTGGGAAAAAAATGATCTCACTTGGAAAAGCACATAGACCTCTGTGATGTGGTTTGAAATTAAAAAAAAAATTTGTTTTCATACTATAGCCTAATCATAAGGTGTCCAAACTCGAATATAAAAATATTTTTTTAAAAATTAAAATATGCCGAGATTTAAAAAAAAAAATCGTTTTTCATTCCAAATAATTTAAAAAAATAATAATAATTAATTTATTATTACAAAGTTAAATATTTTTGACACTCCTCACCTAGATATGTATATATGGAACAACAGATTCAAAATTCAGCTAGGTCGGGGATCATGCCTGCTATCACACAAGCTGCTTCCCCTGATGTTGTACGGCAAACGCACGGCGTTCGCAATGCACTCAATTGATATGGGGCTGCAATTTTTTTCTATTTGCTTCCAACTTCAAAGACGCTGCCCAGACTGAAGCTGCATAAAGCAAGGTGGAGCTGACAACTCTCGAGATCAGGAGCCGACGGCTTTGTCTAGGACTACCTATATTTGGTAACATTCTTGCCAACAATGCAGCCACTCTGGGAGCTTTAGTTGCTAAATTTTCAAAATGGCGCTGAAATTCTGTCATTAGTCAACCATGACTCCTAGGCATTGGCTGCGACTGTATGATGTGTTCACAAATCCTGATCTTTATCGACGTTTGCTCCCTTCGCTTGATAATCGAAACTACCTCGATTTTGTGCTCCGCGAGCATCAGACCAGCTTCCTCTAGCCAAGCATTATCTCAAAAACCGCCTCGTTTGTGAGTACCTCGATCTCATCAATATCTTGCGCCACGATAGTCACTTCGGTATCGTCTGCAAAGTCAATGATTGTCACTCCTTTGGGTAGTTACAACTTTAAAATCCCGTCATACATTATTATCCACAGGAGAGCACCGCGTAATGATCCTTGTGGCACCCCGCAGGTTGTTGTATACGTCTTAGGCCCATCGTCCGAATCGTAACACAATATCCTTTCCCGGAGAAATTCCATGACTATGTGCACCCGGTATTTAGGAGCGCCCAATTTAACTAAAGCCGAAATTATTTTGCTCCATTTTGCCGTCTTAAAGGCATTCTTCACGTCGAGAGTAACTACCGCGCAAGATTTATTGGCTCAATTACTTTTTCTGATGATGGCATTGACAATTGGTCTTGCCTTTTGAAACCAGAACTGTCTGTCTGGGAGCCCACCCTCTTTTTCTGTGATTGATGCAAGCCTAATGAAGATCACCCGTTCGAAAAGTTTTCCGATGCCGTTTAGCAGGCACATAGGTCTATAAGACGAAAGATCACCCAATGGTTTATTTGGCTTCGGGATCAGCACAAGCTTCTGTTTCCTCCACTGTTCCAGGAAAATCCCATCTATGAGGCACGTCGTAAATATTTCAGCAAGCCACCTTGGAACTGTTTCGACGGCCACTGTCAGTGCTTTATTCGGAATGCCGTCTTAACCTTGGGCTTTATTTTCAGCAATCTTCTTCGCGGCTCCCAGGACTCCTTCAATGGTTACCTCGGGAATTTCACCGGGATCTATCTGGACAGTGGGTAGGTTCGGTTCACTTGAAATTTGTGGAAACGATATCCCGCAGCAAATTAGGGTTGGTGATCGGCGGTGAGTGCTTACCCTTGATTCATGCTATAACTGCCTTGTATGCACCTCCCCGTGTGTTGAAGTCCGCTTACTTGCATAACCTCTTGAAGTGTTCAGCATTACTTCTAGAGATGGCTTCTTGCAATTCTTTCCTCGCCTTCTTATATCGATTGTGCAACTTTTCAGTCTCAGATCGATTTCTGGTACATTGGCTGTGTCTTCTGACTTTAAGGCGAACTTTACGAGGTTCTTCGATTTCGGCATTCGACCAAAAGTTCGTTTGTTGAGTACCATGCGGCGGGGCGTGGAAGCGTCACACGCTTTTTGTATCTTTTCAAGAACCTATGCCACCTTTTCTCGTGCATTTCTCACCAGCATCGCACTATCACTAACAAAGTTATAATAAGTCAAAGTTGTCACTTCTTTGGAAATTCTAGATTTTGAATGTCAATATCACCCGAAAGTGGATATTCTAACATATTATATGCGTATATTACGTGTTACGTACTAATGAGACAAATTCACACTCAAATGTCTTTATAAAGGAAATACACAAAACCTATCATACCTGATGGGTCCAGGTTCCGGTTTTTCGACTTGTTAAGATTTTGTGTGATACAAAACCTTATTAGAATCGAATCGATATCTCTCTGCACGTCTGTGTATCTGTCTGCCACACCCGATTTATTCGGAAACGGCTATACCGATTGTCACGAAAATTGGTGAAATCACGTGGTCTGTTGTTCCCTTTACATGCAGCAAGTGGCGCAATTTTGTACTAAGTTTGAGGGCGGCTCCCCATACGTGTGAATGGAGGGTGCAATTCTTTTTTTCACAGAATGTAGCCATGTGGGGTATCATATGAAAGGGCTCAATTGGTACTTTCTAAAACTGATCTCATATTTCATATGAAGTGGAAGGTACGGGAGTGAGGGAGCTCAAAATATGACCTTCAAAAAGTGTAACAGGTCTCGTTCTCAGAACCTATCCAACAAAAAAATCTGAAAAAAAAGTCACAGTGGTGTATCTGAGCGAAATCTAGGCCTCAAAATACATCCCGTTCCAATATTTGTACAAATAAAGTTAATAATAGTATATTAGCATAATTTAGAAATTTTGCCGGAAACCCCCCTTAAGTTCAAAAATTTGGTACTTAAGGATAACATAAGGCATAAGTTTGAAGAAAATCCAACTGTTATAACAAAGTTAGAGAAAGTGAAACTTTTACATTTTGTGTTAGTTTTGTGGCACGCACAACTTCACGTTGCCAAAGACATACTAAGACAAGATCAATATAAACCAATGCAGAACTTAAAACTAGTGACATACATGCAACTTTCATCGCCACGCTGCTCCCTGCGCAGAGGTGAGGAGGCGTCTGTTAATTGCCCATACCCTGGACGAAATCGTTAGCCATTCTTTCTATTTTTCGAAAAAGGGAAGCCTGGGAGAACCAACAGTTTTATTCCATTTTATGCAGGATGGAGCTCTTTGCCACAACCCGATCTGTAAAAATATCTTTGAAAAAAAAGTCCCTTTGCTGGATCGGTCAAGTAATAGTGCTGAAATGAAGTCAATCCACGCTGCTCCTAGAGCAGAGGTGATGCAACGTCTGCTCAGTTGGTTCTGTCCTGGTATGAAACCCTAAGTCGTCTTCACCTCTTAATTTTTGCTCTATTTAGATTTTATCAATAAACCCAAATTGTACCCTAGCTTGTAGTGAGCTCGCTATCAGTAAAGCACGCGGTGCAGTAGATAGATTCACTATCTTCTTCCGAAACGAAAACTAGGTTCGACAACCGATTCCTGCAAATGGAGGCCCAAAAACTTCTTCATAAAAACTAATTAAGCGTTAATGTTAGACGTCAGCAGGGCAAAAAATCGCCATTCGCCATTGGCCACATTCCTCAGGCCTGCTTAATAGTAAATAATCACCTTAAACACATTATTTCCTTGATACTCCTAGCTTTGTAAGGGTACATAGTTCATAATACGCAGAATATTGTAATGTGCTATTTTACAAAGTAGCACATCAGACTAGAATTAGTTAAAAGCAAAAAAAAGTAGATCAAATTAGAAATAAGTATTTATTTATGTAATTAGGTTGGATCAGGTTAAGAAAGTCAAATAAATCGGGTAGTTTGGTAATATTGTTACGTTGGTCAAAAAATATCAAACTAAAGTAATTAAGCAAATTTAAACTAGAATAGAATATTGAGGAGGTCAAAGAGTCCACCAATTGAAATAATAATTAAATTTAAGATAGAATTATGCACGTAGTATATCGTTAAGCAATATTCAAAAATAAAACCAAAATAACAAAAGCACCCATCGGCTGAGTGCGGTCCTACTTTACCACGGTTGCGGGGAGCGCAGCAGCGGGAACGGAACAAATAGTGATACTGGGCGTAACCGCCAACAAAGAGCGGTTTTCAATTCAAAAAAGATAATATTTGAAAAGCTTGTAAAGGACTCTACAGGGGTTGCACAAACAGTAAATCCACTGGTCTCCAACTAGTCACTATGTACATTAGAATTATTGAAAGTCACTCAGTTCTTTCATCTATTATACTTATGCTGCGAAAGTGATCTTCTGGATTTAGCCAAATGAATTGATAATGATCTGATATTTGCTAATTTAAAACCACAGCACTTGACTGTTAATGGGAAGATCAAACATGAGGCCCCAACATACACACATGCATAGATGTACACATATGGATTTATGTAAATTATGTTAATTGCAAGAATCTTCCCCGATGTTGATTCTCTGAGAATTCTGCATAGATACAGATCGCTGCAATTAGGAAAATAGTACCAAGTGCTTACATGTACTCGTCCATATGTATCTGCGTGTGTGGACTCATAAGTGTCAGCAAACATACCATTCATATGGAAATGTGCGTGGAATGAAAGTGAGCATGAATTAAACGGGGCAGAAGTGGCAGCTTTTATCGGTGCAGACTAGACAGACTTCTGGATAAGTTCTAGCTCACGCACTGACACACTTTGCATTGATTAAGATACTTGAATCATTGTGTATTCACCCATAATACAATAAAATGTTAATATCTTGATTGAGTCTGTTGGTCAGTAGTAGGAGGTACTATCTTTCTATTGAATTTTATAACATAATAGTGTAATCTGATTACGTGCATGCGTTACATTATGTCAATATTGAGTGCATAAAATTATATGTTATGTAAAATATAGATTAACTCAAGAAACTCTAATTAGATTTGCGCGACTTTAACAGCTTTGATTTATTCAAGATAGTTACACATATTTGAAATATTGGATACAAGAAATAATTTCGGGATCTTTGAATACGCCTGAAACTGGAAGTTTAGTTCCTCAGGTCTGAAAGGTTTCATTACTATTTATATTTGCTTAGCAGGTGAACTTGATTATATTTATTGGGTTGAAGGAAATTCTAAAGTGGCTGCTATGTAGTATAACTAGCAAGAAAATTCCTGGGGTGCGTATAGGCATTTAGTATACCACGTATCCCATGCATGTTGGACATATTATTAGACACACTAAGAATTTTATATACTCGTAAATTCATTTCCCTCGACGATTACCTACCTTCTCGTTGTGAAGGAGCTCAGTAAGGAGGATCCTCTGGGCAATCAGAGGTGAAACCTGAAGTTAAGCGGTAATCCAAACCCCAAGCCAAGGTGTGACCACCCTGCCGAGAGCTGAATGGTCATAAATCACTATGAACTCTGTTGTACAGGCGACCTCCAGTTTCAAATAGCCTAGTCTCGGCAAAAATGGACTCTGCCGAGATCAAATTATTTTCCCCGGTAACACAAAGATCATCGCCCCAACTAAGAAAAAATTAAAAACCGAAAGAACAAAAGAAAACAACAACACTTCGATCATAACGATAAAACCCTGAACTGAAGACGGTTTCCGAACCCCATCCAGCGTATCACCGTTGCTTCGGCCGGCCTCTTGGTCGTTTACCATCGACTTCGATGTTCAGACCAATCTTGGCACGTGAATCCTCGCTATTCCACGATCCCACCCACGAACCCAATATCTATTGCGGATATCCTCATTTCGGATGTAACCAAAACATGTCACGCCATTTGTCCAACGCAGCATCTTCGTTTCCATTACCGCAAGACGCCATTTACTGTCTTTTATAGTCGGCCAACACTCAGCACCATAGAGAGCGACAGGACGGACGACATCGCGGGAAATTTTAGATTTGAGACGTTCGTTGATATGTCGACCACAAAGAACACCAGTTGTGGAACGCCACTTCATCCAGGTTATGTTAATGCGTGAAGCAATTTCATCACGCAGTTCTCCATTGGGTGATAGTGTTAACCCGAGGTATTTAAATCGCTCAGTTCTTGGCAGGTCACTGCCATAGATAGTGATTGAGTCTGTTTCATGGGGATCGGTCGTCAAAAATTCAGTTTTATTTAGATTCAATTTGAGACCGTGTTGCATGAGGCGATCATTCCATTTTTGAATAAGTTACTATACCCCCCATACTTCCAACTTTACTTTTCGGAGCGTGGTAGAGCAGAGAGAGAGAGTTTTTCTGGCACTAAGTGTTATCGTAGAGCATACCAGATGAGTTTATGTGACAAACGGTCAAACGCTTTCTCCAGATCCAGAAATGCAATGTAAAAAGGACCATGCTTCTTATGGTGTTTCTCCATGAATAACCGCGCAGCGTGTATTGCATCAGTCGTTCCGCAGTTTTTGACAAATCCGGCTTGATTCAGGGTTACTTCAACGATTTAGCGAATACGGTTGTCAAGAATGCGTTCAAAAATCTTCATGGTATGGAAAAGTAACTAAATCGAACGGTAATTTGAACATTCCGTGAACGCCGTGAAAAAGTGAATAGTGCGATCAGCTAATATAATGGTCAGCTTCATTACCCGACCATCAAATCGTTCGACTTCTTTAATGGCGTCTGGGAAACCCTCTCAGATGGCAATGCTAACACTAGCCACTATCGCAGCTTTTGATACCAGACAATCGACTTTCTTGCAGAGCGAAGGGCTCTTGCGAGTTCCTCGGTCTTTCTAGTTAGAGCGCCAACATTTAGCGTGCAGACACGTATTTGTTTTGTTCGGACTAACTTACTTACGCCCTGGCGCCGTCCATGTGTCAATGGCCCTTGCATTGCCCTAGCATTTTCCCGAGGCTTCTTACTCGATCCGTTTATTTTGTTTCTAACGACATTGGATGCATTTTCTTGGTCGACCTATCGGACCTGTCACCAAGAGAGATCTGGTAAAATCTAGCATAGTGTAATAACTCCAACTATACTTTATTTATCTCTTTCTCTGATCTTAGCATTTTATTGTTGGTCTACAAAGGATAGCACAAAGTACGTTGCCTCAAACCCTTATCTTTTCCGGGTGGGACCAGCATAGCATGTTGGAGTTACGGTTTCCGAACTACCATCGTTTAAAAAAGCGCTTTCTCTCTGCTATTTGGCAGCTGAGCATGAGAAAAAGCGGATAGGCCATAAACTTTCATAACTATCGGCGTTCCTCAACAGGATATTAAAAAGGTTCGGGAACAAACGGGCTACCGGCTCTACTACGGGGCTTAGGACTGATACATTACAAGTGTCGACTCCTAAAACCATTGAAAGGGGCACCATCATCTGAATCGTCAATGAAATGCCATATCTCTCAGATAAATTTGCAACATTGTAAAGCAGAGACTGCACTTATCAGTCGCCGGATCAATAGCGACATGTATATACCTCATACAAGGACCATGGGTTGTTGGTGGGGAAATAAGGGGTTTAAACTTCCGACTTGCTGACTTGTTGTATGCTAATGGAAGTATAGACCCCGCTTCTGTATCAAGCTATCTTGATTAACAACCTATCTAATGGTGACACCACAAAGATCAAATTGAATATAAAAAGGCAACAGGAAGGTAGGGAGATGCTATGGTACTCTGCTTATTTCACTAAGAGCTAACCAAGATGGCAAAAGTAAAGGCATGGGAATAATAGCAGGATGTGATGTTAACGCCCACCATATATGCTGGGGAAGTTCCCACATCAACGCGAAAGGAGCGAAACTGTATCTGGTAGGGCGAATTGCAGATCCTTAATTTAAGTAATGAACCAACTTTTTTTCAACGTGGTCAGGCAAGAAATCAACGACATTGCGGCTCTTCTCGGAGGGTAGAGAGTATCCAACGATATCGCGCTCTCTTATCACGTAATGGGCATAGATCTACCTCCACTAACTCCATTTCGGAATCCACATAAGACAGATTAGGCGACGTACAAAACGGAACTGGCACCTAATTTACGATCCCTGGGAAACGCATCAAATCCATTTCTGCAATTGAGAAAACAACCCAGATAATCACAACTAGCATGAGAGAAACTTTCAAAAGAGTTGCCCACTGATGATGCCAAAGGAGGTTAAAACACCATCGTGGAACTCGGATTTGGCGAAACTGAAAACTACAAGGGTGCTCTTCAACCGAACTCTAAAATCTGATTCAGCTAGTGGCTGGATTCGGTACAAAAGGGCCACCTCTGAAGAATAGCATAAGGTCAGCCAAAAGATCACCATGGAGACGCTTTTGCGAAGAAACTAACTCGCTTGAGGCAACCTCAAAACTAAAGCGGATCCTTGTCAAACAACGTAGCCAGCAGTAAGGTTATCTACGTTTACAGAGCGGCAGGTACACAGAACGCGATGAATAAACGGCAAACCATTTGCTTGAAATGCACTTCTCAGGCAGTAACCAAAATCTCATCTCGGAGCCGACGGACACATACAGCCCTCAACCGAAAGATTTGACTCTGGCATCTCACTGGAACAAGTGAGATGGACATTTAACTCGTTCCATAGATACAAGTCTGTAGGTCCGGATGGCATTATTCCTGCTCTTGAAGTAGTGGATGCCCTGGGTCTTCACATTAGGAATATATACCGTGCTTGCTTAGCACACGCTTATATTCCAACCAACTGGCGTGATGCCAGTGATGGTAATATTGATTCCCAACCCACTGAAACCCACCTACACAGACGCAAATAACTCCCGACCGATCAGTATAACTTCCTTTCTCCCAAAATGACTCGAAAAACTAATAGATTGGTTCATACAGGATACATATATATCTAGGTGCCCACTTCACTGTAAGTAACATGCCTATCCACGGAGGCAGGACTCGCTTTGATAAGGTGATGTTCAATAAAGAATACGCTTTAGGCACATTTATGGACATCGAAGGCCCTTCAATTATGCCTTATTCGCGGCGATTTATAAGGCGGCAAGAGAGCATGGAATCCATCCTCTGTTAATCAGTTGGATCTCTCACATGCTAGAGTGGAGAAAGATCCACATATTGGCCAGAACGAAGACTATTGAGGCAGGATGTCTTAAGGATTGCCCACAGGGAGGCGTTTTCTCTCCTCTGTTATGGCTGCTAGTTATGGCTCCTGGACACAAAAGTCTTCGCTTAAGCATTTGCGAACGATCTAGCCGTAATAATTATCAGCAAGTTTGCAGACACAGTTTGTATCCTTTTGAATGTAATACTGCATGTAATTCACAGTTGGCGCCTCCATAATGGACTCACGGTAAACACTAGCAAGACTGGACTAGTTATGTTCACTAGGAACCCTCCATAATGGACTCACGGTGAATCTTAGCAGGGGCAAAAATTCAGCTGGTACAAACAGTCAAATATTTAGGAGTACATCTCGACTCCAAGTTAACGTGTAGCCGCCGTATCCAGGAACAATACCAGGTACTAATCCAGCAGATTGCTTTGTTGCTGCAGGTTTGCGATAGATATGACCTAGGGACTTTCACCAAAACGGATTCATTGGATGTGTACATCCATAATAAATCCTATTTTGATGTATGCATCGTCTGGTGGCCGAGACTGAACTTTGCTAAAAGAAGGACACAGATTCAGAGGCCCAGTTGTCTATATATTACTGGAGCAATGAGTAGCGCGGCGACCGCAAACATCAGGTGGCTCTGATGCTCGCCTATCATATGGTTTCCAGATTTGTCTTTGAAAAAACATACTCCGCCATAACCACCAAAAGAGAAATGGTCGATAAATGGCCACGAGTCTTTTGGGATCACAAACTTAATAATGTTCACGAACGTGTCAGCCATGGAAGACGGACCGAGCGCAGGGGTGTTCTCGAAAAATCCGATTATGAAAATGGTTTAACCTCTCGAAAAAACGTCGACCATATTCTAGGCGGAGATTGGCAGCAGAAGAATGTTTGCGGCAAAAATGGCGGGGTCGCACCATTCGAATCTGTTGCGACACTCGGGCAACATTATCAGCACTGAACAGCAACGATATATCAAGCCAGTTGTCCAGGCCAACTGGCTGGTTGTCATCAGGTGCTGCTGAAACTTGGCCAACTGAACGAAATATCCACTGTGGTGGGGCCAGAACCAGCTTTTGGAAGCCCTCCATCCACTATTAAGCCTACTCTGAAAGGAGAAATTGGAAGGACTCACAAAACCGAATGGGAAAATTTGAACTTCTGCTGGCAGATGAAAATCTTTGTAAATAAACTAGGGGCCGCATTTTTGTTGTCCCCTAAGAAGTTGGACATGAAAATCCTAGTAGGGCTTTTAACAGGACACTACTCATTACAGGATGGGCACGTATCACCCTAAAAAATTCCCATTCTAAACATATGCCCAGCTAATGAATTATGGCTAGGCAGAACGCCCACAATTCTCTTGCAAGTCTTCCTACCTTTCGATAGGATAAACTTTGAAGTATGTTTGGTTTTGACAAGGAAATTTTTGTATGTTTAGCAGCACTAAGACTCTGCCACCTGTCATTATGAGAAGCTTGTTCCCAGGTTTTAACAGCAGCATTAGTCACTGATACTGACACGCTAATTACTGGTTCCGGTCTGGGCATTGGGGAAAATTGAACCCTCTTTTGCTAAGACATCCGAGATTTCATTTCCCTTTACATCACAATGACGGGCTACCCAGAGTACCATATTGAATCTAGAAACAGAGTTCAATCAGTTTCTACATTATTAAATGATTTTTCAAGTGATCAAAGGACTGCTCAAAGCCCTCAATGCAACTTGACTAGCGCTACAGATTACGATACGACTGTCCTTCAACCAGTCCCCAAACACCTAGGTTGCCCCCCTTAAGATCGCATACATAGGACATAGGCGACATTTCAGCTGAACTCATTAGAACAGGCAGCTCATAGACCATGAAGCTATCCATAATTTGGTTCTCTATATCTGGAACCAAGAACAGATTCCGCAATAGTGGTCAAAAAGTTCATATACTGACGACGACTGACCAAAGATGAAAGTGAAGTCCAGTAAACCGCTGAATTTAGCTCATAGCCTTCTACCCGGTCCAACCAATTTTAAAAGCCAGCTGCATACACAGAAAAGCAAAGCCTCGAGTGTAGAAAACGATAATAAGACCTGTACTATGCTATGAATATGAAACATGGATCCTTACACAAACTTGCGAGAAACTGATCAATGTCTTCGAAAGGAGCATCCTAAGAGGAATAATAATAAGCCAAACGAGAGGACGACCAATAGTCAAATTGGTTTGATACAAAGTCTGAAAAATAATTAAACTTCAGAAGCTACACTAGGCCTACCTTTTTCGACGTATGGACGACACTTGAATGCTTAAAAGGGTTTTCGAAGAGGGGACAGAATGGCGAAGACCAGTGGGAAAATCCCGAAAGTGCTGGACAGATTCTGTTAAGGGAGACAGCGGACTACTGCTCGGATGCTCGAAACGGGGGGACGCGAACGATATAGATGAAAGAAAGTCAACCTCAAGCTCAAGGCCTGGGATAGGCTACTGACCCTCGACAACGAAGATACTATTCTTAACTTTATTTAAACTGGCCTCGAGCTAGGATATATTTTGAGACCTAAATTCCAAAGGTCTGCAATGTTTCCTAGTATTTTTCTACTTTCGTTGAGCGCCTTTTCTACCCTTTATATAGAGTCGGGAAGAGGATTGTTTTTCAACTTGAAAAAATTCCCATTTTTCAATTTTTCTTCTAAGACACTGTTGTATTCATTCGTTGCGTAAATCCGCCCATACTTTGGACCAAAGCTTGGCCAAAGCTGAAAATATTTTTTTTAAGAATTGCGAGGTCCTAAGTCCGCATCCATTTGAAGGCGAACCGGACCAAATGGGGAGCTATTTACTCCGTCTTTTTTTGATCCACGGACCCCTGGTTTAGGGCTTAGCATCCAAACTTTGAAAATGTTAGGTGATGACGGCTTTACGGTTTCGTACTAGGGCAGAGGCAAATCATCAGACGTTGCCTCACCTCAGCTGATTAACGCTCAATATAATTCGTAGTCATGTTGTATTCCACGAATTATATTAAGGAGCACTTAACATCTGCGAGCGGACACGGATTGCTTTGGAGACCACAATCAGAGTCCCCCCATGACTGACACAGCGGTACTGGTTTATACTGAGTGCAGGCTCAACATTTACTCCAATGGATGAGAGGCCTACCTATCACCTCTTTGGCAACTAAGGATTACAGCGCCCTAGTTGTACAACCCAACTGCATGGTTGAGCCCACAAGCAAGTCTGCCCGCGATATGGGCACAAACACAACCATCATGACACTCCCGCAACGGAGCTAACCATGAATAACTGAGCCAAGAGCAATTCTCCCGGACCAGATGCTGTCAGACAGGCATCCCGGTTTCTATGGCACCTTATACCCTCCCGTGAGTCTCCGTGGCAGCAGCCACTTCAGATGAGTCCCACTGCAGATTCGGTTCTGATAGCCCTCCTCGAGTGCACGGGAAAACTGAGACTATGTGAATGCTATATACTCCCCAATCGAGTAAACAGGAGATATACAAAAAACCAATGGAAAAAATTTGAAAAAATCCTTTCATGATGAGTATAACTAAAAGCGAGATCCTCGATCGTGTGGGAGAGAGGCATAGATTCTGAGCGCTCATACCTCCCCCGTCCGAAGGAATATCCCATATTCGCTTAACTAACGCACATCATTTATCTTTACTCTAGAGTCACTAAGGCCTATTCATGGAAATTGCGCTTAATGCTAATCGCATTCTGCATAGGAAACCAAGCAAACTTTGAACTTTATATAACCAGAAAAGTCTTAACACGTTCGGACTCATCCTTTGCCTTCCACATGTACTAAAACCAGGAATAAAACAAACTTAATTTCATGCAAGTTGTATAAGTGTCAGAACAAACTCAATTTAAGATATGTATCTAGATATTATAGTTTATGACATACATTTCCCTGGTGTTAAATGTTACTTTAAGATCTAGTTCATTTGCAGACATCCACCTAATAAACAGGAATCCTCTCTATAATGAGTATTTACAAACACGGGCTGATACTTCCCTTTGACGTCAACTGATTCGTACCCCCATCATAGCATTCTGTTGGTTGTGGAGCTTATCCATATGCAACACATGCAAGTAGCCAATGTATCTACGAACTGTTTGTAACTAGCGAGAAATTATAATGAACTGAAAGCCTATAAAAGAAACTCGAATATGGGCAAGCGGCTACAGTAACTCTACGATTCGCGACAATCTAAGATAGGAGTCCGAATCGGGTTGTGTCTAGTGTGGAAAGTGGTTGTACTTAGATGTAAGAACACAATAGTGGAACAATCTTCTTTAGTGAAGGAAATTACTCAAGAAATTGAGTTAAGTGCGGTGCAACTAAATCATAAAGGAAAAATATAAGCGAATTTTTAAAATTTCTTACTGAAGTGATTGTGCGACCTTTTCGGAGGCGGTACAGGAAAACCTTTCAAAATGACACTCACCAAGGATACTATGGCTGATCCAGCCATTATTTCAGCAACAAGTGTTTTCTACTTCCTGCTTTTACCTACACTTTTGCTTTGGTTCATTTATTGGAGATTATCACGAAGGAGATTGTACGAGTTAGCCGAAAGAATCCCAGGACCTAAAGGACACCCGATCATTGGAAACCTTTTGGATGTTATTGGTTCATCTGCAAGTAAGTGAAAGTGTATATACGATTTTAAAGGACAAAAGGTGATAAGGTGTAAGGATTAGTTACTGCGGAAGCAAAAAGAAGATTTCCCTAACAAACCCTGTAAAGTTAACTGAAGATGGTCCAAAGGTATCAATAATATTCAGGTGCAAAAATACAGTGAATAGTACAGCATAAAACTGAACTCAACTTTTAAGCTTGTTTTTGAAAAGGAGGGAAGCAATCGATTCAGCAACAATGAAGTTATTTTATGTTTTTATGATAGCTACAGAAATACAAATACCCAATTTAAGGCAAACATTTTTAAATAAACACCTTGATATGTTCAATAAATCAACTAAGATGCCCAAATTTACAGAAATCAGTCGCTCATATTTGCAAAGTTCTTGAGAATCTCTTTCAAAGTTATCTCTGTAGTTAACTCCTAACAAACCTCAGCTTCCAGTATAGAGTGCGTCACTTCATATAACACCATGATTTAACATTCCTGGAAATCATCCTTTTCAGTGCCTTCTCCTTGACGGTACGATGGTCGAGTTTTTTGGGTTTCAGCTGCCCGCGTTTTGTAGCGGAAATAGGGAAGTAACTTTGAGGAGACTGTTTTAATGTTCGATGCCTGACTCTAATTTGAGCCGGACAACTAGTGCAAATAAATTATCCTTTATCCTTTCTGACACTGGACCACCTATGCCGTCCCAATCTCGTGCATTGAAGCCTTTCATTGATAATGACTGACCAAATATGTTTAATGTAATCTTCTAGAATGTTCTTTCACAGCTCCTTTTATGCAAAATTGAGAAAGGACATTTCGTAATGAAATCCACAACAGCAGAGTGGGTAGGGACGCAACAATAGAGTAGCGTTTGAACCTTTATTGCTATATTAAGGACCATGTCAAAATAAGCATCACTTTCAAAATAACTTTCACAAAAAATATGAAGTGATGGGTAAACAATGGGTTCAGTTTGTACATACGTAGCGCATAGAGTATGTCCGTCAAATATGTCAGACTATTCACTTGAACGTGATACTAACATTCTATATAAAATGTCTTAGGATACAGTCAATTAATGGGAGAGACTAAAAATTGTACTATTAACTTTGTTAATAAGGGTAGGATTGCTACCAAACTTTTCAACAACGTGCTTCATCTTATGCTATGACCTTCACAATTTCAAATTTTTCTCCAAATTTTATGTCAATAGACGCAGCCTTTTTCGAGAAAACCGCATGTGAAAGACAGACAGAGAGACAGTGCATATATTTGATAGGGTTTTGTTTTCCTCGAAACCATAAAAACGAACTAGTTCAGCTATGTTTAGAGAATCTAACTTTCCATGATCATTATACAATGTCAAAATAAATACCACCTTCCGGCAATTCAGATGACGTATATACTTGCATATGTGTATAATATTGTGGCATACTCATTGACCATTGATTGCCTTATTCAAATAAAAAAAATATATAGTGACACACAAGCAATCCGGTAATGTTAGAATTCAATATCAAATAACGTTTGGTTAGCTTCCCATTTCTAATCTAATATAATTAATTTTATATTTCATCATTCTCTGAATACTTTTCTTAATAAAGAATTTGAATTCAATACCATCAATAACATTTCGACTTTTATAATTACATGCTTTCATAACGGTATTCAGTAAGTCTAGTATTCAATGACACCCTTGCGGTATACCACAAAAACTGCACTCTTTTACTGTACGTAAAAGAGTCTGATTTATTTCATCTTATTACATTGTATTATATTTAGTTAATTAATATGAGGAATAGGAGCAACCATGTGTATAGAAATTTGCATATTGAGAATTTCGTATGTTTGTCTAATTTGAAAATCAACATCCAAAGTAAAGCTAAAGTAGCCTTTGAAACCAAATTTCGAACTTTTAGATGAATGAGGTGCCTAGCTATGTCATCATTTTCGTGGGTTGCACTTTGAGCTCACAAAGATATTGCCGTACCGCTCCTGACCAATGGAAGCAAATATCAGTTTTGCACAACTACTCCAATCTTATCAATGGAGCGACAACCCCATAGCATCGAAGGTACAATGCCTCCAATTATGGAATGGGGAAGCAGAAAGAATAACGCAAAGGACCGAAGTTTATTAGAGGCTTCTGCCCAGTTAGATATTGTTCTGGCCAACGCCGGTAATGTAAGTAACTTTCAGAATGGAAGGAATCGTAGACCTGACCTTTGTTAGCCCTGAATTGTATGACCTGGCACTTTGACGAGGACTACACCTACAGCGATCCCCGAGCAATTATCTTCGAACTAAAAGACAGCCATACAGTGGCAAATAACATATCCAAAGCCGAGAACGACATCAAAGGCACTGCATGAACAGACCTCCATGGAAGTGTGTTTTGACCAACATACTAAGGTTGGCGGCCCTACGAAAAAAGCTCTTCATGTCACACAATCTATCTCTAAGGCATGTGACGCAATCATGCCTAGGAGATGCACTAGTTGAATGATGAACTCGCCGGCGTTCGATCAGCCTGCCACCGAGCCAGACGAACGTTCCAGCGAGCGGTAGGTAGGATCGACCAAATGCGAAACGAGCATGCATACAAGCAAGCCCGCAAAAATCACAAGTTGGCCATTCAGCAGAGGAAAAGAAAAGCTTTAAGGAGTTCTGCTCTGAGACGGATGTAGCCCGTGGGGGAGCGCGTATAGAATTCTGATGGGACGATTCAGACACTGGTAATCTCCGCAGATCACGGGTCCTACTCTCTTGTTGAAAATTATTCAACGGTTATTCTCCCAGGAAGAGAGGGGCGCTGAAACCACTCAGAGAACTCTGAAGGTGATGGCAATTACGTCAGTAACCACAACCGAGCCTGTTGGAGGCAGCACAATAGGTGAACACAAAGCTCCTATGTCTTCTAGACACTATGTGTAAAATACTGGAACGAGTAATCTGTAGATTGCTCCCGGTGGTTGGGAGCCAAAGTGGCCTCTCGGATCGTCGATAAAGTCAAATTGATGCCATCAAATTGGTTACTAACTTGGACGAAAACACATTTCATGGAAAGAGTAGTACCTGCAAAAATAGCATGTTAGTAACCTTGAACATGGAAAATGCATTCAGTTCGGCCAGTTTGAGCCGTATACAGCAGTCCATGGCAACGAATAGTGTTCCCACCCACCCCGCTACCATTGTGGACAGCAACTTCCGAGAACGTACTCTATGGTATAACACCGATGATAGACCTCAGGAGTTCATTGTCTCCGCGGGTGTCCCGCAAGGCTCCGTACTGGCCCCCCTACTGTGGAAAATCATGTACAACTATTCTCACAATCTTCCGGTTGTGAGGGAGGAATATTCCACGTTTCTCAGCTGTAAATCTGGCATTTGTTCAAACTGTGTAGTGAAACTACAACTCATTATGACTAAAACTGGATAGTACACTTTATTCTCCATTTTGATTCATTGCTGACCCGATGTTCCCATTAGGTTTCCCTGCTAGATTTGTTTGATACTACAAATTTCCCTATCGAATGTCTTTCTGATATTCCCGGAGTATTGTCATGAAAAAACGAATATATTCCATTACATTATACCTGATTCATCATCGATTGGTCTTACGCATCCTATCAGGATTTCTCAGAAACATATCTCGTAGTGATAATGCTTACAGTTATATATAAACTTTGCTTCTGCTGCTTTGCTTCTGTTTTTGAATCTCGGGTTGAATCCTGATTCCGATTTGTTATTTGCCCTGCCCTTAGCTAGCTAGCTTAACCAAATCCTCCAAGAATCGGGCCCGGGATGAAATTTATGCGGGCCGCTCTATTTCTATAATTGTGTTGCTCCATTTGTTGTCTCCTCAGGGCTATGCAAACCAAACGTACACCGTTAGGGATTATCCTGCACTGTCCACTATAGAAGCTGATTAAAATTCAACGTTGCGCTCATTAGCACTTCCACATACCCAATAGCTGGATTTCGCTTACAGCACGTTGTTATAATGAATATTGTTCCCATTTTCTACTCCCCGAATTTATCCCGAGTTTTTTTAAGCACAACCTTACATCTCGAAGATGGTTTGTAACTACAATCAATTGTGTGGTTTGTATCGTTGAACTTTTTGATTGTCCTGTGTTTCAGGGAAAGGAAAAGATTGTTTTTTGGCTAGGGGAAACCCTATCGTATTTATTTGCAGATATCGATATTTATGGATCCAGTTGCCCCGCCAGACAGCTTTTAGGGATATCGAATTGGTAGACCTCGGCGCAAAACCTGGATGTCTGGAGTTCCTTATTAAGACAGACCTAGACCGGATACCGGATTATGATGAGTTGCCCCCTTCATCAGTGCTTACAATCTGTAGATCTGTGGATTGCGTTGAGAAAGGGAGCAACTGGCTTCCGAAATATCGATATCTGCAAATAAATGCACAAAAGTTGCCCCTAATAAAAAAACAGTCATTTTGCTTCATTACAAACATGTACTATCTTTACCTTTTTCCCCTACCGTTGTTGTACACCATGTTAAACACTACTTGAGTTCACAATCAACCCCGCACCAGAGCCGTTTTTCCTCCGAGAAGCCGCCGACAGAAAAATCAAGATAACTACGAATACAATCCGTTGCTAAGGATCTCCCGATCTGATTACAGTTGCCCGATTTTGATACATTATTCTGATTAATACATTTTTAGACAAATCGGTAATCAATTTTATAGTTTCAATAGTGAAATCACGAAAATTAAACAAACAATTTGATAAGTATTCAGGCTATTATTTACCCAAAACAACTATTACCCACTTTTGCATATTCCCCATACTGCTTGAAAAATATATGAGACAGTAAAAGGACAACTTGCCTGAACTTCATCAGCTTTAAGTACCAACATATGTTTCATATGTTGCACTCTCAAAATGCTCAGAAGATCGGCTCTGTGACAGGTCCGGCTTGTCTTTCTCCCGGGTTCAAAGACTTCATTTGCCGAAGTTTTGAGTACTCATATCTTACTACAAATTTCCAGTCGATCTTCTCTCTTTACTTCGGTCACTACTATTATCTGCCAAGTCTCTTATAGCAGTCAAGATCCTCCTTTGCTGAGGAAATAACTCCTAAATTACAACAAAATCAGTATGTGTAATCTCTGGTATGGTTTAAGACTTTTTCGTTCCTTTTCAATCAGTCTTACTTACCACTTCTAGGGGAATCACTCAGTGTGATGGCCGAGTATTTTCTTTACGGGTACCACACGTCTGCTAAAATTCGCAAATCCACGCTTCACTTCACGGTCTCCGTTTTTTGAAATTATACGCTCCCCACAGACTTCTTCTCTAACTATCATAGAATTGGTGGATAATTATGGGATATGATTTATTGAGGGTAGACCTCAAGTGTCAAGACATATTATGCATCAGAGCAACGTTAGCCGGACCGATCGAACCCTTTTTCATACCTTCGGAAAATAATCACACATGAACACAGAGTGGAAATCTGGGCGATGCTTCTCACGGTGTTTCTCCATGAGTAACCGCGCAGCGTGTATTGCATCATTAGCTCCGCAATTTTTGACAATCCCCGCTCGTTTCACGGTTATTTGAATGATTTTGCGAATGCCGTGATCAAGAATACATCCAAAAATCTTCATGGTATGGGACAGCCACCGGATCCCTTTCTTTTTCCATACTGTAGTCAGGTAGTGTCCTGAATTCATCAATAATCCGATCGAAGATCTCACTGAGCCACAGTGTTGAGTTCTAGCTCTTCGCTTTCTAGAGCTCAAATACGATATCGTCAGGTCCTCTTGCTTTCCCCGATTTCATTCGTTTGATAGCTTCCTCGACTTCACTGACAGGGGGAAATGGTCCAAATGGAGGCAAGTCTAAGACTTGTTGGGAATAAGTGGTTCCCGAAATATCGGCATTTGCAAAATATAAATCAACAAGAGCGAATAAAAAAAACAGGTTTTATTATTTCAAATGTTAGGTAGGTTAAGAAGTATAAATATACTGTCCTGGATGTCCAAGAAAATCAACCCTATGCTCGAGTGAAACTTTTCAGAAAAATCACGGACATTCATTTCAACTATGTGGATATAAATGACTTCTTATTTTATTAAAACAAAACAGTGCTTCCGTCTCCTTGAGAAATATTTTAAAAATAAATTTAACTACTCCTAATTTTACAAAACGACACGAAATGAAAAAGAAAATACCGCTCCTGCCTAGCTTGGCGAACACTCATGACTAACAGCTACCCAGGTTAAACATGACGGAATACCGAAAGCTGGACGCTTCGGGTAAAAAGGTTTTATGTTCATCATGTCTGGACATAGCTAAAATTACAAAATATTCCATGATATGTCTCCAAATTCCAACCCTGCCGTTCATAAGAGTTCATTTTATATGATGATGACGTCATACCCATCTTAGGTTGCGATAAATTCACGTGAAATGCACAATTTTGAACTTCTATAACTTTGTTAATAATTGTGTATTGTATTATTACTTATAATGGTACCAAATTTTTGTACTTCTAGGATGAACTTAGGAGGAGTTTCGGTTAAATTTCTAAAATATAATAATATGCTATTATTTACTTTATTTGAGCAGGTATCGGAATAGGATGTATTTTGAGGCCTAGATTTTGTATGGGTTCTTCATTGTGAATTGGATAGCTTCTACAAATGAGGCCTGTTACATTTTTCGGGCATACGTTTTTAACCCTCAGTCCCCTATGCATCGCATCGCCCAATATCAGAAATAAAATCACGTTCTAAAAATACTAATCAATTCATTTGATATCCCACATGACCATATTCTGTGAAAAAAAAATGTGCACCCGCCTTTCGCATATATGGAGAGCCCCCTTAAACTCAACTGCAAATGGCGCCACTTGCTATATGTAACTCATCACAGACGGTATGTTCTCACCAAATTTCGTGACAATAGCTTCAGCCGTTCCCCAATAAATCGGGTGTGACAGAGAGGCAAACAGAAAGGCAGACAGACAGACAAACATTGAATCGATTCTAATTTGTTGCCAACCTTTTTATTCAGTTGCTAAACAGTGAATGCCGATACAAGAAAGTGGTCCAGAGCTCTTTAAACTATAATAAATTTTCGTTCAAATAAATTAATATATTTTGATACCGCCCTACTCCGTTCTTCAAGAGCAGATGTACTGAAGGAGGGAGTAAGTCACTCCCCCGATGTATTTACATGAATAAAATTGATTTTAGTTCAAACAACTACTGTTTTATTCACTGAAAGACATCAACAAGAAATCGGAATCTAAAGCAATCATAAGACAATTTAAAAGATTATACCATGACGATTAAGGTAGGAAGGGATTTATATATTTCCTCTGTAAGAATATTTAGATGCATATACCTGTCCTGGGTTACAGTCAATTTACACAAAACCGGCAATAATAATAGGATTTCCACTAAACTTCCCAGTATCGTGCTTAATGCTATGCACTACACTGCCTGCAGGGGGTTCACAATTCCAACCTTTCCGCCAAATTTCCTGTCAATTAGTGGGATCGTTTAACGGACAGACCGACAAACAGACCTATTTTAATAACATCTTGTTTTACACAAAACTCCAAAAAATAATATCGGGATTGCCCTTTTCTTCACAAAAGCCACCTACATTCTCATTTAATTGGATGGAAGTTCCATATTGTTCGTTAATATCGATCACTGGCGAATCTGCTACTTTAACTAAAATGAACAAGCATGAAAATATGTTTCCAGAAAGGAGTGGAAAGTGAATCTGAATTTATATTTAAGTATTATATTTTTCAAGCCTATAAACAAAACAAAATTGTCTCCCTCCAACATGATCCATGCTTCCAAAACCAGAAATTCCTAATCATGTACCCAGTTTATACTGGCCACAGACAGACGAACGAAGCGGTTTTAATAGAGCTTTTGTGCTGACTGCAACATCCTAATAAAAGTGAATAAATAGGTCAAGAGTAATTACCTATTTACGAGGCGCATTCACACTTAGACATATGAATCAAACGTTTAAAGCAAGCATTTTGAATAAACTCTTGTAGAATGCTCTTTGCGTGGAACTTGCACGATTTTCCCCATTCCACCCTTCCTTTTTAAAAATGAGTCAATAGTTTTTGGTAGATATATCTTCAATCAATTATAAATCTCTATAGCAAAGTACTTTTTATTAAGATCTAAATAGATTTCGTCTTCATTTTAAGTTTGCCTATATAGAACCTTGAATCTACATAAATGTATCTTCATCTTTCTAGCCGTATTCAAGTGCGTGGTGAGTAAAAGCATGAATTTCCCCAACCTGGCCAAGATCTGGATTGGACCTCGACTTGTTGTCTTCTTGTACGATCCTCGAGACGTCGAAATTATTCTGAGCAGTCAAGTTTACATCGACAAATCACCAGAATACGAATTCTTCAAACCATGGCTTGGAGATGGTCTGCTCATCAGCACAGGTACGTATGACTCCAGAATGTTAATTGCATTTTTTACATGCATTCATGCCTTCGCTAAGAGTGGAGATTGCATAATGCAGTAATAAATTAATTGTAGTTAACCTAATGGAAGGTCTATCATTCAATGCATTCTTCAGTGTTTTGCACAGTATATTTATACAGATTCATTCAGGAAGTCATTGTAAGGTGCTTGTCGCGTTAACATAGTTTCGCTCTTTTAGATATTGAGTGAGGCTTATTTAAGTAAATTTGAATTAACTAAAATTACTTGAAAAGCAAATTTAATTATTGTTTGCTTTTACTTTGTTCTGAATCCTAAATCTAAGCTTTCTGACTTCTATCTACATCAGACCACGCACCCTCTCGATGACCGCAATGCCCCATTTAACTCTAGTATACTAATTGGAAGTAGTATCTAACTCAACCTTATTACACTCCCTAACAGGTCGTAAATGGCGCTCACATAGGAAACTGATAGCTCCAACCTTCCACTTGAACGTCTTGAAAGGTTTCATTGACTTGTTCAATGAGAACTCTCGACATGTAGTCGCCAAACTGAAGGCCGAGGGGAGTAAAACATTCGATGCCCACGATCATATGAGCGAAGCTACCGTTGAGATACTTCTGGGTAAGTAACTTTATTTATTTTTCCATTCAATTCACTCGATTATGTCACAATAGCAACAATTCACCTACATCCATGCGTTACATGCTTACTGTTTGTTGGCACATCATCTGAAGAACTATTGATCGCGGCACCACCCTGATAGGTGCGTGTTAGCTTTGGTGTATCTACCGCTCTTCAGAATTAGTTTTGCAAAGCACGTATCAGATACCAATGGCGCGTGAATAAACTGTGATAGGATCAGACCATGTGGTACTAAATCGCTGCATGGTTTTCGAAAAAGTGGCGAAAAATTGCATGGGGGTTTCACACTTACACATAATGCCTAATAAAATATTTGGGGACTGCATTACAAATTCAATTCATTACAGTCACATAATATCTTTTTATTGCCGAATCAAGGTGGCTTGAATGTTATTAGATGTAATTGTCAATTGGAATTAAAAACAAAATAATTCAAAGCACATATAAAGGGTGCAAATGTAACTTTCATGGAAAATGCTACTGGATTCTCCTGACAGAACGACAATTTGCTTTCAAATGTTGGTTAAGGAATTTATAGTACACAAAAAATATCTAATGATGTGAATAAAAAGCATAGTTACGATTCAAAGTATCCGACTAATTTCTCTTACAAATGCAATATATTAGCCCTAGCTGAGCCCCCAACATAATAAAATCCAAGACAGAATTCATTTATTCGCTTGCACACTTGCACACATCTAACATTACCTCACTGCCCTGCCTGACATTTTTATTTGTAATTAACCATGGCGTGCGGTAGCCAAGCTAGATGAGAATCAGCCTCTCGATTTCGTTGTTCCAGGTTCAAATCCCAGTGGTGTCATTGACTTTTGTGTTCCTCCGTGTGCTGGTCATGTTGCTATAGGTTTATCACTCGCATAACATTAGGTGAAATGGTAATGAAATTGAAGCGCAATCTTATTGAAAATAAAACAAACAAAATAAAATACTACTTCACGAGGAGAGCTACGATTTAAATCAGCAGATTCATGCCATTCCCACCTCGCCTTTTCATTGTTTGTTGTCTTTCTGTCAGACCTCATCATTTCTTTGATTAGGTTATAGAATCTTCCGCCAACGTCCATGACGTTTTTCTCCCCAGCCCCGGAAAATAGAAGGCTAAATAATTTAAACTGTCGGGTTCGACGGAGAATTCAGGACAGTTCGCAAACTCATCCCGTCCTTAACAATATAATTAATTTGACAAAGCAATTCATCAACCAGTGATTTACTTTGCAGTAGGTAAATAATTAACTTTAAGACGATCTCCCAGTCAGCAAGCAGAATTTTAACTGCTTTCTTTTTACTCATGTTGTCATATGCTCAACTTGTCTACCAGCTTCTCCAATATCTAATAATGTCTAAGAGACCGATGAAGCAGAGGATACAGCAGATATTTTTTTAAGCTTTAGTAGCAAAACGTTTTTCCACTGCTCCGTACTTATTGCTAAACTAATTTGATCTACCCTTAACAGTCAACTCAGGGTTCTAATCGATCACGGAGCCTTGTTTTTCGCATATTTTAGAAAATATCCCGCAGTTCCTCCGCACATATGCATTTGCCGAAAAACATTTCATTGAAACGGCACCTCAAACCTATTCTCCTCCCGCTTCAAAAAGATTTTATGTTAGCAAAATCCACAGATAAAGTACTAGAAGTAATTTTTTCCCACCTATCTTGTTCGTAATGGCTTTGTAAACAATTCTCCATGAGTTATTATTTGTTTTAGGGCACATATAACAACCATACTTGCTCCCCATATAGCTCTCTTCAGGTTATTTTGAAAATTTCGATATTCTTACTCGTAGTGATCCAGCTTCTCTTATCTAAACTGTTCCCACTCGAAAGCGCTCAGCTGCAATTTTTGAGCCAAAGCCATCTAAACATAGAAGTATCTAAAGCATCCGATGCACGAATAACAAAGTTTCGTCGTGTTGGACGTTTACTGCACTCAGATGAGCTGTGAATATAGATGTCGTTGATTTCCGGTTTTGAAAAAACTACCCTTAAGCTTGACATAGTTTTTTGTTCGATATGTTTTCCACATATTCCACATATTTCCACATATTCAAATCTTTCTTCTTAATAGACGAAAGTGGAAATCTTAAAAAGGCGCTTTTGAACCAAGTTGCAGCAATGTATGATTTTCAAACACCATTAAACGACCCCAACTTTTTTGCCTACTTCCCCATGAGACCACTATGCAGAATTACCTCGCACAAAGGGGATGTCGTTCTACGCCTGCTTGTGAATGCCATGGGTCTGTCGCATTCCCCGGGCCGTGTTTGTAGTTATTGTAGAATTTATCCCGCTCCAATGTGCCTCTAACTTCTACATCTCCTCTAGGAGAAGTGAAGTGAAGTCTGATATAGGTAACTAAGCTACGGCTCAACATACGTCTCTCCTCCATAAACTATAGGCATAATGTACTCCGGACACTTAGGTGACGGGGCATTCAGAACAGCAGCATTTGCACCTCTAATGGTCTTGAAAGTAAGTCTTGAATTACCCCACTTATTTGCGCAGGTCATTGCCTGCCTATGTGCTTGTAGCCGTTTGCCTTTACATCATGGATCTCCCGTACAATCCGTGATAAGGTGCCCTTTTCCTCGACACCTCCAGAACTTTTTCGTTCTGTGCTTGTCACTGATAGTGTGGCAAAATTGTTTAAACAGATTTACTTTCAGATAATCTACTTGACTTGGGCTAATCAACTCAAGCATAGCTTTTACCAGCAAGCTAACAATACTTGTCCATGTCCCTCCTACTTTTAAGCTACTTAGGCCGAACTGAAATATTGCGAAGATATCTGCCTCCAACCTGGCCTCGTCTAAATCGTTGAACTAGGCTTGCTAAATTAAATCCTTCTCTGCTTAACCTCGGAAGCTTACTTACTTACTTATTCCCGATGGAATTTCTTCTTTCTTATTAGGTATTCGGACTTCCACTTGCTGAATTGCTTATTTTCATAGGCGGTCAAGCAACTACAATCAATGTATTGCCTACTTTCCTAGTAATTACCGCATGTTCAGTTTTCTGTGGTGAAAAGATGTTCTTCTCCTTGGATCCTCACCCTACCTAAGTTAGTAATAATAAAATAAAGCCTCCAAGCAATAGGAAAAATCAACAAAACCTGAATGTTCAATTTTACACCTGAAACCAAACAAATTTCACGTTAGTCCTTTCTCCTATCCCTATGCCGAACAAATCATATCGTGTTGATAAAATAATGCCAACTCTGTTTTGATTTCAAAAGTAGACAAGTTTGATCGACTTTATGCTTTTTGAAACCATAATAAACACTAATACGGGTTGCGATGACCTGAAAACAAATCCATATCCATAGGATTCAAGGCTAGACAAAGCTAATGCTGAGGAGAAGCATAAGTAATCGTTTGGCCACATTTGATCCATTAAACAATCACTCTCCTGCAAAGGTTTCGAATAGAACACCATCAGCCCTCGCACTCCACAGTTTGGACTTGGCATCCAGTGGTTATTAGCTTTTTCCTAAATTGAAGCCTTAACCTGCGATAACAAGTTAAAAGTTGAAGTTCAAAGCTGCCTCAATGACAGGACGATGAACTGATTACGCACAGGCATACAAAAACTGTTACAACAACTGCAAAAATACGTCAACTGAAATGATAAATATTAAAGGATATAGTTTTTTTTCCTTGAAAATAGGAAACCAAACTTTTGGAATTGCCGTCCCACCTAGTAGAAGTGCCCTATCCGTTTCTTACATGACATTTCCATTTGTTCTTTGAACATTTTTCTCCGGACCTTTTATAATACGCTAAGGATATCTGTGGGTGGAAGCTTTGTAGATAGCAGTGATTCCATCAGAAAATAGTCGCTTCTGAAAAGAGATCCAAATGTCCTTAAGGACAGAGCCAACTGATCAGACGGCGCTTCACCACTGCCTGAGAGGAGCGTGACTGAAAATGGTTGGAGACCATCAAAAATCTTTTTTATAAAAAAAAGTCGGGTACTTAGTCAAAAAAGATGAGTCCATGTATCAAAGAATGGGTGAAAGTTTTTTTTCCAATTGAACCGTTTCAAACTCAGGATCAGTTTTTAAGCTGGACAAAGTCAGGTCAGGAGGATTCAACCTGGAAGAGATTACACCGACTAGGTCTTATGTGTAAAATCAAATTATTGACCTCTTTTTGATCCCAGATTAGGCAGCAAAAGAGAAGTTCAAAATTGAAAATCATCAACCTACTCCCACACTTCGCAACAATGAAATCGCGGAAATTACACAAGAAGGGAGAATACAAATCCCAATTGTCCTACTATGATATATGGGAGTGAGAAGTGGACGATCTTAGGCGTATCATAAAAGGGAATAGATATTGTGATGGTCGAATTCGTTTATCCTTAACGTCTCAATCTCGCTACTCGAGTTCAAATGGTGATTCATCAAAGATGTTTGCTTCCTTCTTTGTGCTTGCACTACTATTATTATTTGTGCAATAGTATGAGATGATAATGAAACTGAAGCATAATCTAATTACAAATAAAATGTTAAAAAGATAACTATCGTATTCAAAAATGTCTGACAATTCGTCCTCCGGGGAGAAGTAACTCTTCAGACCTTGTCCCACCTCTGCCCTGCGGAGAATCCTGATATAAACAGATATTGGCAATTTTGGTTCCAATTACTTTGAATCAAAATGAAGGACATGGTAATGAATCATATCGAGCACCACACCATCGGTCGGTTCAGTCCTTAGCTGGCATGAAGCTGGACAAAAATTATTTTATTCGAATCTATGAACGGTCCTGAATTCCTTGTGAATAAAAAATGTAGATATTTGTCCAAAAAAGAGGGGTCCGTTCAATTTCTACACGAAATTAATGCCGTCTACCATTTAATAGAGGGAGGCTCAGGACCGCTCAAATCCTCAAAAAAAACAAATTTTTTCAACTGTCCGAAGTTTCGCAAAGAATAGAACAGGAAACATGTATTAGATGATTTCGAACGACATAACAGCATATTTTAAGCCATTAGGCATTTGTGCATATAGACACACAACGCACAGACAAAAGTAAAATTCATAGTTATACAATAATGTACGATGAATTACGTCTATCAAGCTACTAAAGAAATCATATCGGGGAAATGCACTAACTTGTGATTACCCAATATTTGCATTAACTCAACAAAGCCTAAATACCTTTCCCACGGCTTTGAAGAGAAAATTAAACAATTCACCCCATCCTGAACCGGTGTAAAAATTTTCCGCCTTTTTTCCGTGAAAAACAACGGTGAAAATGGAAATATGTTTTTAAGCAAAATTTTTGATTTTGATTATTTTCAGCTGAATTGAGTTAGTGATGCAAAATTGAAAGCTTTTTGCTTTCAGGTAAAAATTGGAATCGCTACACGTAGCGCGGAGAACTCCAGTTACGACTTTCAGCGGAATATTGTCGCGTAACTCTTTTATTTTTGGGTTAAACTTTTCAAAAAAATTCTCAAAAGTTGTTCGGAATATGCCTCATATGATATCCAATTTAATTAAATTCCGAATAATTCTTCCCACTAAAAAAAATCTACGTGAAAAAATGCCATCTAATGTGGTTTCCCCCCTTAAAGAAAAAAATAACCGCCATTTTTACGTGTGGAGTATGTCCCAGTTCGCAAACTAAGATTATTAAAAAATATTGAATCTTAATCTGCTCCACCTGTTCCATAAACCTTCAGTTTCTTAAAAAAAAAAGTCATGTAAAGTCGATTGTAGCTCTTTGGCTTCAATGCTCGCTCTTTAACGAAGCCACTCGAACGTCTTTGGACCGGCAAATTCGCATTTTATTACGGCTATCGACATAAACCTAATATATGATACCTTACCTGTTTAACACCGTAATTTTCGAATAATTCGGAATATCGAGAAATAACTTTGGCTATCGTACATTATCATCTAAGTATAATGGATGGCAAAAAATCGATTTCTCGGGCCCAGCACACCGGATGAGCCTTTTAATTATTTTTATAATAGAATCGCACACTTATAGAACGTTCAAATATCCCTGTCCTGAATAGAAGAGGTGGAAGCTCCTTCATATCTGAGTGTGTACTTTCCAGTCTCCAACTGTATAGTTCTGTATATAATTTAAAATTCACATTTACCTATCCAAAGGATTATCCTTTATCTCTGTAACCCTTTTCATTGAATGCTGTAGAAGATCAAGGGATTGAATGCAAGGAATGGGTTATCCATGGTAAACAACGGTGAATTCTCTACCCATATTGCTACTATGTTTTCAATCATGTTTGCAATATGTACGTATTCGTGGAAAAAAAGAACAATCAGCAAGTGTAGAATTTTCCAATCGGAAAATCTGAAAGAATCATCCTATTGATTTCGCCAAACACCATTTCTTGTTTCTTCAGTGATAGAATTTTCTGCTCCCATCCCTTCCTACAGTTTCGTTAGGAACTTACCTAGTTTATATTGATGTCATCCTCTTACCTGTGAATGGAGCACGTACTTTCTCATGTATATTTGTTCGATTGAAACTCTGTGATTTGCTCAGCTTTTTTAGATTACGAGAATGCTTTCAAGCCATGCACCGGTTCCGTAACCGATATTTAACATCTACGTAACATATACTCTCTGTAAGGTATAATCTTCAAAAGTACGCAGATCCCAAAGACATGGACTGTCGGATACAAGAGTAAATACAATCAGGAATCAAAGAAACAACGGAAATTGAAATAATTTCTAAATAATAACAGAGGATAGAGATACCTCTCAATACCGGTGTGTAACCATTGCATACCTTCCAATAGGAAACCACATTGAGTAATTTGATTGAAGACCTGAGATTTGCTATCTAAATAATTAGCTTCAGTAATTTCGCCGTGTCCTATGTCTCTTCCCTCCCCAACCAAATCATTCATTCGAAACAATATCAAATCGCGAAAAGATAGTTACAACTATCCATGCAGCCATTTCTCAATCGACGTAATAACATGGAACGAGCCCCATTATCTAATACCTGATCCTCGCCAAGTTATAACAAAAACACTCTCCCAGTGCACGTTGTAACGACGATCGACTTGCACTTTCGGACCCGGCAAATCTGAGTAATACAAAACCACTTTCTCCGCATCTGAGTTTATGCGATTCGAATAGAAATTTGCTTATATATCATGTAAACTCTGGTATGCAATTGCGAGATTGCATTGGCAACAGCTTCATGTAACGGCAATTCCCATGCATGCTGCACCTAAGCCAAGTAATCTAGCGAATACAGGGTACTTACTTTACTATTGGACTGTAATTACCAACCGTAAACGGACATCGAATGGCACTAGCCGTGGCAATCCAGCTCGGCGTTATGCTATTTCTTAAGCCAATTTATAGCGCGAAAACCAATGTGTCGTACATGTTGTGCATGCACAGTACTTTACTAACACACTGACCCAATAGAGAAATGATTATAACTATAATGTTGAAAGAAATACCCAGTGATTCATATACGAGTTGATTGAAGAAATGCAGAAGAATCACTTGACCACTTGAACCTGGTACTACATATTTGTGTGCCTTTCAATAGGTAATACCTTCTCCCTCGTCAGGACACCGACTTTGGTCTAGATATTCTGTTCTTTACACATGCTTTTGAATAGTAAAAGCCAAGATTACATTTTTCCAAAAGTCCTACCAATAAATCTGAGATTTTTTAAAGAAAGGAACCGTTTTTAGTTTTTCGCTAGTATTTTTATGTTGTTCTCTTCATCAGTGCTACACGTCTTAGCAATGTAGCGCTGATGAAGGGAACAAGTAGTTCCCGAAATATCGGTATACGCAAAAAAAAACCGTATAATTATTTCAAATAATTTAATTGTTAGAAATAGCGCAAGATTATACTTAGATAAACCTGAGATAATTTGATCGAAACCTTCCCTCTTATACCAGGGTGCATATAGCATTTAAAATGGTGGCAGTTGCTAAAGCTTCATTTGCAACTAATGTCTTGGATAGTAGCGCCAATAGCAGTATACCGAACGGTGTAAGTAACTTAAAACAAATTTACTCTTACCTGTGAGAACCACATCATTCCGTTAAGCTTTAGCGTCTACCGAATCGTGCTATAGTTGCCGTGATTGCTCTTTCCTCAGCGAAGTGTAGAAGAGTGCACGGCTTACCTTGAAAAAGGCCATTGAGCTATCCACATTTGAAAGCGGGTCCTTTATAGAAAGATTCTTCTAAGCGTTTGCTTAATACGACAAGAACTAGTTTCCTCCTAGAACATTCACTAGATCTATTCAACTTGTCAAGAAGCAATATTAACGACCTTCATATTTGCTGGGGTACTTCTAACATTGATATTCCGAAAACTATTCTACTAGAATATCTGATAGCAGCATGGCTGATGATTTTCAACTCGGGTAATAAGCCCACTTTCTTAACGTGGCCAGGTGCGAACTCGTTAACATTGTATTATGGCAGCATTCCCTCATATAGAGAATCTGGCCAAAGAGTAGCGAGTATCAAAAGGTATCCCATTCTCAGATCAGGTCTCATGTCAACCAAAACATTACCTAAACTGACTTAGACATTACCTTACTACAAATAACTCTCGCAGCTTTACCATCAAAGTTCTCGTCACGGCGAAGAATTCTTCTGATGATAGAAACAATAACTTGAATAGGATTTTTGAACTTGGTCAAATAACAACCAGATTTCATCCGCTCAAATGTGTATATGTCCGAAATCACCATTATCATCGTTATTAACAGCGCAGCAACCGGTATCCGGTCTAGGGCTGCCTTAGTAAGAAGCTCCAGACATCCTGGTTTTGGGTCGAGGTCCCCTAATTCGATATCCCTAAAAGCTGCTTGGGGTCCTGACCTACGCCATTGCTCCATCTTAGGCAGGGTCTACCGGGTCTTCTTTGGACTTTCCTGGCTGGATTATCCTCACCCATACGGATTAAATGACTCGCTTACCGCAACCTATTGAGCCGGATTTCCACAACCAGACGATCGTAGCAGCGCTTATAAATTTCGCCGCCTAGATTCTTCGGAAGATTCTTCTCTCGAACGCGGCGAAGAGTTCGTAATATTTCTCGCTAAGAACTCAAGTCTCCGAGGAATAGATGAAGACTGACAAAATTACTGTCTTGTACAATAAAAGATAGATGATGCAACTGCTAGCCATATTCCAAAAAAATTTTCAATGCTTACCATCATCATCATCAACGGCGCAACAACCGGTATCCGGTCTAGGCCTGGCTTAATAAGGAACTCCAGACATCCCCGTTTTGCGCTGAGGTCCACCAATTCAATATCCCTAAAATCTGTCTGGTGTCCTGACCTACGCCATCGCTCCATCTTAGGCAGGGTCTACCTCGTCTTCTTTTTCTACCATAGATATTGCCCTTATAGATTTTCCGGGTGGGATCATCCTCATCCATGCGGATTAAGTGACCCGCCCACCGTAACCTATTGAGCCGGATTTTATCCACAACTTGACGGTCATAGTATCGCTCATAGATTTCGTCGTTATGTAGGCTACGGAATCACCCATCCTCATGTAGGGGGGCCAAAAATCCTTCGGAGGATTCTTCTCTCGAACGCGGCCAAGAGTTCGCAATTCTTCTTATTAAAAGCCCAAGTCTCCGAGGAACAGATGAGGTACAGTAAGAGCTTTGACCCTATGGTGAGACGTTTCGAGCGGAACAGTTTTTGTAAGCTGAAATAAGCTCTGTTGGCTGACAACAACCGTGCGCGGATTTCATCATCGTAGCTGTTATCGGTTGTGATTTTCGACCCTAGATAGGAGAAATTGTCAACAGTCCCAAAGTTGTATTCTCCTATCCTTATTCTTCCTGTTTGACCAGTGCGGTTTGATGTTGTTGGTTGGTTGGTTTTCGGTGCTGACGTTGCCACCATATACTTTGTCTTGCCTTCATCGCTTACCGCACAGAAAAAATCAAATCTTTAGTATGGGCCAATGATGTTCTGGGCGTATAGGGCAATCCGGCCTAGCAAGATAGCGAAGAATATCTTATAGATGGTACTCAATAACGTGATCATTCTATAATTGCGTAATATGTACTTTTTATGTATGTACGACGTCACACACCTTAAATTGCATACTTCCAATTTAATCAATGACTTCGTGGCATTTTAGCTTAAGAAAGAGTCCAGCCTTTTTTTCCCTCAATGTGTCTGCTTTCACTAAAACTTTTATTCCAGGTTTTTTGCGTATTAACTTTTGCCTTCTATTGAAGCTGACGTTCACAACTCATTCTACAAGAACAAGAAGAATTGAGTTTACATCCAGCAACTAGCTTGGCATCTTAAGTAGGGCGGCTTTTTAAAAATGAAAAGTTTGCTGAGGTCCCAGTCTATAAAAGCTAGGTCCTTCCCTCAATCTTATTGTTAGAACCGAAACTTATCTGAACCTCAAACCAGATTGTTATACATAATACACTTGTTGGAAATTACAAAATCGTGTCTGTTCAACCACAGCCCGCACGAGTCCAAACTCAATAGCCAGGCCCTGTTCAAAACATAGAGGGCCCATGGTACCCTGAAACTTTTCCTGAATACTCAAACCCAGGGGTCACCGATTCAGAACCATAGATACGGTACATCTCACTTGTATATTAGGAATTGGCTTCGAGAAAGTTAAGCCCTAAATCTAACACCATTCACCAGCATCATAATATCCCTTAGTACCTCAAATTACACAGAATACGATGTACACTATGCTTAACCTAATTAGTGATCCTTTGCCACCTTCCATGAAAACAAAAAGAACCTCAGCGTATGCGCATATTGTACACAGTTCAGAGAGATTGTTTAGTAAATTGTCTCTCAATCAATTCTAAATAAATGGACCTGCGATGGAACTCAGTAAAATCTAAACACAATTGTCCGTGAGTACATCCCTTCTACAATGTCACAGAAATTACTTTCCTGTGAAGTCACCTCTCAGTAATTTACCTTCCGGAATTTCCCAATCACAGCAGGTCAACTTAAATAATAAAAAACTCCCTTCAAATCTACAAAAAAAAATGAACCAAGCTACTCTCTCCCGCATATACCCACGTATCGTTAGTAAATCTACCCGATCAGAATACCATATTGTCTGATAGACATCAGGTTAGCCATTAATATGTCCAATCGGAACACATCTTCTCCTAGGCTTTACTAAGAACCAAAAGAATATAAATGCATCTTTTCGATTAGAAATTACTTCTGATTTCATTTAATACTTCAACTTCAAGATCATCACATGAACAATCTTTCAGAAATCTGAGGATCAATTATCCCAGAAACAGGCCTCAAAAGAACATCGAACGTAATACCAAACGGCCTACCAAATGCATTTATACATTTCAGCAACTATCCCATTCCACTTTGAACCCAACCATCCGCGAATGATTCACAGGAAATCTCGTACCCTTCGCTCATATGCCTAGAGGTACTTAGTCTTCCTGACTTTCCACCTCCTACTCCCGATAATAGTCTGAACAACTTAAACTGTTCTTATCAAACATTTTTGGAGGACCACCCACATTCTATCGCAGAACCTTTGATATGCTATATGAAGGCTTTACCCAATTATTTGGAGACACACTGATCATTTGGGAGAATTTTCTCAGCCTTTCGTAGGGAACCATTTAAATTTCCCTCCTTCTAAACTGGTGGGAAACGGCATTTAACTCCCGATCGGTATAAGTCGGTTTAAAATAAAATATGTACAGCAAATTCTCATTAGTGTCTTTCGACTAACATCAAGGGATGAAAATCTACCATTGTCCATCATTTTCCCAATTTCCCAAAAACTTCTGAGCCATATTGTCATATGAAGAACATATCGTTGACATTCAGAAAATACTTTTTTGAATTTTTACCGGTAGAAAAACGCTCAAAACTATGCTCTCTAGGGCGTACAAAGCTGCCCTTAATTTAAAGTTAAACGAAAACGAAGAGGTAGAATCCGCCGGTATTATCGTAATTGTTAACCGACGGCCACATATCTTTCCCTGACGAAGGATCAGAATCGCCATGGTGTCGTCATGGATGTTAATATTCGTATTTGTGTTTGTCCCGGTGGGTTCGACCAACCACTTGTGTAGCATACAAAAAGAAATACAATTTCCCTCAAAATGAAATGAGAAAAAATAAAAATCAAAGAGAAGAGACCGTGTGGCTGCCAGAGAGAAGAGACAGCAAACCCGAAAGTTATAGAGAACGTAGTTTCTGGGCCCAACGTGTAAGAAGGCACAGAAGACATCGTTGAAAATGCGTGGCGAGCAGCGCACATTTACACTCCTTTTTGTTCTTATTATGGACACCGTCACACTGGACCTCCAGCGCCCTATACGCTGTTTTACGCAAATAATGTTTTCCCAACCTCTTATAGCAAAGCTGATCTCAAATAACTTGTTCAGAAATGAAATGATCACCTCATGCAATACGGTCTCGGGTTCAATTTGAATAAAAGACAATGTTTGACGACAGATCCTAATGAAATAGGCGCTATCACTGTCAATGGCAGTGACTTAGCCAAAACTGAGCGATTTAGATATCCGGATCAACGCTATCAAATAATGGTCAACTGCATGTTTTTCAAAACCAAATCCGCATTTATTGTTTTTGAATTAAAATAAACACATCGGAGCTTTGATTAATAATAATAGTATCAACGCAATGCATCCAAAAATAACTATTATGTCCCCCAAGATTTACATGATGCTTTCTACTTCTAGAAATTCCAGCCTAGCATCTGGTATTAAGTGTTCTCTCAGATAGGTCAAACTACTTCGCACAAATGCCGGACTTTTTCCAAGAATACGTATGGAGATTTCAAAACTCTCCCCACAGAATCTGCAAAGAATGTCAGCAGATATCCCTAGCTTCTCCATTTGGTAGTTTAGCCTGCAATGGCCCATGAGTGTTCCCATTATGATCCTAAGGCTCTTCTTAGTGACGTCTTAACAATCCCGCGAATATTTTGGTCCACATCTTCCCATTCCATTCCTGGTAAATTCCCCCAGTATAGCTCCCTGAACCGTTCTCCTTCTCCTTCCTCCATACTATCCAGACCCTTTTGTGTGTAAACGTCAATTTATTAAAGCATTCCCATAAGATAGACTTCACTAGATTGTTCCCAAGGGTATTGATAATTGCCTGGCTTTCGGTTTAGTTTCTTTTTACAATTTTTCTGACATTCAAATGTACCCCAATGCATATTCAAAAGAATGTCTTTGGAAAGGCTGCTGTGGTCATACCATTTCTAACAATTAATTGGCGTTAGATGGTTACACCATACGACGCCATAGGTTTGCCACCAAATACATGTTGTCAACATTGCCCTAACCAAACAAATAAAGCCATTTTCAAAGAAACCTAAGGTGCTAGAGCGACATTCATATTGTCCACAGGAAAAAAACGTTAAAATTCTAGCAGGTGTTCCAATAGGAAAAATGTCTATGGGGCTGGATAGAATACAAGTTACCGCGAGTAGAAATTATCGTCTAAGGGTACATTTGTTATCCGTTATGAATTACTTAATAGATAGAAGGTGCACTTCACTAGAATTTAGTGGAGATCGGAGATGGTAGAAAGGTGCCAAAGAATGCAGCAAAAGAAGAGTATTTGCGTACTTTCACAATAATAACAAAGATACTTCGCAGACATAAAAATCCTATACAGGCCATTTAGATCACCCCCATCTATTTTTCATTGAATTCGAAAAAAAAAACCTGCGGGAGCGTTAGCAAAAGGCGTCAACCTATTTGTCAATGTAATTAATATGTTTTTTACAATCAAAATCGAAGGTCGCTCTCATCTACAAGAGATGCATCTTCCTTAACATCAAAGTCAAGTTTCGGTTGCTCCCCACAAACGTTCTCCCCTTCCTTTTATGGGAAAAACACTGCCAACGGAACTTCTATGGCTTCAGTGATATCTTGGTTATGATGTATTATCAAGATATTCTGGTGGGACGAATTAACATTTTTTGGACATGTAGTTTTTTTACATCTATCGACCGAATAGAAGACGAAGACAGTCATATTTAAGCCAGAATTACTTGGTGTAAAACAGATAAAAAATTTCACAGTTCTCAAAATATACTGTGCTGCAAAAAGCAATCACCACGCCTAGAGTATTTATCGAACATTGAACAGATGCTTCTAAAAACCGCAATATCTCCTTTTTTTGCTCGGGATGTGAGGGATCCTAAGTCTACATCTACTTGATGTTGGGCCGGACCAGATAGAAACCAACTTACTCTCACTTTTTTTATCCACGGATCCCTCATCTCGGGCATAGCAACCGCGTACTCTAAAAATAGAAAGAAAGATGACTAACAGTTTCGTCCAGGAGAGAGGCAACTCATTAGACGCTGCTTCACCCATATCCCACAAATTTACTTTGGCCTGCCTTAGGCATAAAATACTGGCGGTTTATGTTGGATATAATTCGCACCCTTGTTGTGTTTGCAATAACATATTGCAAAAACGAGCGATTTTCATCTGTTACCACTATCGGTCACGCTGCTCCCAGGACAGAGGTGAGCCAACGTCTAATGAGTTGCCTCTTCCCTGGATAAAACCGTCGGCCATTTTTAAGGTTTTGTGTGAAACAAAACCTTATTAGAATCGAGACGGTGTCTGTCTGTCTGTCTGTCTGTCGGTCACACCCGATTTATTCGGAAACGACTGGACCGATTGTCACGAAAATTGGTGAGAGTATGTAATCTGGTGATCCCTTTACATGCAGTAAGTGGCGCCATATTGTGTTAAGTTTAAGGGGGGGCTCCCCATACATGTGAATGGAGGGTGCAAATTTTTTTTTCGCAGAATGTAGCCATGTAGGGTATCAAATGAAAGGTCTCAATGAGTACTTTTCGAATCTGGTTCGATATTTGATATTAGGTGAAACATAGGGGAGTGAGGGTTCAAAATATGACCCATAAAAAGTGTAACAGGTCTCGTTCTCAGAACCTATCCAACCGAAAAATCTGAAAAAAATCACAGTCTTGCATCTCTTCGAAATCTAGGCCTCAAAATATATCCGGTTCCGATATCTGCACAAATAAAGTTAATAATAGTATATTTCCACATTTTAGAAATTTACCCGGCACCCCCCTTATGTTCATCCCAGAAGTACAAAATTTGGCATGCGTGTAATGAAGAATATAATGCACAGTTTGGTCAAGTTTGAAGAAAATCCAACTATTATTAACAAAGTTATAGGGGGTGAAACTTTACAATTTTTTGTGAATTTCGTGCACTCTACAACCTGCATGACGTCATCATCACATATCAATTCTTCAATACCACAACGAAATGAGTTATGAATTGGGTCGCAGAGAATTATTTTGTTTTAGTTTTTTAGTTATTTGTCAGCCAGACATGTGTGTATGTAGGTATATAATAGATGCGTGCTAATGAACTTTGCGGGTAGTGCCTAATCCAAACAGATATAAGAAGTAAATGGGAAATATGGGTACGATCAATTTATATACGTGCATATATGTGTACAGTATTCGGTAATAGGCAGTTTATTTGTTTAGGGTGAGCGTGATATCTATGGCTGTAATATGTACGTATGTCTCGTAGTTTGGAAAAATATGAAGGATTATGTTGGATTTGTAGCTATATACGGACAGAAAAATGTGCCTTGAAGTTTCTCACATAAGATGAACACAAAACCTTTATACCCGAAGCGCGAGCTTCCGGTATTCCCACTTGTTCTTTCTATTTTTCGCAATATATGTGCTTCTGAGAGCTCGGGATGGAAGAGCCTTTACTTTTCGTATTCCATTCAGTCTTGTTAGGCTCGTCGGAAGAGGTACAAAGGGGCGATTAACCCCTTGGCCCGGAGTTTTCTCTGCACCCGGAATATAAATTTCATTTGAAAAAAGGGATAACAGAGGGCCCACATTTTTTCACCTCCGCCGCCTTTCCCCATTGTCTTTGGCTCTTTTAAAAATTGAACTTCTGAATTGCATAAAGAAGGAAAAAAAGTTACTACTTTTAAAAAAAATCATCATCGTTTATTCATGGAATATCATTACATGCTAATAATAGCAAATCATCTCTAAAGCATAAATTTAAGGATATATGAGGACAGTCATAATAATCTAATCAACTTCCAATTTAATTGCAGAAACCGCCATGGGTGTTTCAAAGAAAACTCAAGACAAATCAGGCTATGAATATGCATTGGCTGTAATGAAAATGTGTGACATTCTCCATGTACGCCACCGCAGCATATTCCTCCGCTCTGAATTTTTATTCACACTCACCAAGTACTACAAGCAACAAGGACGCCTCTTGGACATTATTCACGGTCTAACAACAAAAGTCATCAAGAAAAAGAAGGAAGCACTAGAGAAGGGTACCGCCGGTATTATACCTTCGGCCAAAATCAATGAAGCCTACCTCAAGAAACTTGACTCAGTTCCAACAACCGAAACTGCATCCGTGGATGGACTCTCATTCGGACAATCGAGTGGTCTCAAGGACGATTTGGATGTTGAAGAAAATGACATTGGGGAGAAAAAACGTTTAGCATTCTTGGATCTGCTGCTGGAGAGTGCTCGCAATGGTGCATTAATCTCAGACACGGAAATCAAGGAACAAGTTGATACCATCATGTTTGAGGGGCACGATACTACCGCGGCGGCAAGTTCATTCTTCTTGTCATTGATGGGAATCCATCAGAAAATACAGGATCGAGTTATTCAAGAATTGGATGAAATATTCGGTGATTCTGATCGCCCAGCCACTTTCCAGGATACACTTGAAATGAAGTACTTAGAACGATGCATGATGGAAACATTGCGAATGTTCCCACCGGTGCCAATCATTGCCAGACAATTGACGGAAGACGTGAAACTCGCGTCAGGCGATTACACTGTCCCAGCAGGCGCCACTGTTACTGTGGCTACATACAAGTTACATCGCAATCCATCCATCTATCCTAACCCAGATATTTTCGATCCTGACAATTTCTTACCTGAGAGACAAGCGAACAGGCACTATTATGCGTTTGTTCCGTTCTCAGCAGGTCCAAGGAGCTGTGTCGGTAAGTAAACCTTAAGTTTTTATCTGTAGTTGAAAAACGACTCTATTTTAATAGCAAAACGATAATTCTTTGAAACTACTATTGTCATTCGACCTATGTTCCTATTCTTTTAAATGCAGGTCGTAAATACGCCATGTTGAAATTGAAGATCCTTCTTTCGACAATCCTTCGCAACTTCCGAGTTTATTCAGATCTCACCGAAAAGGACTTCCAATTGCAAGCTGATATCATTCTAAAGCGTGAGGAAGGTTTCCGAGTACGGCTAGCTCCAAGGCAAAGGACCGCCAAGGCTTAATTCGAAGCGCATCTTCGCCATCATTCTTTAGACTTTAGGTTTTTAATGATGATATAAAAGGTTTTTTTTTTAATTTAATGTTATTTAGTGTCACTCATTCATTATTACTATTTTTAAGCAAGAGGAATGCACACGTGACAAAATATGCAAAAAAAAATTATAATACACTTGAAATATCTGAATGGGTTTTTAGTCTACCAATAATTTTAAACTGCGGTGAAAGTGAGAATGTTGTCGAAAATGTGAGAACAAAAATCCTGATAATACATCGCTTAAGACTATTTTCGGAATTGATTGTAACATAAGAATAAATTTGTTGAAAATATAAAATGTTTTATTCCTGAACTTGCTAGCTAACGTTAAAGCATTCAAAACACTTGTGGCTTTGTCCTTCGGTACTGATAACTCTGATAGAGTTTCGTAAGTACTGTTTAGCCTTCAGAAGTCAATCGATTTCACCAAGATCCATAAATTCGATACCCCTGATAGCTGTCTAACATCCTGGCCTACGCCATCGTTTCAGTTCAGACAGTGTCTGCCTGCCCTCCTTTTTTTCCATCGATATTGACCTTATAGGCTTGATGAGCTGAATCATCCACACTTATGCGCCAGGATTTCCCAAGACGCCTGCACTCCTTCTCTCTCCCTTGGGGCGACTAACTTGTCGGCCATATTAGGGAAGTGGATTCCACAGCATGACGTAGCCAGCAATGCAGTTGTTTCCTCTCCTTAATATGTGACCTATCCACTGCCATTTCCGCCTCCCTATCAAATTGCGTACGAGTTCCAGACTTGTGTGACGACCAAGTTCTTCGTCTGTAATAGTATCAAATCAGCGTATTCCGATGATACAACGCAAACAGGTGTTGACGAAGTCTTGGAGCTTTTGAGTAACAGTGGGGATCATTTTCCATGTGCTACTCCCATATAGCAACACAGAAATAACACAGCACAGAATAGTATGAACTTCATCTTGGTAAGATAACTATGATACATTTCTAAATTTTAGACAAGACAGCGAAAGCGGATCGAGTGCTGTTAATGATTCGGATAACATTCAGTTCGGTGCTACCCTCGTCAGAAATCACGGTTCCTAGATGTTTTAAGTGATCAACGCTTTCAATGCTGTGATGGTGACCCATCAGACTGAGACCCTTGGTTTTGTTGTTATCTTCAGTCCAACTCTACTTGCCTTTCTTTCCAAATCCAAAGCCATTTAGCCTATGTCCTTGACCCGATGAGAGGGTAGGCAGATGCCATCAGCATAGTTGAGGCGTTTGAGGAAAGATGTTGTAGTCCATTGAACTCGTTCCCGTCCTCTGAACAAGGCAGTATGAAGAACGTCACCAATAACAAGAAGACATAACATTGGAGATAAGATGCAATCCTGGCGAACTCCACTTTGGACCCCAAAATCCTCTAAGATTTTGTGCCATCATATGTCGCTCTGATAAAAGCTATTTGTTTCTTCAGATTGACTCTCGTGCGCAAGACACACTGCCTGTTTACACTATCGAAAAGTTTCTCGGAATCAATGAAGAGCAGGTGAGCGAAGATTTAAACTCCGCATCCTGCTCTAAGATGATCCGTAGGAAGTTGATGTGATCAATGCATTAGGATCCAGAGCAAAGACCAGACATTGAACTTTCAAGATGCGTTTCAGGGTTATTTAAGCCACTATCTTTACGACGATAGGGAGCACGCATATATCCCTCCAATTGTCACACTCAAAATAGGTGCTTTTTTGAAATCTTAACAATCAACCCCTTCTACACTCTTATGGGGTCCCGGGATTTTCGAACGAATGGAAGTATCAGATCTGCAGAAACTGCAGGTGCAGCGATAAATAACTACAAGGTGCGGCAGCATAACTTCCTTTTTTAAAATGCGCGCCACTCAGTTAGTTGATGTCATAGCGGAGCGCTAGTGGTCTCGTTCAAGAGGGGATACTGTAAAGTTTTGTCCCGACACGGTTTAGTCGTCATCTTGCCTTGGAATAGTGAGGAGCGTGCCTTTGCCATTGAGGTTTACTTTTCAAGCGGATGTTCGGTTATTGCAACACAGCGTGCATTTCGGAATCGTTTTAATTTAGCCCCGTTGGCTCCCGTCCCAGACCGCAAATCAATTGTTACATGGGTCACTACATTCAGACAAACTGCAAGTGCGACAAAAGGAAGAACTGGAGTCCCTCGGCCCGTTAGATCACCTGAGCACATTGAAGCAGTGAGAGCGTCAATGTTGCGATCGCCACGGCGTTCTGCGCGCAAACACGCATCTGCCCTTGGACTATCTGATCGTTCTGTGAGAAGAATTCTTCATGATGATCTTCATTTTCATCCCTATAAGATGGCGATAGTGCAGGAACTTTCAGAACGTGGCTTCAATTCTCGGATGAACGCGTGTGAGCTTCTTCTTGATGTCGTCCCGAGGGTGCTATTGTTTTTTTTAGCGATGAAGCCCATTTTCATTTGTGTGGGTCGGTTAACAAACGAAACATGCGCTACTGGGCTGACACCAACCCTCGAGAATTGCATCAAAAGCCTTTGCATTCACCCAAAGTCACAGTGTGGTGTGCAATTTCCTCAGCTGGAATTATTGGTCCCCGGTTTTTTGAGAAAAATGAGGTTACAGCGACAGTGAATTCGGACCGGTATATAAACATGCTGCAGAATTTTTTTTTCCCACGGCTAGAAAATTTGGATTTGGGGGACACTTGGTTCCAACAAGACAGTGCAACAGCACACACTTCAAGAGCATCGATGGCTGTTTTGAGGGAACACTTTCCAGAGCGCCTTATCTCAATTAGAGGCGATTTGGAATGGCCAGCACGCTCTCCCGATCTGTCCCCTTGTGATTTTTTTCGATGGGGTTTTTTTGAATTTTTGAACCATACAAGATTTGAAGACCAACATCCAAGAAGAAATTGCCAACATAACACCTGCTATGCTAACAAGAGTCATGACAAACGCCAGAAATCGGTTTACGCAATGTATGGAGAATGGGGGACGTCACATAACAGATTTGATCTTCAAAACAATGTAAATAAAAACTTTAGACATGTACCTACATTACAAAAAATTAAAAAAATATTTTCCGATGCATACAATAGTTTTTATTGAGTTTTGAAAAAAGGAATTTATGCTGCCGCACCCTGTATGAAGAGGCCGTCAAACCCAGCAGCTTTACTCCGTTTAAGAGCATTGATGGCTGAGATGATTTGAAGTATTGAGTTCATCGTCCATTTCCGCATCCCAATTCGTTTTACTAATCCACAACTGCTCCATTATCTTTTTTCCAATGATGATGCATGCAGCCAACCGATCGGGGCAAACAGTCTTGTTATTTGCGTTAGAAGTTGCCGTTTCATCAGTGTCTCCTTGAGGTCCGGACTCAAGTTCAGTTTAAATGTGAATGTATCCTTAACCAGGAGCCATCGTAGTCCTAGCGTTTTAATATTTTATGCAGTGTTGATATCTAGAGGCAATTGGACTTTTGGATCACATGCTGAAATCGTATCTCGAATTGCCCTGTTGTTTGGGTTCCATTTACGCAGCTTGAAACCCCTTTTCATGAGGACCATTATGAGGTCCTATTGTAATTTACTAACTTCCTCGATGATGGCACTCCCGGACAGAACATCATTGCCATATAAATCTTCTTGTGTTCGCTAGTTGTTGTAGGGTCTGAATGGCCAAGTAAGGGGCGCTGACTGTTTTGTAGGTAACAGTCTTCAACTTGTAATGTTTCAGTGCCTCAAACGGATGCTTCCTCCGCAAGATCTGTTGAAAATCTTGCCGAACTCCGCCATTCCGTCATTCGGGCGCAGTGTTTGCTCTCTGAATGAAAGTCGGACTACATATATTCCCATTATGTCCCATTTGGTTGTATTCTCATACCAAGTAACCGCGGCTTGCTCGTCTTGAATCCAAAAAGGCTTTGGCGATTGTTCCTCGATTTCCCAAAATCTTTCTAACAGCTGCTTCATGCTTTTTGCGATACCAATCATCGATGTGATACT